>NW_006800003.1:540946-670828 GCF_000485575.1 Poecilia formosa
CCCGAGCTCAGAGGATGAAAGAGACCACCCACGGAGGGTGAGAGGGGAATTTATATAAAAATATCTGTTTGGGAGTCATGCAGACAAAATATCTGAGAGGTGCTCGGCTTTTCTGGTTGTCTGTGCCTATACTGAGAAATTGTTTAACTTGCACTGATTGCCCAGTCTGTGGCATTTTAAGAAGTGGCACACAGAGCCTAATGAGGTAGCCATTAACACTCACACTAAGGATATCTTCTCTATTTTCTATAAGTTAAATTCAATAAATCACATCATATTGTTGTTATTTTATTCTGGTGTATATCCAGAACACCTGTGCCCAATCCAAAGAAACTTTCACCAATCAAAACTATTTCTCAACATAAATCAAATATCCAGGATTTGGTGGTGTTGTTATAGAATATAAGAATATAATACTACAAACCTGGTTTAATTTTAAGTTTTTACATCCCATTGTCTAGTGGTTGTGAATCTCTATAGACATGTCTCTTCATCTTTCTGTTGACTCTTTTCCTGTCACTTTTCATTTGAAGTTCTTTTTTGTGTTCCCTTTGTTTCACAGTGCTTTTATCTCTCATTGTCTTTGCTTTGTCTTTTTGTGTGGGACAAGACTTACATCATCCTAGACTGAGAAAATAACCAACAAAGAACCCGCTGCTCCAAAATGAACACCTTCAACCTTAGCTAAAATGTTCAGCTTTTTTCACATGGCAAAGTCGATTGCCTTACAGCAGAGTAAATGAGACAAAAACTGAGCTGACAAGAAGCTTGTTTAAACGAGCCAAGAATGGTCTACTGTAGATGGCACAATGAAGATGGGAGAGGACCTCTTTCAATTTCACTTTAAATCAGCCTACTAATAATCCCCTTGTTCCCCAAGTAAAGGGAACAAGAGGTTAACCCTACTAAAATTAAAAACAGATAAGGTATAATTATCAGGGTTACAGTTAGGGTGCTATATTTAGGACATTGAACTGAAACTTGATATACTCATTTGACAATTTCATTACCCTCTCTATTGGTTATTTATTGGTCATCATACTGGCACATGTTTACAGAAATGGATGGACAACTAGCAAACTGTTTAACCACAAACTCTTGCCTTAAAGTATACTCTTGTTTAAAGCAGCAAAAAGCTAAGGGACAAGTTTCCCGCAAGCAGCTTCAGAGCCATGGGGTCACAGACTCCCCATTACTGGAACGTAAACCACTCTCTTAGCAAACGAGAGTTGCTACAGCTTTTCTCGCGATACTTCGTTTAGTGTTCGCGGAACAGTATGGCAGCCGTGTCGCTGAGGTCCTGTAGCAGAGGACTTTCACTAATGTTGCGAAATGCAAGGGTCGCATCTCTGCCTTCACAACACCTGCAAGGTTTGTGCGATTCCTTTCTACTTTTAGTATTAAATTTACAACGCTCAAACGTCCGTCAAGTTGGATAAATAAACAAGAGGGGGTGTGGCGATTGTGACGTCCTTAAAAATCTAGGGAATGTGAACTAAAGGCGTGTAATATACCTTCCAACCGTAATCACTGCTATTCTTCATTCTTATACCAGCATTTAACGTAATCTGAAATTATTATAGTGTTTTTGAACATGCTGTGCATTAATTAGCTTCGACTGGGCGTGATAACGTGCTGAAATGCTGCCATGCTTTAACTAATTTTCATAAAATGTCGGCCAGTTTACGCTTTATCCAACATAGTTTCGTCTTTATGCCATCTTTGTTGCCCTTTGTGTTGACATTTCATTATAAATCGCACTGTTGGGTAACTAATAACCATGTGTTGTACAGCGGACAGAAGACACAAATCAACAGTTCAGTATGCATCCAGACCAGACCTTCCAAAGCTAGCTTACAGAAGGGTGAAGGGCAAGAGCCCAGGAGTGGTGTTTCTGCCAGGCTATGGCTCCAACATGAATGGCCAGAAAGCCGAGGCTCTGGAAGAGTTCTGCAGGTCGTTAGGGCACTCATACCTCAGGTAAGTCACCCAAACCCATCACAGAAGACTGCAGGTAGACTGCTGAACAGATCTGAACAAAATACATCTGGCACGCTCTCGGATTGAGCACCGCATAATTGCTTTTACAACATTTACTTTTGAACACTTCTGTGTAAAGGTTTTCTGGCCACAATTCACAAGGAGGAGATCCCTTAGAACAGGGGTGCCCAAAGTGGGTCCTCGAGGGCCAGCATCCTGCATGTTTTAGTTCGCTCCCTGGTTTAATGCACCTGGATCAAATGATGGCTGGTTAGAAGGCCTAAGAGGAACATTGACGAGCTGAAAAGGTTCTTACTACCACCAGGGAGAGAACTAAAACCTGCAGGATGCCGGCCCTGGTGGACCGACTTTTGGGCACACCTGCCTTAGAAGATCCAGAACTTGCTGGAGGGACTATACACCCCTTTTGACTTGGGGATGTCTTCCACATTAAATTAGAAGTTGTTATTGAGGAAAAGTGTGTTTCGTCTCCACTGGTCATAGGGCAAGAGACGGGGTGCACACTGGACAGGCTGCCGGTCCATGGCAGGGAAATTAGAGATGTATAGGAAAGACAACCATGAACTAAGAACAATAAAGAGAGATCAGTTAACCTAACAGTCATTATGTTATGGACTTTGGGAGGATTCAGAGTACCCAGGAAGAACCCAAGCATGCACAGAGAGCATGCACAAAGACATCAGACCTGAAGTATCTTCTTGCTGCAATGCAACAATGCTACCAAATGCAATACAAGTACTTTTGTGATGAACTATGAGTATGCTGATTCATTCTTTTTTCCATTACCTTGCCTAACAGTCATATGCCGTTTGCCTGGCTTGCCTTGTGTGCTTTCTACATGTCCAATCATTGCCAAAAGCTTTGCCAGTGACACATATTCGGTATTGTTTTTAACAGCTTTACAGTCAAATGTCTTTGTTAACACAGAGGGAAAAAAATACTATTTATGTAAATATGTAACATTTATTTGAAGAATTAATATTTAGCATTGAGCCTTCTTCTGAAATTCACTTTGACATGCTGAAATTCTAATGAGTTCAGTTCTTGGGCTTGATCACAATTTGTTTGTTTCTGAAATGCGCATGGCTTCTCACAGGCAGACCTGGGAAGTTTCTTCTTCTAGTTGTTCTCAGAGGATCTGATCACAAATAGGAGGTATTAGGAAAAAAACTGTCCATCTATGCATGGTTCGCCATGATCTTACCGTTTACTTCTCACAGGCATCTCTTGTTCTGCTTCTGTTCTTTCAGGTTTGACTACACGGGACACGGTGCTTCAGAGGGAGCGCTAGCTGACGGAACAGTTGGTATCTGGAAAAAAGATGTTCTTTATGTGTTAGATGAGTTAACAGAGGGACCGCAGGTACATATTGTTCATCCTTTGATTTTTGTTTTGTTTTGTTTTGTTTCGGTTTTTTCTTTTGGACAATTTAAGCAACATGTAGCTTCATATGTTTTGTTTGACTCTTGACAAAAACAACATAGTAAGGATCTCAAACAGATGTAGACTCATAAAGGAAAACCCTTCTGTCATCTAACTCTAGGTTACATCTCAACACAAATATGTTTCAAATTGTAAACTTTTCAGCTTACCCCTTAAATGGAAGCTGTATTTTAAAGTTGGATAATGGGGATTATTGGTTTGAAAGAGCTCCTGAAAGCAAGGGAAAACATAAAAAACACACATAAAAGGAGGTGAAATCTAGTAAAAATCCTCACTCCTCTTGAACTTTACCTAATTTTGTCTTCTTATAACCACTAACAATGTTTTTGGGGGAAGATTCTGTGTCATAGTCTGAAAAAGCTAGTGAGATCTTTCTAAAAAAAAAATCTTTTGTTGGTTTTACCACATCTCCAGAAGATGGCGTTGTTTGGTCATATATGGAATTAGGATTCTGTCACCATTGGCTTCTGTTTGTCTTCTTTGCCTAATTTATTTATTTTTACTTTGTGTTTTCAGATGCTTTTTTTTCTCATGTAACTAATTTTGCGGTGTTTTTGTTTCTTCTTTCCAGATCCTGGTGGGATCCAGTTTGGGCGGTTGGCTCATGCTGCTGGCCGCCATCGCAAGACCAGAGAAAACCGCTGCACTGGTCGGCATTGCTTCTGCTGCTGACCACTTTGTCACGGCGTTCAACTCTCTTCCATTAGAGGTGAGACCATGTTGGATCACGCTGTACGTCAGCTGAGTTTCACAATCAATTTTTTTTTTTTTCTTTCTTTTAACATTTTGTGTGATCTCCATATTTAAAACCCACAGACTCGCAAGGAGCTAGAGGCCAAAGGCGAGTGGTCACTGCCCAGCAAGCACACAGAGGAAGGTTTGTACAAGTTCAGCATGGACTTCTTGCGTGAGGCGGAAAACCACTGTGTCCTTCAGAGCCCCATCCCCATCACCTGCCCCGTACGGCTCATTCACGGCCTCAAAGACGAGGACGTGCCCTGGCACATCTCCATGCAGGTTGCGGAGCGCGTCCTCAGCCCCGACGTGGACATCATTCTGAGGCGGAACGGCCAGCACCGCATGTCCGAGAAGGACGACATCAAGCTCATGGTCTACACTATTGACGATCTGATAGACAAGCTGACCACCATGGTCTGAAGAAGGGAGAGAGGAGATGTTCAGGATATGACTGCTAACTGGGAAGTCTGCCCGCAAGGAAAAATAACCAAACAACGGCATGTTGCTCTGCCAAACGTCACCTCTGATGCATCAGTTGTTTTTCTTTTGTCCTGTTTTTGTCTGTCATCACTAACATCTCATTATGTTGCAAATGGTAATGAACCCTAAAATTTTCAGGTTGCATTTGTATGTTTCTGGTTGTTGTATTGAGAATTATGATTAGCCGTCTTTGTTGTCATTCTTACTGTTACACTGTTTCCCCTCTATCTCCTAGCATACACAGTTTTCCTGTGCCTTTATACCCAGTTTTCACCTATTTTTCGCCAATAAAACCTCTGCACACCAGAGTGCAGGTTGTAAGTTTCTGAGAGTCGACAGCAGAGTAAACATTATCATTTACAGAGGGAACATTTTACAAACTTTGACCTCTATTGTAGAAATAATAAAGGGAATATTCTCTTAGTTGTATATTTTGAATACTACACCAAGAACGTGTTTCTACTAGGTCTAAAATTTTAAACTAGATGAACAAGAATTTCTGACCAATTACAGCTTGATGGTGTTAAACAGCATAAATGCAGGTAAAGAAGAGGATCCAAACTTGTTAAACTATGGTTTGTTTTTCTCATGAAACTATAGATAACTTTGTTTTTGTTTTTTTTTACATGCAAACTGAGCCTTATAGAGTCTGACATTAACAATGCAGGTTGGAAGTTTACATACATTCATCAGTGGCATGAATGTCATTAATTTGGAGATTTTGGAGATGCATAATGTTGCATATGATACACATGCTTAAATGTATGCACCTACCCCCATTAATATTAGTTGAATATAAACATTTATTTGCAGAAATAGCAGAACTCTTTAAAATTATTGGTATATCATCATGAACCTGGCTTCTAGCTGTAGTTTATAACTTTCTTCGGAAGGTTTGGCTACACTCTGCTACATCCATTCCAACACTAGTTCTGGTTCAGGTTTTGAGTCATTGTCCAGTTGGAAAACTAAGTTATGTTCAAATAGCCATGGTGGAGTAGATTTGAAATTGAGCTTAAAAAGTGAAAGTAGTCCTCCACTCCATTACTCCTTTCATTTTGTGCAGCATACCAGCTCCACTGACGGTAAAACATGAACATGACACTTCTACCGCCATGCTTGACACTTGGTACAGTGTTTCTGACTTTAAAACCTCACCTTGACTCCTCCAAACATTGTTGTTGTCGTTGCAGCAAAGTAGCTCAATCTTTGTCTCTGCTGACAGTAAAACATTGTCTTCCTTTCTTGTTTGACACTTTCTCAGTGTCTGTAGATGTAAAGTTCACTACGTCCTGGAAAGTTAAGATAGGCATGACCTTTGTGGCTCCCGGACATTAAGATCAATTTCTTTTTATCAGAGAGTGACAGTTTGGTTCAGATGCGGGAAACGTGGAGAAGTGTTTCCACATGATGATAATCCTAAACTAGGCTGATATTAAGAAAATCAATCTTTGCATAGATTAACCTTAGTGTTTATTTCCGAGAACATCAGCTCCTAAGACGATTATCAGATGTCAATGTTTCCTGCACTTGCTGTCAGATGATAGTTTATCATGTGATGCACAAATATTGGCTCTTCAGTCTCATTTAAAATATTGCAGAAGCAGCACAAATGAAGTTGCGGCAATCATTTTGGATTAGTTATGTTTCAGATTTCACATGGACTTTTTGATCTCAGTTGTATTTCATATGACCAGTGTTTTTTTTTTTTTATTTATTTATTTATTTTTTTTACTTCATCCGATGAGAAATGAAACAGAATTTTTAGAAATCTTATACAGTTACTGGAGAAACACAATAAAAACTGACGGGATCTCACCTCAAAAGAGTGTTACTGCAAAACAACTAAATCAGGACATTTTGCCTCATTTACATCATCACTGAACAATAACATAAAGTGCAAAGCATTTATCCTAGCAGCCCTGTGAATCTTGGCTCTGAGCTTTTACTATTTGTGATTTTCTGTTCACAGGTTTTATTTTTTTTTTCTCCACATCCTTCTGAAGCCTGCTGTCCTTTAGTCATTGAACGGAGCAGCTGAACAGTTGATTATTAACATGTAATTGTCCACTAGCTGCTCTGTGTTTAATGGGGCAAATCAACCACTTTCTCTCAGCTCCTCTCAACTGCACCGCTGACCTTTAAGTTATGACTGAACTCTGTAGTCGGTCATTTTTTATGCTTATGTCTAAATGTCATTTTACAGAAGGAAGCTAAGGGAAAGGATGAGAGTGTTTTTGGGAAGAAGCTACTGTGCCATCCTCATGTACTGGAACTCCTGGTGAGGATGTGTAAATTCTTTAAAATAAAAAAATATATATATTATACTGACGCAGCATATTAAACAAACATCCCATGATAAGAAATAACTATTTTACAAAAACACTTATCAAACTTTTTTTTTTTTTTTTTTTTTTTACATTGCTCTTAATTTTTTAGGAACTTCTAATTAGTAATCTTTAACACACTGTTTCCAGGGTAACGCAAAAACGTATTTTAACCACTTTAACTGGGTTGAATGAGGATCAAGGCTTGTCTTGCCTCTGTGACGAGGATGCTAAGGGGAGTAAAAACGTCCACAAAGCTCAGAATTAAAGAACTCAGCAAAGAGGGGCATCCTGGAGTCAGATTTCCATAACAACCATAAGGAGTTGTCTACATGCCAACCAGTTGTTTGTGGTTGGAAGAAGATGGCTTCTCTCCTGCCATCACAAGGAGTTCGCCAAACTCTCCTGGTACTGTGCTTTGAACTGTGTGCTTTGGTCACTTAAGATAAACACTCCATTTTAGTTCAGAGTCAAACAAAAAAAAAATGAATATTTTAGAAAAAGATGCTACAGCTTCTGTTGACTATGGTGGTGGATGCTGTGATGCTGTGGGCCTGTTGTTGAGTGCAGACATCAGGACGTTTTTGAAGTATCAGGACGTTCAAAGAAAACGGTCTGGTGGAACTACAACAGATCATCATTAGATCTTTCAGTGGGACAAGAATCCAAAACTACATGATAAAACTGACACAAGGTTGTGGAAAAGAGAAGCCAGAGCTCTGAACAACTTAGAGATTGTTCAACAGAAGTAGTCAAAATCTCTCTCTATGCTCTGATTAAGTGAAATGTTATAAGGCGTGGCGTGGGTGTGCAATCTGCGGCTCTGGTCCTCCACATCGGCTCTTACAAACAACTTTTTTACCGTGATACTTTTTTTGTATCATTCTTTCCTTCCTGCCTTTCTTCGTACTCTGAAAGGTTTGAACTTTTTATTTTTTTACATTAAAAAATGAGTTTAGAGAGTTTTTCAGTTTAAAAAATCATTTCTTTCAATTATTATTATTATTATTTTTTTTTATCAGTTGTGCAAAATAAATGTGAGCGAGGAGCCAGTGATCAAATCACTGAACTGAATTTAGCTGACTCTGAGGATAAGATCATTTTGTGGGTGTTGTTTTGGACACAGAGCTGATCAGTATTGGCTTGCAGACAATTGATTTGACGCATTCATGTGGCCTTGCTTACTGAGGGGCAGAGGGGTGGAGGGGGTCACTTTGCACACAGCTGAGCAGGCACTAACACACTGACCGCCATCCGGGACAGAGGAGTCACGTCGCATTCCGCTGCTGAGCGTCCGCAGGGACCCCTCCACCCCTCGACCCCCTCTTGGTGGAGCTGGTGCATATAAAACCCAGCGAGTCGACCCCTCCCGGACAGAGTGAGGTCCAGTCTGGCCCGGAGGCGCGCTCGTCCTGCGCTTTATGGATGCTTCAGCACTTCAGCATCATCGTCCTCTGCTCTGAATAAGCTCAGTGTTGGGATACGGGACACCAGTGATCGCGCTTTCCTTTTGCAGTAAGTGACACATTTCATCCTTCAAAACTACTGACAGCGTGTTTATCACATGTGGGGCGTCATGTTTATGCAATCGATGCAATATGTCGCAGCTTTGTGTGCGCAGCAGTTTTTCTTTTTCTTTTTCTTCTTCTTTTAAATCAAACAGTTCGAAGAAACAACAAAAATGCGTTGCAAAGACTGAAACTGGAAGGTGAAACATTTTAGAAGAAAATCTTTTTTTTTTTTAACTTGGAAAAACTGCTCATTTCGAAAGACGCAGAAAAGATAACGTTTACGTCACAGCGGATCTGACATGATTTTGCAAAACACAGTTGCCCGCTGTGATGCGTATGATCAGCTGTGAACGTGGCTGTTCTGTGCGATTGTGAAGTTCCTGCATACATTCAGTGATTTAATTTGCGTCACTGTCCACTGTAGGTCATATGAAGCAGCATCACTGCGCCCAGCCAGCCGGAAGCAGGTTAGATTGTTGTCATAGCAATAAGAGGGCTTGTCCTCGCTCGGGACGGCAGCCAACAGACCACACCCTTCTTTTTTTCACTGCCTCCACAGATTTGCTGATTTGTGCAGCAGATTTCGTGCAAAGCATAGAAGTAAAAATATTCAATTAAAAGAATTACACGAGTGATAAAGCGTAACTTAATCACTGCAGTGATTGCTAAATTATTCATTACTTTCATTTAGTTTTATTGCAGTCATAAATTCGGGGTTTTCTAGTGGGAGTTTAAGTGATAGAACAACATAAAAAAGAGCATGAATGTGAACTCAAAGGAAAAAATATGGTTTTCAGTTTAACAAAAATAAATAAAATCTAGTGCAACCAGCAGCATTTAGAATAAGAAATAGATTTTCCTGTGAAATCTTATTTCAGTGCGAATATAGCTGTTCTGTTTTGTGGCCACCATGCTCCATCCTCATGATGAAGCATGGTGGGGGCATCATCATGCTGTGGGTATGCTTTTCTTCAATATGGAAAGGGAGGCTGGAAGATCAGAAAACCTGCTGAAGGCTGCAAAAAAAGTGAGATTTGGTTAGAGGTCCTTCCAGCAGGACAACCTGAAACATGCGGCCAGAGCTTCAATATAATTGTAATGGTCCAGTCAAAGTCCAGAAATTCTCGAAATTCTCAAACAGCATTAGGTAAAAACTTTTGTCAACAATCTTTATACAATCTAATGGACTTTGAGCTATTTGTTTTTCAATTTTTCTTAATTTTAGTCTCTTGATTAGTAAAGCTAGTACAGACAAACCCACACAACAAAAGAGAAGCAAAGTGGGAGCCAGATTAAAAACTCAAAGATACGCATAAGAACAAGTGATGATACTAAAGATAAACTAGCAAATGCAGGTCATACAAAATGTACAACTACAGCTGAATAAATGGATGACATATTTCTAGATTTTTATTTGTAAGAGAAAATCAGATATTATGCATCACTTTCCTCCACTTCCTATGCATTTCCTTCTGTTGGTTTTGTTTATATCTCAGTGAGGTTTTGCTTCTGTAACAAGACAAAATGTGAAATATTTTGCACGGCATTGTGTGTGAGAAGTAACCCACAATGCCTTGCATAAGTTTGTTTTTGTTTTTATTTTCACTTAACTCAGTCTGTAACATCTACTTCCTTCAGGACAGCTGGACATCCACACGTTGTTCTCTATAGATCCTAAGGAAGGCCTGCCATGGCGAACCGAGGGCCCAGTTACGGACTGAGCCGGGAGGTGCAGGAGAAGATCGAACAGAAGTACGATCCTGACCTGGAGCAGCGCCTGGTGGACTGGATAGTCGCACAGTGTGGAGGAAACCTGGAGAAGCCTCAGCCGGGCAAGCAGAACTTCCAGACGTGGCTGATGGACGGAACGGTGAGCGGCTGCAGTCCCTAAAATAGACATACTTTGAATTATTTAAGATACAACATAATAGCGCTGACAGATATGAAATGGCTGCCACATGATGGCCAATTTATGTGCCCTCTTACTTATTACGCTTAATAACATTTTTTCTCAAGGTAGAGATTTAGAAAAACTGTTTTACTCACTAGTTTTATTCAAAAAGTAGAAAACCAGACATGTAAAATTTTAACCTGCAATCTGCTAAGTCTTTCTGTGCACATACTTAGGGATTTTCAGCATCTTAAGTGAAAAACGTTATTGTTGCTAAGACTTATTTTTTCTGAACTTCACAACAGGCTCTGTGCTGCTGTGTCTTTTAGCTAAATGCTGCAGATAAACCTGCTAAAACAAATCTTTCAGAAAAATCCATGAAAGCAAAAACCAGGGGGAAATTGATTGATTTCTTCACAAAAATGCAGCCGCTTAGATAAAAATGCCTCCTTCTTACAAGTTAATTTAAGGTAGCATTATTTATTTATTTATTTAAATATTTTTGGAGAATTTTAAATACATTTCAGTTTAAAATGCCAAATTTAATGTCCTTTTGTACTCCTTCCTGAGGAGCAGTAAGTAAGTAAAACTTTATTTATAAAGCACCATTCAGGATAAGACTCACAAAATAAATCCAAATTTATGCAAAGGTAGATTTAAAAATATAGGTTTTTAGCTCTCCTTTATATGCGTGTTATTCTGGCAGAGATTTTAAATGTCAAGTAGCAAAAGTAGAAACTCTGCAGAACAACTGAAACCCTGTGAATTGCATTAGATACCAGCAAATACCCAGAGTCTCATCATGGCTTGGTGCCGAAGGTTCTGTTCGCAGGATGACTAAGGCAGACTTCTGTCCTTCCTCTGTAACAGATTCTCTGTCGACTCATAAACAGCCTTTATCCGCGGGGCAAAGAACCCATCAAAAAGATTCCTGAGACTCAAATGGCCTTCAAACAGATGGAGAAGATCTCCCAGTTCCTGCAAGCAGCAGAAGCTTATGGAGTCACAACCACAGATATTTTTCAAACCGTGGACCTCTGGGAAGGTGAGGAGATGGATGGATGGATGGATGGATGGATGGATGGATGGATGGATGGATGGATGGATGGATGGATGGATGGATGGATGGATGGATGGATGTGTAAACTGCATTTTTCAAGATTTTCCAGCGATCTAAATTTGGATTTTATTGAAACTTTATAGAACAGATCAGCACAAAGTTATGTTTAAGTTCGAAGTGGAAGAAAAAAAGTATCATTTAATCTTTTACAAATGAAATCTGAAAAGTTTTCTGTGCTTTTGTATTCAGCCTCTCTGTCAGTAGAGGGACCCTTTATTGCAGTCACAAATGCAACCCTTTAGATGCATGTTTCACATATGTAGCTTGATTTTTTTTTTTCATGTATCTTTACAAATAGCCCAATTTCACTCAGATTGAATGGAGAGGTTCGAACTTTAACTGAGCCGCTTTAATACAGTAGTCTCTGAGCTGTCCTGCTGGAAGGTGGATCTCTATTCCTAACAGTTGCCAGGTTTACGAGGACTGTCCTGCATTTAGCTTCATCGATCTTCCTAACAGTTTGGGTTGGCATTCCTGACCCTGCAGAAGAGAAACATCCCCACATCATGATGCTGCCACCACCATATTCCACAGTGGAGATGGCATTTTCAAATATAAGGGCTTCACAGAACAGCTGTATTTATATTAATATTAAATTACACACACTAAGACTCTTGTCTACTAATTGGGCGACTTCTGAAGGAAGTTGTTTGGAATGACTCCAAATGCATGGAACATTTTTCATTACTGAAAAACTGAAAACTCTGTCTCCATTCCATTCATTCAACTTGGCTCATCTTTGTGTTGGTATGTCATGTAAAGACTCAACAAAATATCAACAAAATACACTGAAAGTGTTTGAAAAATAACCGTACCTACGGACCCAATTTCCCCCAAAACTCTGACCATCTTCTCTATTTCTATTAACGAAAATCATTCCCACATGATCTTGCTGCAACCATATTTCATTATGCATGTTTTCTGTTAATTTATCTTCACATTTGGTGTTTTGCATGTTGGGCTTTTTTTTTTTTTTAGCTTTTCTGTTATCTGACCAGAACATTTTCTTCCACATGTTTGCTTGTTATAGGAAAAGACATGGCAGCAGTGCAAAGAACCCTGATGGCTCTGGGGAGTTTGGCTGTCACAAAGGATGACGGCCAATACAAAGGTGACCGAGACTGGTTCCACAGGTACGGAGAGAAAAAAAAACAACCTCTGAAAACATCAAAAACCCACCTTCAGAGTCCTCACACATGTACAACCCTCTTGTTGTACACGCACAGGAAAGCCCAGGGGTACAGACGAGAGTTTACTGAAGAGCAGCTGCGCCAAGGACAGAGTTTGATCGGCCTGCAGATGGGCAGCAATCGCGGCGCTTCCCAGGCCGGCATGACGGGCTATGGTATGCACCGTCAGATCATGTAGACCCCCCCCCCTCTAATCCTTGATCTCAGACTTTGTTTTTCTACTAATCCCACAAATGCTGTAGCCCTAAAATAAAACTCTCCTAAGCTTTGCCACACCTGCCATCTTAACCTCAACTTCCCTGTAATTGCTGCTTTTGCCCAACACTGTTTTCCTTTACTTCTTAATAAAATGATGTCAGCTACACTGCAGATTTATGTCTTCATGCTTCTTCTGTATTATTCTCTCTTTTCTTTTGCCTTCTTACCTCCGTATTTGGTGAGACAATGTGTATTTTGTTTTTATTTAATTAACCACAATAAAAGCCATCTGTACTGTACACTTGTTTACAGAGATACTCAAAGTGACTGTTAAGGCATGGTGTATTGTTATTTATATATTTCCTATATTTTGGTGATCATAGACTATTCTGTTCCTGTGTGATTCTTTAGCCTTAATCCTAGCAAGGCTCAATCAGTGACGAAGTCTCTGCTGTTCTGCCCGAAGACTTGTTGCTTTTTCTTCTGTAACCAAATCAACCTCACGTTGTGCCTGGTTATGGGACTTCAAAGGCTGGGTCCTTGATCTGCTGGTATTAAATTATAGATGAGCGTCATTTGTTCTGAGCCATGCCCTCGTTTGTTATCTGTTCCATATTTGTTCATGCTGTGTCTAATATGTGCACGGTGCAACATGTGAATGTGCAGTAGCCAACACGTTTGACAATAAAAGGTTCATGGTGCCAGGTAAACATGTTGCTTTAATGTGCACTGTTTATGTGTGTTCTGTTTGTACTTTGGAAACCTATTTATATGTGGATGTGTGTAAGAAGGATTACTGGAAAAATAAAGTATGAATAAGCATTTTTGTCTTCCCTGAGGTGAATACCATGTGCTCACTGCAAGCACTGAGTGTTTTTTCTCCTACCTTGGCTTTATGTTCCCGTTCCTCCTTTGCTGCCATCCTTATTGTCTCTGCTCACTGGGCGCAATCTAATAAAGTGTCTGCAGTACAGCACAATTATTTGGATGCTGGTTTCTGATCCGAGCCAGAGTAACAGTAACCTTTTGTTTAGCAGCAGGAGTAGGAAATCAAATCTCTCAATGCTCTTCTAATGATGTTGAAGGCTCATCTTTCCTTATTGAAGGGGAAGGAATTGAGTCATTTGAGTGTATATGTTGCCAAAATCAAAATTACACTGATCAAAGACCTGGTTTAGAATTTTTTTAAGTTAATTTATAGAACTAGATGCTTTAATAGCAGGCCCCCGAGCTTAAAAGTTACACAAACATTTAATTCTAATTTGGAGAAAGAAAAGGAGGATGTTGTCCAAAAAATCTCAACTTACGGGGGTCAGTAACCAAAAATCTTTATCAGTCATTCATAAATCAACCAAGGAGCACAGCAGGGTTTAAAACACCTTTAGGTTATAAAACAATATCTTATCTCAGAAGATCTGGAAATGGAACAAGTATGGCACAAATACAAAGGATGTGGAAATATTTCAGCCTGTACAAAGATAGTAGAGATATGACATACCCTGAAGTACTATCAGCTGTGAAATCAGGATGTGGTGGTTCTGTACATGGTACTGGCTCAGAGGGGCTGAATAGAGGTGCAGGCCACACTTTTCAGATTTTAGGTATAAAAAAGTGTAAAAACCATGCATAATTTTTCTTTCATCACCTTCATACAGAACATAAAATTAAGGTTTGTGGTTGTAATGTGAAAAAAAACTGAAACATTTTAAGTGCATAGGTATTTTTGTACATCCTGTAAACACATGAACGAAACAACACCTTGTTTTCACCTTCACCATGGGTGAAGGTGAAAACAAAGTAAGTAAAACCCATTGACACATGATGCCATGATTGTTTGATATCAACAGGGAAAAGCAGCTGTAAATTAATTAGAAAAGCAGGTGGATTCAGGATGTTTTGACCACAGCTATCCATTGTTAAATACGTCTGATCAGGTTCATGCCAGCTGATCTTTGTGTTGCTCTTTCTTAATGCCCCATATGAAACCAAAACCCTGTTAGCACTGGATGAATAAACGAAGTCTAATCAGTGTGGGCCATCAAACCAAAAGGCAACAGCTTTTTAATCCAAAGGTCACTTCATACATCAGATCCTTTTAACTGTACAATGAATTAATATGAAATCTGCCAGTGAGATATCAAAGCGTGTAACTACTCGCCCAGGATTAATGTCTTATTTTCTCCTCTGCACAGACAGGCAGCTCAAGTGAAACTATTTGGTCCTCTCTACCTTCCTATTCTCAGACACTGAGCTTATTATTAGCCTCAGATGGACTAGAGAAGCATCTGAAGGGACACAGGCCATGCATAACTGATGGAGCACAGTCAATAACTAAACCATATACAGTGACCAATGAGGATGCACTTGTTAAGCTTTGCCCAGCCTGTGAGTTGTTGGCTTCTCTCATGCACGTTGCCACTGTTGCATGGAGGATCTCGGGGGTCAGCCTTTTGGGTAATAGAAGTTACTCCGTGCCATGCTTGAGCTTCTAAAAGTCTAAAGGCACAGTATGTGCAATGTCGCAGATAAGCTTTAGGGTTGCTCTCCTGCTCCTGGTCGTCAGATGCGTTGCAGAGGAAACAACACCAAGTAAAGGCTGCGTTTGTGGGTACCCTGGAATACCAGGCGATCCTGGGCACAATGGTTCACCAGGGAGAGACGGTAGAGACGGACTCAGAGGGGACAAAGGAGACCAAGGCAAGTTCAGAAGAAGACTTTTTAAAGGCATGACTGTAATGCGACTTAAGACATATTTGATAAAGTGGAATATGTGTTTCAATATATTATCATCAAAGTGTTGATTGCAAACATTTAAAAACATTTTTGTATTGATGTTTCGCGTAAAGGTGAAGTTGGCCCTTCGGGACCAGCCGGTACCGATGGCCTAAAAGGAATCAAAGGAGACACTGGTATGTATTAAAAATAACAACCTTGCAAAAGACAACACAACAACAACAATATATTTCTGCTTATCAAGCATTAGATTGAAGTATCTACCATTTACAGTGCCTTGCAAAAGTATTCATGTCCCTTGAAGAACAATTACAAACTTTAATGTATGTCATCATAATTTTATGTGGCAGACCATTATCAAGCAGGGTCTAAATTTGTAGAGGAAACTAGATAAATCATGAATGGCTTTCAACATTTCTTATTATAAAAATCTAAAAGTGTGTCATCAACACCTTCACAACATTTACTATAGAGGTAACCTGAGTAGTGAACTGCCAACACTTTAGAGTACTGCCTTTCACTGCAATTACAGCTGCATGTTTCTAACCAGTGTTGCACACCGAGGGATGTCTGCCAACAGCACCTTTCAAGTTTTGAAACAGATTCTCAGTGAGAGTTAAGTCTGGACTTTGACTGGGCCGTTCTAACACATGCACTTGCAGTGATCCACACCCATGTTTAGTCTTTTATAACCTCAAACAGCTTTTACAGGATTGCTCCGTATTTAGCTAACATGCATCTTCCCATCAACTCTCACCACTTTCCCTGTCTCTGCCGATAAAAAAATAAAAATAAAACATCCCCTCATTATGACTCAGCCGCCACCACCATTTTCCACATGGTGTACTCAGGGTGCTATGTTTTTGTTGACATAAACAGCATCTTCTCTTGCCACTCTACCCTGAAGTCCAGATTAGTCAGGTTCATGGCTAATGGTTGTCTACAAATTATTCCACCAGAACTGATGCAAAAATTTTGAAAACGATGCTCCCATTTAAAAGTTACGTACGGCATTGTATCGATTTGACATGTAAAATAAAATAACAATAAAATACACATAGGCTTGTAATGAGTGTTGGTTTTCACTCCTATTTTTATTTATTTCTTTATTCAATCTCTCCAGGAGCTATTGGTAATGTTGGACCTAAAGGGAAAAAAGGAGAAAATGGAGAAAAGGGGTCTCCTGGAAAAATGGGGCCCCAAGGAATACAGGGACCAATCGGCATAAAAGGAAGCAAGGGAGAACTTGGCTTGCCAGGACCCCAAGGACTTAAAGGAGATTTAGGCCCGCCAGGACCACATGGTCCAAAGGGGGAAATTGGCCTCAGAGGTGACAGAGGTATTCAGGGGCCACTGGGACCCCCTGGTAAGCCAGGGCCTAAGGGAGAATTGGGTGTGCCTGGTCACAAAGGCAACATTGGTTACCGTGGCGAAAGGGGTACTCGGGGTGAGAAGGGTGAAAGCGGCGAAAAGGGAGAGTCTCCTGTCATCCCCAAAAGCGCCTTCTCCGTGGGACTCACAGCGCGTAGTAAACTTCCACCAGCCAACTTTCCGATCCGGTTCGACAAGATTATTTACAACCAACAGAACCACTACGACTCACAGACAGGGAGATACACGTGCCCCGTAGCAGGCGCCTACTTCTTCACCTACCACATCACCGTCTTCTCCAGAAATGTGAAAGTGGCCCTAATGAAGAATGGGGTAAAAATCATCCACACCACGGACAACTACCAGACCAGCGAGGACCAGGCAGCAGGGGGCGCTGTGCTGCACCTGGATGTGGGGGACAAAGTGTGGCTGCAGGTGGTTGGAGGAGAGCTGTTCAACGGGCTGTTTGCTGATGAAGATGACGACACCACCTTCTCTGGGTTCATAATCTTTGGGTCCTAATTAAAGATTTTCAACAAAAATCTAAGATAAAACAAAATTTTGTGTTACTTCGATATAATTGTGATCCATGAAATTCATTTCATTCAAAAATTCAAAAATGGAGAAAAGGGGTTTCCTGGAAAAATGGAAATTATATTTCAAAGTAATTACAAAGTAATTACATTAAAATTAATTTGTATTTTGTTTCCATTATTTCAGACAGTAAACAGCTACTTTATCTGTATATCTTCTCTTAAATAAAGTTGAAAGGATTTTTCAAATAAGATAAAAGTTATACAAGTGTAACTATTAGTTATTGTCTCACCTGAAGTTGCAAATAAAATACTCCCATTGTACGAAAAAGTTTTATGTATGTAAAATATGCATTTAATTAATTACCAAACTGAGTTTTCATCAAGTCATGATCTGTTAAATCCTACAAAATTACATCAAACTGTTCAGGAATTGTAAGTGGAAATTGGCATTTTTACTATAACCTTGTATTATGCATGTGTCCTTTCAAAAGGTTAATGAAGTGTTGTACATTGTCTCTGTGCAAACAAATTAAAAACAGTATAAAGAGTTTACACATTTATTTCAGAAATACTGGACAGACATTTCCCAAAGAGTATCAAAAATGTGCAAGCCTATGAAATTTCCTAATTGAAATCTTTAATATTGTCCTGTGATTGTTTTAAGAATTGCTTTGATGTCCCCAGGACAAGAAGGTACTTTCAGAATCCGCCAAAAAGATGTTGGACTTGTGGCCAGTTCAGTCACATGCTGCCTGTTGAACTAAGCTGGGCACCAGTGTTGCAAAAAATTTCACAAAAGGGTTTTTTATTTTTATTATTCTAAGTAAAATAGAGATAAGTCACAATCTCTAACAATAAATTTTAGACCTTGGAAACCAAAACAAAGCTGGTTGGGAAGGCAAACATTACACGTACATTATGAAATGAAACCCATCAGGAACAGAACATGCTGACTTTGTGGATTTAATGCCTCTGCTAACAGTGTTACTGTATAAAGGACAGTGACATTTTTCCTTTTGTGTATGCAAAACTTCTGAATTATCTGAATCATGGCTGGATCACAATACTGGAACATTATATGTGATTTTTGCTAGCAAAGAAATAGACAGAGCAGCTATGTTAAGCCATCTGTATCTTTTGTTTCTTCTTTCAATTGATTGTATTATTTCATAAAGATAGTCACATCCTATACATTTATTTATTTGCATTTGTTTGTTAATGTTTCATTAGTTTTTATTTTGGTGCCAGTGATGTCTCATTTTGGCTCTTTATCAAACTATTTCCAGTGGAATTGTTTCATACAGGTTTTCTCATCTGGCATGATCCTAGATTTGGAGTTTAAAAAATGTAAACATGAGTTTATTAAATGATTAATCAGACAACAGGAATGTCTGGATGGTATCTTGTGTCTAACCTTTTTGTTGTCTTACAATATAGAACAATCGCTTTGTTTCTCTCTGTGGAATTTAGGGAAGGGCATGGAACAGAAATGTCCATGAATTTAAATTCCACTGGTGTGATTCAGTGACATGACGCGAGAAAGCCAGGACAAAACCAACTGGAAAGCCTAGTCTTTTTTTGTCCTACTCGTGTGCAGGAATTGTGGAGTACCAAAAGTGCCCCAGTTTAATAAATTGGTAATTTGTAACATTTTGCTTACATACTCCTAATATGTCAAAATCAATACATTAACTAAACAGTTTAATTTATTAATTTTTGTTTAAATACACTTATAGTGTAACACAAATCTAATTCTGTGAAACATGCAATTTGTGTTTTACAATTTTGCCTGTGAAACTAGTTTCCAAAATCACATTAAAGAAAAAACAAAAACAACAAAAAACAAAGAGCTTTTATATATTATCATTTGAACTATTACACAGTGAATTACGGATAAAAAAAAATAGAATTCATACTGGTAAGTATTACAACTTTAGTGGGACACATCTGTTTGATGTGATTATCATGATTTCAAAAACAAAATATGAAATTTAATATTAAGTTATGAACCGCACAAATGTTCTTATGTGTGTGTATATATATAAAATTCCCTTCTCACCCTCCGCGGGTGGTCTCTTTCATCCTCTGAGCTCGGGTCCTCTACCAGAGGCCTGGTATATATATATATATATATATATATATATATATATATATATATATATATATATATATAATTTTTGAATTTCTTGATTTGTGGCACTTTTGGTCTTCCAAAAGCAAGGCGTAGCATTGCGTTTCGAAGTGGGCGTGGCTGTCTGATTTACTATTGGCTGTCAGTTGGACGGTCGCACTGTGGTCAACCAGTAACCTCCATCGTAACCTCTCAACGCCCCGCCCCCTGCAAACACAGCAACAAGTGCACTGAGGATGCTCTCGAGCTCAAATCCTCTAAAGACTCACTGGAGCTGGACTCCCCATTGAAATAACGAGCTGCATCTCAGTAACGTCTAGCTTTAACACGCCGCATGATTCTTATCAGTGCCCATCACTGTTTTACTTTGTTTCGAACGAGTTTTACCGGTTCGCGAAAGTGAAATTAGAAACTGCGTCGCTTACGCAACTCTGAAGAAGTTTATGAGTTAGTTAGCTCCAACTGCTAGCTCAAGAAGTCAAGGAGCCGTTTGTCTTCGGTATGCTGCAGGGTGACTGAAGAGAGGGGAGAAGAAGAGGGAGAGCGCTTGTTGGGCTTTTTCTGTGCCCGACATGAGCCTGGCAGAAGCCAGGAACCAACCCGCTAGGAGATACAGTCTGCTTCGGTATGGATAAATAGCAAAACCGCTGCTCTGTCTTATGTGAGAAGAAGAAGAAAGGTGGAGGACATCAGCGACTATGAGCAGGGTATGTTTTTATTGTTTCTATTCACCAAGACTTTTCAACAGCGTTACGGCTGAAACACTTTAATTGAAAATATCTGCATTGTTTCACCCCTCGGCTGCAGTGATTTCACCCTCTTTGCCTGAAATGGGACCTGTGGGGGTTATTGTGGTGCATTACAGGGGTGGTTGTTATAGTGATGTGGGAGATGCCAGGGTGTGCTGGGAGTTAGTTAGTGAGCAAAGGAGAGAGGGGGCTGAGGGCCTGCTAATTCAAAGAACTCAACCGTTCAAGTCTGTAAATTAATTCACATGTGAAAAAAAAGCACTTAGGCTCTGAATTTTTATGAGCTTGAGGAAACTTTTCAGTGTAATTCACACTCATGCTTCCAGGACTTTAAGTTTATAATTCATTGAAAAGTTGATCAGTAAGTTAACTGTTGTCGTTTTTTTGTATTGCAAAGTGTTGATGAGTTAGATAAAAAAAAAAACACACACATTTTTATGCATGCCCAGGTTTTAATGCATACATTAAAACCTGAAACTTCTATCAAAAAACTCAGCATAGTTTTCTCCCCCAAAACTCCTTTTTTAAGAAAAGAAACACAAGATTAAAGTGGAAATTGTAAATCCATCTCCAGTTAACCTTTTAGACATTAACATAAAAAATAAATTCCTTCTTCTTCTGAAATATTATAACATAACTGTTAGTTACAATACAGTTATTGTACATATGTGACTTATTGTTATTTCATTTTAACTTCTTACAAAAACTCGGGAGAAATTAGTGAATAAAAGCATGCTACGTATAGTGGTTTAAAGTGCAGGGGCTTATTGTGCAAAATATTATTCTTTTTAGTTGCAGCAATTAAAATTCAATGGCAAAAATTGCTTTGACCTGCCAACAAAGATTTTTGCTGATTCCGATTCCATTTCGAAAAATAATGTCAAAGGATGTTGGAGCAACATTCAGATATATTTCCAGGCCTTCTGATGGAGTAGTCACTATGAAACAGTAACGATGTCCACACCGAAAACTCTTGCTTTCAACACAAACTGGTAACACTAAGTATAATGCATTCAATAATAATAATAATAATAAATAAAATTAAACTTGAGGGTTTTTTTTGGTTCAACTAGCCAAAAATCAAGGTGAAGCAACTTGAAAATTGTCTAATTTCTGACACTTCGTTACCTTTTTTGTCAATATACTCTTTATAGAACAACAGCTAATATTAGCATACAATGTTTTTAACAGATAAACTAGTTTGCAAATTACCATTTTGGGCTGGTGTTGCCCTATCAAGAGACATGGATGGCGCTACTTTAGTTTCCCTTGTGCTACCGTGCTTTTTGCAACCAGAAAACTAAATTCACCTTCCTTATAGATGAGGGAAAGCGTAGTAGCCTTCTTTAGGCCAGCTGACATGTAGTGTTCAGCAAGACGTCGGAGAGGGAGCCATGCACTACAGTTCTTTCTGGAACTTTTCTTAAAAGGACTTTGAACCTTATGAATGTTATCAAACATTGTTTTTGTGGTCTTTAAACCACATCAACTCAAAACCTTTGGTTTAGCTTGACACTAAAAACCATCCCTCGCCTAGTAAAATTCAGCAAAATGATATAAAAACTCAAAATAAAAGTCAAATTTAAATGGGCAAACACGTGTTAAGGTGTAGAACTCTACTAGAATCAAATGTCAATAAAAAGGGAGTATTTTCAGTGGCTCTTTCAGACTTTCCAATTCAGTAAAGTTGTTTCATAAAATGGGAGTGACCGCTACAAAGGATCAGTCACTTCTGTTTTCTTCGAGTTTGACTCATGGGGCACTTAAAAGCACTTAATATTTGAGCCAGGAGTTCTTACTGGAGGATATGAAAAGTTCCTTTAGATAAACTGAGATCAGCTTGGTTCCTATGAACTATCAATAAACCCTTTATACCAGTAAAATCAAAGGTCAAAGTCCCTATGCCATGAGTTTTAATACAAGACTTAACAACTACAATATAATTTTAGTGTGGGCTGATTTCTCTAATTGTAATTTAGCAATAACTAATCAAAAATGAAACGTCAATCAGTCTTTCTGTTGCTTCCTCATCAGAAACATTCTGTGTGAAACGCTTTCGTGGAGCAACTGTCAGGTGGCCAGTGATAACAAGGCTTGGTGGGGTGTTCTCCTCTCCAAACCCTGTACATTGTGTGGTTTTGGATTTCTGCTTGTCTGTCTCTGTGACAGTCCTCTGCGGATCAGGTGAAGTGTTTGGCTCCCTAAGTGAGAGTGGAGGCACTCCCTGGCTTGGCCTCCACCTGTACTTCCCACGCTATAGAAGAAGAGGCGTGGTGTTTCCTGAGCTACGGGGGTTTGCCAGATCAAAACTCAGAAACTGGGTCATGCACAAATATGACACTGTTATTTGTGGCAAATTGATGTTGATTGATCCAGACGGAACATATTTTAGGATCGCGTTTCTGTAGATTGTAGTAAAAATATGCAAGTCCGCCTACATGTTTTTCCCCAAAATGAAAATCAGAAACCAAATGGGTTATCTTGTAGCCTTTATCTCCTTCTTTTATTAGTATTTTATCGCGTAGAAAGCACATAGGCCAAGTGGCCCCCTGCAGTCAAGCCCTTTTAGCTCATTCAAAATCCTTGGGTTGCACTAAATAACTAAGTGATTCACCTGATTACACCATCGTGTCGATCAAACAAGTCCTGCACACATACTGGTAAAGCTTCTCTAATGAGATTCAGTGGAATAGAGAAGGATGAGGATAGACACACTCCCAGCTGTGTACACTGCACGCTTACACGGTCGATTTCTACTCGCTGACACATCTCATTCCAACCAGAGGCGGGCTTAAAGGTTGATTTCCAAGCATGAACGCTAAAAAAGATTTTAATGTGGATTCACATCAGCACTCAGAGCAATACAGTGTTGCCTAATCCACCAGGATACTTGAGCAATCCGAAAATGTGAACTCATGCGCTTGGAAGATGAAATAAAGCATTTATTTCTTTCTACTCAGCATACTGTAAAAGCATCTTAACTCACACCAACTCCTGTTTGCGCACAGTGATTAGCTAATCATCCAGTCTGCTGAGGCGACTGTCTTCCTCACCGCTTTGATTCATTATGACAAACATAAATGGAGACAGGAATGCTGACATCTGACCAGAAAATGCTGGTGCTCCAGGGGTGGTTGTGTCTGTCTGAGAGCTAAGACGGCAATGAAAAGTCCTAAGTGTCCCTTAATGCTTAGTGTCTGGTGTATTTTTTTCTCTCTCTCTCTAAATCTGTAGCTCAGTTAATTTTGACTTAATGAGTTTGAGTCGCTCCTGAAGCGAGACATACCTCTGCAGAGCTGAACTTTGTTTTAACAGGGTCACTTCACGTTACGCATTTACGATTCCTTACATAACTGCCTGCCTGGATCCTCTGGTCAAACAGGAAGGGAGGAGAGTCCTTCTAAATGCTTTCCTCCCACAGCTTCATGGGTGTGGGCAGCACTGCACGACGCAAGGAGATGCTCTGAGTAATTGCTTATCTTTTTTTTTTTTTTTTTTTTTTTGGAATGCAGTTTTAGCTTTTCGGCTTCTGTGTGTATGTTTACATTTCTGTGTATGTGTGCTTCCTCTTCTCTGAGAGTCTAATCTCAGGGTGGCTCCAGCTGGTTCCTGCCGTGTGGGTGTTTGTATGTGAGGAGAGATGTGGTGGTGGTAGAGGGGTGGGGGGATCCTCCCTGAGCTCTTAATTAACTCTGGACCCGGGCCTGCAGCGTACCGCTCCCATCGGCAGATTAGGGAGGAGAAGCCAAGAGAAGCTTGTTAGCATTGCTGGAAAGTAATGTAGACGTTGGCTTACATGAGAACAGTGCCTTGCAAAAGTATTCATACCCATGAGCAACCACAAGTTTCAACGTGTTTTATTATTTGCCCATTTTTCTTAGTCAGATTGGATGAATTGCATCATTTTAAAGAATCTGAAAAGTGTTTAGGTTCGGGCTTGGAGGGGACCGTTTTAATTCATGTGTACTTGAATTAAAACTTACTTCCTCTGTAGCTCTGACTATATGTTCAGAGTCCCTGTTGCACTGGAAGGAGATCCTTCACCCCAATCTCCAGCTTCTGAGCTTTTGTTTCCCTGTAGCAGAAACATTTCCTGCAGCATGATGCTGCCAGCACCATGTTTCTCTACTGCGATGGTGCTTCCTGAGTTATGTAGACTTTTAGTTTTGCTTCAGACAACGTTTTTGCTTGCAGGCCAGAAAGGTTCATTTTAGTGTCACCTGAGCAGAGCTTCTGTAAACAATGTATCTCATGACTTTCTTTCAACAATGACTTTCTTTTTGCCATTAATGCCAGGTGTGGGGCTGAAAGGATTAATCGGATTAATTGTGATTAATTGATAACTGAAATAATCATCAACTAATTAAGTAATCAAATAATTAACTTTAGTAATGCAAACTCAAAAAAGGCCATTTGCTGAAAGAACAACACACTCAGAATGGTAATTAGGCCAGAACTGTTCAAAAATGTATACATTTTGCATGTTCAATAAAAAAAATATCTTTGTCTATAAATATGTTCTACCCATTAATCCTCTATAATTTCTCTTCAATTATTAATCTGTTAATCCAAAAAATAGTTAACAGGTCAGACTTGCACTGTACTGATGTTGATACAGGAAGAAAGGGCTGAGCTTCCCACATGTTGATGTTAGAAGTATTTTTAGCTCCAGAATCATCTTTTGCTACAAATGATCAAACTTTCACTAAAGGAATACTTTATTGCATTTTGGGCAATAAAATGTTTATTTTCTTATTTTAAAGTTAATTATTTGTTTATTTGTATTTTTTAAAAATGTATTTATAAAATTATATAAAATATACTGTCAAGATAATCTGTTGGCATTTTTTTTTTGTTTGATTTACTGACTAATAATTAAATAGCAAAAGGTTCTTGAATAAGGTGAAGCTAAAACTATGGTGCCTCTAGAAGAGTTATGAGTAGGACATATTTACAGACTAAGAAAGATAAAAAAAATAAATAAAAAAAACTGATACAAAATGTATCTGTATATACATGTTCAGTTTTGTCTTAATTACTGCTCTGAATATGTTTTTCTTTCAACAACAGGCATCTTTTTGCGTTTGTTTACTCCGGTTAACAATTCATTTATTGCTAAGTTAGTTGACAATTACTTCTATAATTGATTCATTATGATTAATCCGATTAATTGTTTCAGCCCTACATGAAAGTAACAAAATCAGACAACTTGCAGGACGAGTTTGATAGAAAACCATCTTGTTTTTCTTTTATTATTAAAAGGTGACCACCTGTCTCACCTTCATTCCTCTAAGCAACGCTGCCAAGAATTAGTGGATGCCAGCTGGCGTGTGACAGTTGGCGCCTGCCGCAGGAAAAAAAACGCATCACAGGCCCTGCAGGACGGAGCATGTGGTAGAACGGCTGAGTTCTCAAAACAAAAACATGCTACTCAAGCTGTGGGCATTCTTTCCCTATCTTCCCACTATCTTTCAGCTTGGGAGCCAGATGGACGTATTGATCCTCTATTTTTCCAGTTGCAACTCAGCATGATTCCTTTGCAGGCGGAGTGGGTGAGTGAGAGCACAAGGAGACAATTCAGCATAGTTTTGAAAGCAGTACATTGTTGGTTGGAGGGTGTTCAGTGTCTGTCAGCAGCAGTGCTTGGCAGCGGTGGCTCTGTGTTTACATAAGTGTTCAGTGTGATGGGGGCAACTTGGTTGAAGTGACAGCAGATTCCACAGAAAGGTTGATTGAGAAAGCTCATCTGCTGCTAAACATGCAGAGGAATGCAACTATGAAACGACACACGGAAAAGATTAAATCGGGTACTTTCCTCCAAATCTGACAGAGTTTGGTTGTTTACACGAACGCCATTTTAAAGATCCTTTCTACAATAAACAACTCTCTTCTGTTTCAGTATCTTTAAAATTTCAGACCTGGGTTATGCTGATAAATTTTCATAGTTTGTTGCTCAAGATGCATTTCAACGTATCTCTTCTAGGAGAGAAACATTCCTAACATCTCAGATTAACTTTCTTTAGATGCAAGGCAAAGACAGCTCAGTTACATGCTACTTGACTCTTTTGAATGCGTATAACTGAGCTATTAGCTCATGTACAGAAGGAGGCATTACACTCATTCACAGTGTCTGTGCTGTCACAAGGTGCTGGCTAATTCTAGATCCCTGCAGAGACCCATCTGTGCTAAACTAGAGTTTTTACTAGAGACGGTTCTTAGCTCATCCATTAAAATAAACAATTAAGAAAGGTTTGGATGTTCCCCAGTCAGAGACCCAACAAAGAGCCATTTCATTACGTCCCTAAAACATTTACGTGATGTAATGGCATGTCTCTGAGCTGCTTCTCTTGATTCTAACAAAGGATGAAATTTAGCTGTTGTGCTAATCAATGTGCACTGTCCTAATCAAATAATTTAAAAGATGAATCAGACTTATTCTTAAATGTTTTGTAAGAAGCAGCTAAGCACCCATTCTTGCTCTGGAGCTTCTTATTTTGGGTGTTGGGGGTGATCTCCATTCCCTCATGAAGACACTTTTTTACTCTGACCATGTAAAGAGTTTGTTTCATAGTGGGATCACAACACACTGCTGGAGCCAATAGGGACAGAACTGCTAATTAAGCGTTTGCACTTTTTAAAAGGGCACACACCTTTATACCCTGCAGTCAACTTGGGGTAAAATGCATTGCCATGTGACAGGAGGGAGCTGAAATCAAACCTCCAACCTTTTGATCACAAGACGACGACTATACAGAGCCACAGTCGCCCCTGAGGACCCACCATCAGTCATGATCCACCAAGCAGTTGTGTTGAAATGATGATTAGCAGTAAAATTATATTAGATCTAAACTGTGGAAAGCATATTATTGGCATAACTCATAAAGGATGTAAGAGCCGTGGTAATTAAAAGTTAAAAATAGTCTTACGGTAAATGAGCTACTTGGGTTTCATTAATCCTTTGTTTAGCTGGTTTGTTAAGTGTCTGCATTCCTCAGTATTGGTCGGTGGACTAGTGAATGAAATGTTTGCTACGAACTTCTTAAGCATTTCCTCGTACAGCCAGCTCAGCGCTTCTATTTTAGAAGAGCAGGTTCTAAAGTTTTACTCATACTATGCTGGTATAATTAACACAGATGTCCTAGAATTTAAGTATATTAGAAAGTAAACCAGTAACAATTGGAGGCATTGATAAATGCTTTCTAGTGTGATGTGGTTATAAACACATCACACTAAGAAACGGGCAACATTCAAAAGTAGGGCTATTTACCACTTTCATAAAAATGGAAACTGTATGTGCATGTAGAAGTATTCATTCCCCTTAAACGTTTTTACATAAACCAAAGTACTTTATTAGACCTGAACAAAGTAGTGCTTGATTGTAAAGGAGATTGAAAATTATACCTAGTATTCAAGTGTTTTACAGATTCTTACAGCGATCTGCAGCATGATACTGTTCTCAGAGTAATGTACAGTGTGCACCTCTTTTCACTTTGCATTTTTGTCAAAAAGTGTTCAGAGCAGCCGCTCCCAACACACCTGAACCAAATATCTGAAGTACCTTGACAGCACGCCATTCAGGTCTGCAGAGGCCTGGTGACAAGCCATTCACTTGATTTACATTGTTGGAGAAGGGCTTCATCTAAAAGTTGCAGGATATTTTCTCTCGCTGAGTGCAGTCTGGTAACGGATGGCCTTGTCTTAGTAGGTCTGGTCTTGATGATGTGTTTTTTCCCACTAACAATCTCTTACCAACCTTGGGTTAATGCAGTGCATTGTGGGATTAATTGTTCCCCTGTAGTCAGTCCAACAATCTTTTTATTCCTTGAGTTTTATTCTCTTGTCTTTTACTCATGATATGAAACAAATTAATTATTGGAGAAATTATAGTATGGTGTCTTAATTCCTGGGGTCAAAATAATTTGTTTTTGTAAATGTTTATTTATTGATACTGTAAGCATTTGTTTTTATTTTTAAATTAGTCAATATATCGTTGTAGATGGTGGTGGGATGTTAAAGTAAAAGAATGGAATCGCTGGAACAGATTGTGATATTATTCCATTATGTTCATTAATCTCTCACTAGAATCACATCCTGCTATTTCATTAGAAAAAGCTTTAAATAGTTGAACACCATGTAGGAAACACAAACCATGGTGTTGACACGAAAAGTGAAGAAATGTATGAAAACCTATTTGAAAATTTAATTTTGCGAACCATTCAACCTTTCCCTTCACCTTTACCTAATCTTCTGTGAAATCTGGAGCAAAAAAAAGGGCAATTTATTGCATTAATCACAATGGATTAGCAGTTTTCATTGCTTAGTCACGCTGCACTTCAAAGCCTCAGCAGCATTAGCCACTGCCCTGAATCAGACGCATGTAAAGCTGTACAACCCCCCAGCCTGGGCCTCTGCTCTCCTGGGACATTGAAATGCAGCACCAAGGACAAATCCATGTTGTGTTCTTAGTAAAATGGCTTTCACTTCTGGAGCCTGTCCACACTGTGGGACACTCACCCCTCTGTCTCTCTGTTCTCCTCATGTCTACTCATCCGTGACAAACGAGAAAGATTCTAGACGAAGTTTTATGCTGCAGTTAGGGTGACGTTATTTCAGTCATATTTTTTTATTGCATGTGGCTGTTTCAGTCGTAACACTTGTCACACACTTTAGATGACTGCAATATCAAACATGGATAATTACTTATCAGTAAATGTGTATTTTATCTGAAAGCCTGCCTGAAACCATGCCATGGAGTTTTTAGCATTTGTACTGTTTAATGGAGAAGAAATTATGTTTAGTGTTTTAGGTTTGCCATATTTTTCTAACTATAAACTGCATCAGTCAAAAAGTACGTTCATGGAGAGGAAAAATGAATCCAACAGCAAACAAAGATTATTGGGGGAAATGTCACATTAATATTTATTAGTCTACATTTAAATAAATAAAATAAAGCAAGTCTAAAACAAATAAGCTAACAATAAACATAATAAGTAAGACATGTCACACTACACACTGGGGGTAGACTGAGCTCTCTCTCTCTCTAAAAGTATTGAAGGCCTAACTAGGATATTTAATGACCGAACCGTGATTTCAAAGGAGAACTGTGAACAGGGAAGAAAAGGCAGAAATTTACTCAAAAATAAAGAACTTGGGATGTAATGCAGAGTGTATGATGGTAAACAAATAAAGGTGTTAGCAGGACTGCTCACACTTTCTGCTGTAGTGCCGTCTGTATGCACCAGGTCAATATTGCAAAAGACTTGTAGAAATGGAATAATTGCCGGAATAATATGTCACCACTAACATTTCCTTTGCAGTATTTTCTCATTTCCGGGAGACCTCGTTAACACAGTTGGGTTCAGCTTTGTTGTTTGATGAAGGCTTTCTTCCTTTTTTTTCATTGCTCTGCTGCGAGGAACACCTTTCCTTGCAGCTGGCCTCACACTTCCACTCGGACCATGTCAGTGTGCCCTAATCAACGAAGGGAAACACTGTTACATAGAATTTTAGGCAAAGGGAGTCTAAAGTTGGGCAGTAAAAGAGACTTCAGAGATTAGATCCTTAAAAATGTTTCTTTTTTTACCCCAAAGACTGGCTGTTAACAGTTGTTTGGCATTTAAAAAAGATTCACCACTTGAACCTTACAGAAGAAGAGTTACAGAAGAAAGTGCTCCAAATAATGTTCTTTCCTTCAAAATGAGTCCAATGCAGCTCTTGGTTCATTTATATAAAGACATTCTAAAGTGTAATATTCTGAGTATGATAATGTACTACATCTAGACTATGGGTAAATTTTGCCTTGATCAACAGAATCTATCAAGCTCTTTGGGTATGAAATGTCCAAGTCTAAGGATCAGTTTATGCTAAACAAGTTTTTCTGATGTGCTTTAGTTGGCGAGAAAATACTATTGGTGTTTTTTCATTTTCCAGTGTCCCTCAGTTGGTAACTTTTGTTTGTTTTGTAGGCAGAACAGGAGGACAAGGTCTTGTCCCGAAGTGAAGACCCTCTCCAGTGTCTGCACCGCCCAAACCCCAATCCCCTGATCCGGAGCCGACCTCTGGGTGACGTTTATCCATCGCAGGTCGTCGTTGACAGGAGCTCTGTCCCCTACCTGCTGTCTGGGTGTGGTGCCCAGGTACAGCCGGTGGGTGCTGCTCCGATCTCCGACGAGAGCAGGATAAACGGCATCAATCCCTCTGCCTGGTCCAACCCTGTGATATGTCAAGCTGAAGGAAGGCCTCATAATTCAAGAATTATGAGGCTGTTTTCAAACTCCAGGAAGGGTGTCATCCCTCCTAGCAGTCCTACTGCCGACTGTCCAAACAATGACAGCATCGGCGGCCCCCAGCCGTGGACCGGGCTTTCAGGGCTGGTGGTGGTGGACTCCTTCAAGAAGCTACGATCGTCTGTACTGCAAGGAATTCAGAGTAAAGGGGCAGCAACAAGCAGCCTCGGACAGAATGTACCATTAGCAGATGTGGAAATGCCAAATGGATCAGCTGGGAGCAGCTCAGAACGTGAGCCAGCTGACGCTGCTCATCATTTAACAACTGCAGAAGGAAATTTTGTATCAAATGGAAGTTTAGCTGACCAAAAATCCGCAATGGTTCAACATTACGGCTCAGATATTGAGGACTATGATGATGAGGAAGCTGAAAGTGGTCTCACACGCAATTCCCGGTTTTCCAGAAGCATAAGGAAAGCATACGGGGCAGGAAGAATCACGTTACTTGATACAAACAATGGAAGAAGTGACAAAAATGACACTACAAGCAGCACGCAAATACCAAATCCTTCATTAAAGGTGGATGTCGAGACAGAGACCCAGAAGGAAAACATTAATGTGAATGTTCTGAGCAGACTCAGTAAAAGTGCAGAGAACCTGCATATATTTAGACGTAAAAACCATTGTCCAGGTCCTCCATCCCCACAGGAAGACCCTCAGAGGATCACATTGTCAAACGGGACCCCAAGCATTCAAAGGACCGCCAGCACTTCCTCAGTGGACCTCCGAGGCAGGAGGAGCCCAACAAAGAACAAGGGGCCAATGATCAAGCTAATCGGCAGCATGACTGACCTAACTGGCCGACGAAAGCAAAGTCCGTCCCCAAGTCCCACGTCTCCATCTCCAATGTCCCCTTTGAGCCGTCTCCACGATGACTACTCTCGCCGTTTGCCTTGCCTTCAGAGCAGCGAGCGACAGCGCCGGCCCGTAGCCGTCACTGCTCAGGTCAGCTCTGTCAGATGCACTCCCCTCATTCACGCCCAGCCTGAAGACAGCGCAGACCTGCAGTCGCATCGGGGTGTCGCCGACCCACTTTCCTCAGGGCCCAGAGATTCACCAGAGCAGATTTCAGCTGATATCGCTGCTCAGCATGAGCTGCTGCCTGCTTCAACTACCAGTAATGCTAAACAGATGGTCGAATGTGTTTCACCCCCACTCAGCGAGAGAGAGGCATCGCAACAACAGCCTGACTTTGCCTCGATACCAAATGAGGTAAGATCTGCAAACTTATAAATCACCCTGGATGATGAATGTGATATGAAATCATTTTAACTTCATGGCTCTTTCTGTCCACCTTTATCTCTCCCTGGCTCCAGAAAACTTGTCTTTATGATAAGAATTTTTTTGTTGACTGAGTTTTTCACTCCTGGTGGGGTTACAGCAAAACTTCCAGCTCCAAAAGAAAAAAAAATATATTGATTTTAAGCTTTTATCTTACAGTACAGTGATCCTAATGTTACACTACAATCAGAATCAGTTCAGCAAGATATAGGAGGAGAAACTAAGCCAAAAAATTCAAAAGGCTCCCACACAAATGATTCAATGTTTGTTCCACCAAATGAGAGGAGGTAGATGGCACTTCAATTTATCTTCAAAGTGGCACATCTGGAGCAGATGCTACTTTCTAATATGACGTCCTCTTAGTCAATCTTTATGTAACTCCACAGGAGGTTACGATGAGCTTCAGCAGTGAATTTTCTTTTAAATCTTCCTTCATCACAGCGTATATTTTTAGGGGGTGGACAGAGCTGGGCGTTCCTCCTGGACGTTGATCTCTAAGACAGATTTAAGCTGACTTTGCAAAATGGACAAATTATGCTAACATTTAACTTCTCATCTGTATTGAAAATGTATTTCATATTCTTTAAAGCTGGGTTCATAGCAGAAAATTAAGCAGTTCTATCAGTTGTGCTATGAAGAGTGGTCAGATATCCAGCCAGGTATGCAAGAAGATTGGAAAGTAAAGTTAAATGATGATTCATGTATAGATCTGAGCCTATTTGTATAATAAAATATGCTTGTTTTAGAAATGTATTGAAGTTATTGTTTTGTAGGACTATTCCGTCCTGAAAAACATGGTTCAAAGAGGAAATTACATCTACAAAATTAGTAAGAATTTTTTTTTTTTTTAGAGAGTGGAGTGTGTGTATTTCTTGGTTTTGTGTGGGGAGGGGTAAAAGGAGACTCTCCTAAGGAGGCATTTATGCAAGAACTTCCACTGCCTCAATATTAAATATTTTCTCATTTTAGTATTGCAAGATCTCGTCCCAGATCATCCCATTCATTATACATATTTTCATTCCAGACTGTGTAATCCAGTCAGGTCTCCGACTGATTTTTGAAGCGGTGAAGGAGTGCACTTCAAAACCTAATCCACTCTGTTAAAAATGTTATGTTTCTTAGCTTCTGAAGAAATATTTAGATTTACAGTGCATCCGGAGAGTATTCACAGCTTCTTACTTTTTTCACATTTTGTTACAGCCTTGTCCCAAATTATATGAAATTAAAAATTCTGTGTATACTTTCCAGAGGTACTCTATGAAAACCTGCCCTTTTACATTTAATAATAGTAAAAAAAATACACATACGTCATATAATACAGAAAGGAAAGTTGTTTTTGACACATTGTCATAACCCATTTATGTTTGTTTAACCCCATAGCTAAAATAATGTATATTTTGCATTAAATCTAAATGGATTTGTTATTCTGCTTATAATCAATTAAATGTAAACAAACACTCTTTCTTACATTTCAAAGAAGAGAAAATCACTAAAATCTGCTTTTGTTTGACACTATAGTATATTCTGATCATTAATGACCTTTCTCATCAGAACGGCTGTGACCCTTATCTTAAGTAAAGAAATCTCACTCATCTAAGTGTGAAGTGATCTTTGATATACTCTCATGGTGAAGTAATACTTCTGGGTTTACTGCACGTACACTTAAAAAGGGAAAAGTCCAAAGTCCTTATTGATGTCAGATAAATAAGAGCGAGGGCACAACATGGACTGTTCCTGTCAGACTTGTTTGATTCCTGCAGCAGAGTCACATGCTGACGTTGGACCCTTGGTGCTGCCAGGCGCTGTGAGGGAGCAGGGGGAGTTAATGATTAGGCTTTGTTTATGATTAGTGGCCGTTGCGCAAAAAAAAAAAAATCTCTTTGTGGTTCTGTTTCAGTGGGAGGGTTTGGAGGCTGTGACTGAGCACAGCCTTTCCGTTAGCTGTTGCTCCAGATCAAAGTACAACGACATGAACGCGAGGCCTTTGACAGCTGACAGCTCCCCCAAGTAAGCAGGCCGATAAATGCAGGAGTTTAGCAGAATAATGCTCTGAGGTCGGGATTTTGTCTTTAACGATGGGTTGGAAAGCCACATCCGTGTTCTTTAGTCATCAAGGGGCTTCTGGAAGGAATTTAGGGATTTGGCCTTGAGGAGCACCGGTTTCCCAGTTCGGCAATGGTGCTGGTGCTATGTGTGCCATTCCAGTGTATATGCCGAGGTCCAGACCCAGACCGGGAAAAGCCAGAGGTGAGGTTCAGTTTTACTGGAAGCGTTGTCGTTTTACCTGCTGAGAAATCTCACATGATGAGCGTTAAAGGAGTATATTAGCAGAAATTTTTATTTTAAGCTTAAAAGGAGCTTAAGATGTTTCTGATAAGCAAATAATTCACCTTAAAAATGTTATAGACGTTATAAAGGTCATTGAATTAAATCTTTGTTCTGCTTTGAGATCCAGTAAAGTTTGTAATTGATTTGTTTTACCTTAGCAGCTTCATGTTTCTGATTAACTAATGTTCCAGGTTTCCAGGTAGTTTCATTCAAATCTGTCCAAATTCAAAGTACGACTGGTCAATATATTGTTGGAGGAGTTCTTGTTAATGATCACATTCTGTGTTTTGCAGTCCGGTGCTCTTTCTCAGACATTTTAATTCCCTCCTTGTCATGAAGTTACATAATAGAGCTTTAACACAGTTGGGATGAAACAGTTTTGTGGAAATATGTTGATGGTTAATACAGTTTTAAATTAAATTGACCAGTTCTGGTGCTATTAGAAGATGTTTGATTGTCAAATGCAGCCACAAACAAAAGCAGAAGGCAATGAAATTAAACTGGCACTACATTTTAAATCTAGCTGTATTTTTAGAGGATGTTTGAAAATGTTTCTCCCTTTAGTAATGCAGAAGGAAACATAAGTTTCCTTTTATTTGTCCTTAGCTAAGGCTTCAGTTTGTATGGTTTGGTCTTTTTGTGGTTTAGTTTGTCTCTTTAAGTCGTTACCAGCATTTCATGTTTTGTCAACTTCCAGCATTGCACCTCAAGGTCTGCTAATAATAATAATAATACTACTAACAGGATCATAATCCTTTTATTTATTTTTTTTTAACTTGAGGCTTTTCAGCATTTATCTGCTTGGCACAGACACAACTTCCTTCAAATCTTCATAATAATGGTCTTAGTATCTGAATCTAAGATGATAAGCTCATCTGATTTCTCCTTGTAAAATCAGCATGAAGGCTGGGTATGTGTTTGTTTGAAAATGTAATTCAGTCGTGACAGATGTAATGTAACACAGAAGACATTGTGTGTGTGGGATAGTTGATAAAAAGTGAAAAGATTAATAAACTGAAACTGATCATTAAGCTGCATTTTCACGATGAGAAACAAAACGAAAATTGTGTTGTAAACTTGTTCAGAAATTGTCCTTAGCCTAAAAACTGTTATGTAAGAGTTAGAGTTATGCTTTTATTTAAAGTTATCATATTTTTACTGAAACTAAATTGTGATTTGGTAAAGCCCAATTAAAAGATTATCGAGAAGGAGAGATGCTGCTTCTTGATCCTCGTTTTGTTTTAAGATTGTTTTTTTTTTCTTTTCAGGTGAAATCCCACTTTCAAGAACAAGAGTCAATTCTCCAAACAGAGAAAGTGCCCCCAGCGGGCAGCAGCCCACCTCCTGACCCCACAGCATGCCTCTCTAGCACACCCGTATCCCCCATACCTCCCACAGACGGAGCTGCAGCTTCCACAGAAACCGCCTCTGTCAAGCCCAGACAGAGGAGCGGGCGGCCCAGACCTCGGCCGATCTCCGACTACGCCCAGCTCGTTTCCAGGAAGCATTGCATCCCCGAGGAAGTAGCAGAGACAAACTACGAGGAAAGGACATCGGATGCACAGCTGCAGGAAAATTGCAGCTCCAGTGGGAACGTCAGCCACCCTGACAACTGTAGCCTTAACGGGGAGGTTCAGAGACATCGGCCCGTCTCGGTGATCGGGGCCGTGGATCTGTTCGCTGCAGATACTGAGCTAAAGGAGGATCGCCTTCCTTCTGTAAGCTTTCACAGCTTGTCCCCAGCAAATGGTTTTCTTGTTGCACATTTGGGATTAAGCTATCTGTCCAAAAGATTAAAATGATTAAATCATGCTCTGATCTAGTTGCCAATATAAAATACAGTGCATTAAGCGGCATTGGGCTTCATTTTGAAGGCGTGTTTTTTAGATACAATATAACATTTATATATATTTTATTTCTATTGGCTACTTTACAGCGATTAAAACCTTTAGACAAAGCAAGAACTCATTCAGACTCCCCTCTTCCAGGGAGGCCATGTTTTCACAGCAGCCCAAAACAGACCATACACACTGGATTTAGTAATGTTCTTTTGCACTGTTTACATTTTTTACATCAATGATAGTTTTCTCCTGAATCGCAAAGAGTGCGGGCTGAGGCTGATTGTAATCTTTTTGTTCTAATCAGCAGCTTTGTGACTTGATCTCTTTAAATCCTGCATGATGCTTCTTTAAGTTCCAGGTTGCATTGAGCATGTTGGAACCAAAAACCTTGAGATGTAGTACATCTCATAAAAATATATCTGTCCAGAAGGGTGTGGCTTACACTGCTGCAAATGTATTTTTCACTCATAAGCATGCAAGCATTACACTGAGATACAATACAAAACAATGAAATGCAGCAAATTAGACACATGAAGCACAAAACCATAAGGATAACAACTAAAGATCATAACATAACACCTTGAAGCTGACACAGAAAAACAAGTGTGAGGAGCGTGATAACAAAAAGCAGAACGTCCCTGCTCAGTGAATGTTTTTGGAACTTGTAAAGTGAGCCATTATTACTAACATTGAGGAAAGTAGGTCTGATAAACGGAGAGATAGCTTTTGCAGGATGGCTTTGTATGTAAATAATACAAAGCTTCTCGTGTTACAGAAAGTTCAGTTTTTAAAATATGGAACACAGTGGTTTATTTGATTACAGATTATTCTTAAAGTTTTGCAGTGATGAGAATCAAGGGGTTTGTGAGTGGAGGATGCTGCTCTACCAAAAGTGCAACTAGTCAAAAACATGGTGGAAAATTCCTGAGATGAATCTTTTCCCTGTAAACAGTGGAAAGTTTGAAATATTTTTAAAGCAAAATCCTGTTTCTGTCAGCTACGTTAACAAAGAATCAACTCCGTTTTCAAAGTTTAGCTTTTCATCAAGCCAGAGGCCTGGATATTTGTAGTCCGACACTCTCAATTATTATTGTCAATAAAAATGACTCGTTCACTTTCATAGAATATCTTTCTGGTGCTTGTAGAAAACCGTTGTTAAATAAAGGAGCATTTCTTCAACCAAATCACATAATTCCCGAAGATTTAGAGTTGTTGAATAGAAAAAAAAGCAGAAAAATACAAGACATTATCATCAAAATGACAACAGAATCAACAATCATGCTATAAGATGTAAAGTTGTTGATGTAAGCAGAGGACAGAACGAAGGAGAACACCCAGAAACTGGGAGAAAATAACCCTGAACACTTTCTATCCTATTTTAACATGTTATCTACCAGGGAGAGAGATAGGAAAGTTATTTTAACCGTAGGGAGCTATTTTTGTGAAAGTGATAAACACTATTCAGATCCACTGTATGAAAGAAAGCAGCAAAGTATGCTGTGTGAAACCGAACCAATGTCATTTAAAACGGGGATACCATGTTACTTTTGCATTTCATCCTCTAAGAGACACGAGGTCTAGAGACGACTGAGATAATGCAAAGCAGGACCTGATCGTTTCATCAACTCCATGTGGTTGTGAAACTCTGCACTCAGACGTAGTTCTTGCTCAACTCAAGAAATGTAAATAAAACCAAATGAATTGACGTAATTAACAGTAAAATCAGCATTCTACATATCTTTTGCTCTGATAAACTTTAATAGAATGACGTCAAAAAGTATTTGCCTCCCTTAAATGCTTCACGTCGAATGAATTTTGTAGTTCAAGACAACAAAATTCCTGCTCAGTCTGCTTTGGTGTGCATTCCTGTTTAGTCTGCTTTGGTGTGCATTCCTGTTTAGTCTGCTTTAATCAAACCATGGCTTGTTTGTCTAGAAACTCCGGTTCGTTTAGGGAGGTGTTAATGCGTAATCAAACTCTGATGCGGACCAAAATAGCGACTGCATTCAGTCTTCTTTAGAGGTTTTCACCTTGTTTCCTTAAGCAGGTCTTAGTGCAGCGCCACCACAGGTGAGAGGGAGAGCAGATTTTTCAAAGGGAAGTGTGAAAGAGAACTGCACCAGCTGAAAATGTAACAAATGTTGCAGTTTTGGTTCCCAAACCAACCCAGTATACCGGACCATCAGATGAAAACAACCTTAAATGCAGTTTTCAGAAAGCAAATCCCATCAAGCATTTATACAGTAACCAAATATGAGTAATATTCAGTGTTTCATATGGTCACTCTTCTTTGCAGCTATCAGTTCAGTTCTTTAAGAAGCAAATACTTTTTCACAGCATGCCCAGTATTAAAGGAGCCACAGAATTACTGTAGAATATACACAAGAAGCCCAAAGTGAGCAGCCTGACTCTGTATAGGAATGCTAACACAGGCTGTGTTATGTGTGTGTGTGTGTGTGTGTGTGGGGGTGTGTGTGTGTGCGTGTGCGTGTGTGTGTGTGATGATGAGTTATGGGAGTAGCTGGTGAAAGCCAGAGAAAGTGAGCTCTTCCTAAATCCCTGGACTTTTCCTCTTGTTATTACTGCAGCCTTTGTCGCGACCACCAATCCCCTCCCACAAGGTGCCCCCCTACAGAGGAGTGTCTGCCAGATTCCGACCCAGCGCTCTCTCCCAGAGCACCCCGATCGGATTGGACCGAGTGGGGCGGCGCAGACTCCACCGAGTGCTCAGCGGTGAGAACCGGGCTTGTTTTTGAGAAGACTTAACAAAAAGTTACTCTGTGGGGGGAAAAAGAAAAAAAAAAAAGCAAAAATCTGGTGCTGAGGAATGTCAGCAAGTATGTTGGAGGAGAAAAGCTGATAGAGATAGATAGGTTGCTTGTTTTCCACACGTGGTCTCATTATCTCTGGATCCGCGTTGCAGCTGGTGTGTCTGAGTGTTCGGCGACGCTGGATGACAGCGTGAGCGAGGAGGAGGAGGAGGAGGAGAGCAGCTTCGAAGAGCTCGCTGATGGAACGCCCTACCTCCAGCCCGGGGTGGAGCTCTCCGTGCTCAACGAGGTGACGCAAAAAAAATAAAAAACCCACAAATTTCTGCTTGTCTCGTTTCCAGTCTTTGGACACGTTTCTAAGATGTTTGGCCTCCGCACCGTCCACATGTCTAGAAGTAATCTTACATGTCGGACACAGGCTCAGCCTCCGTGTAATTGTACGCTCCTGTCTGCCCGTGTCCTGTGCAGTGGATAATCTCGGGCTATGCCGTGTACGCCGAGGCTCTCTGGGATCATGTGACCATGGAGGAGCAGGAGCTGGCCTTCAAGGCCGGCGATGTGATCCGCCTCCTGGACGCCTCCCACAAGGACTGGTGGTGGGGCAGAGGAGGCGACAGGGAGGCCTGGTTCCCGTCCAGCTTTGTGAGGGTAAGTGGACTTTCTGACCCCTGCTCCCTTTGACATGTTTGCAGAGAAAAAAAGACTCTCAGCCCGGCTTAGGCCCAAACAAACAGCTGAAGGACCGGAACATAAGAGGGTCCAGCTGGTTTCTGTGGCGATGGGAAGTGACTGACAGCTCGGTCTTAATTAGTGAGGCTGTGGTAACCATGGCGAAGTTGTGATTGGCCGGCAGTCGTCTGCTGCGCAGTGTCTTGTTCCTGAATCAATGTTGTTGCCATAATAAAGTAGTCACTGTTCCCCTTTTCATTGTTCAAAACCTGTGGAGACAAATATGAGTGAGAGATAATTTCTGTTTTTAGGTCTAATCCTGACTTAAGTTTGCTCTCAAATAGATTTATTTGATTCTGGTTCTCAGGAGGTTTAGTTGCGTTTGCATTGGATGCGTTTCAGGTCCGTGTGAACCAGGAGGACTCGAGCACTGAGAGTGTGGAGAGCGTGGCGGACCAGGAAGATCCGGCCCCCAGGGATAAACCCAGCACTCAGCACAAGGAGCAGATGAGAACCAACGTGGTTCAGGAAATCATGAACACTGAACGCATCTACATCAAACACTTAAAAGACATCTGTGAGGTATTTTGGTTTTTAATCATTAAGATTTTAATAACACAAGTGCATTTTTCAAATGATGACCACCTGTGAGTGACCGGTGTTTGGAATACTGGTCTGACAACACGAAGTAGGTTAAAAAGATCTAGAAAATGCCTTGAAGAGCAGATATCACTGCCGTCTGTCTGACAAGGTTTTCAAAGTTATTTCTACGACTTTGGGACATCAGTGAACCACAGTGAGAGCCACAATGCAATACAGGGTAAAAGATGCTGCAATGGTCAACTTTCTCATGATTGTTACCGGAATTAGTCCAAGAGAGCATCAACAACTCATCCAGGAGGTCGCAGACTGAGCAGAAACGGCATCAATGGGGGAGATCCACAGTGAAAACCACTTCCTGTTAAAAATGAACACTAACGTCATCTCATGTTTTCCTAAAAAAAAACATCTTGATCTTTTTATGGCTTTTGGGACAATATTTTGTGGATTGATGAGACAAAAGTGGAAACATTTTGAAAGTTTTGTTAGATGTGTTGTTAAGACGGCATCCTTTCAGAAAAAGAACATCAGTCAGTTTTGTGATCTTCAGCTTTAGCTTATGCAGCAGGAGAATGATCTGAAGCCCACTAACAAGTCCTCTTAGCAACTCGAAAAAATAAGCTAAATGAAGATTTTGTCTTGGCTTAGTCAAAGTCCGGACTGATTTATATTTTGTGGGATGACTGTAAATAGGCATTTACTTTTCACATAGGATGAGCTCGGTTTGGATATTTTTTTAGATATAATCGTTTTAAGAAATGCATTTTGTATTAACTCAGATTGAATCTGTGTGATTATCTAAAGTCTTTAAGTGTAACATAAAAACAAAAAACATCTAGAGTAGACATACTTTCTTAACAGCATCATCTTTGGTTGCTGCAACCTATGAAAGTAAATCCTCTTCAGTAAAAGCATGGGGTACTTTTCTAGCACCCCCTGTTGGTCAGAACTAAAACATTTTTAAGGCGCTCTGTCAGTTTAAATACGGGGTTGGTTTTTGTGTTTCAGGGTTACATCCGTCAGTGCCGGAAAAACTCCAGCATGTTCACAGAGCTGCAGCTGAAGACGATTTTCAGCAACATAGAAGACATCTACAGATTCCAGAGGCAGTTCGTCAGGGAACTGGAGAAGAAGTACAATAAGGAAGAACCGCATCTCAGTGAAATCGGCTCCTGCTTCCTCATGCAGGTTGTGACCATGCATGTGAGAAGCACATCTCGGTAGATCATGTCACAGAATCACTTTTAGTCATCCTGGACTGCTTCTCTGCTTCTCTGAAGGGCGAGGGCTTTTCGATCTACTCTGAGTACTGCAACACTCATCCTGCTGCCTGCGCTGAGCTGCAGCGTCTCATGAAGATGGGCAAATATAAGCATTTCTTCGAGGCCTGCCGCCTCCTCCAGCAGATGATCGACATCTCCATCGCTGGTTTCTTGCTCACACCTGTCCAGAAGATCTGTAAATACCCGCTGCAGCTGGGGGAGCTGCTCAAGTACACACCCAAAGACCACAGGTAGCATATATGGAAATTCGATAGTATGCAAAACTTCAGCTCATCAGATTCAGCCAGGAAACAACTGAAGGTCAATTCTTGACATTAGAAAAGCAGGGCTTTGAAATAAAAAAAAAAAAAAAGGTTAAGCGGTATGAATGCTTTTGCATTGTCTCTATGAAGTCACACCAAGATGAAGAAAAACACTTCAAAAATAAATCTTACCTCGTTTTTGGTGCAAACATCTTAATACACTTGAGATAAGACAAAGTAACTTTTTAGCAAGATTTAGGAACTTGTTTTAAGTCAATAATTAATATTGATTAAATGTAGTAGTTCCACTTGCAGATCTTTTCGTGTATAATGGCATTTTTCCCAAAATCTGCTAGCGGAACTTCTACTTTTTATCAACATTAAGTATTGACTTAAAATAAGTTCCTATAACTTGCTGAAAAGATTGTTGTGATTCATTTTTGTCTTATTTCAAGTGTACTTAGATATTGGCACTAGAAGCTACACAAAAATCCTCAGTAAGATTTTCTGTTTTTGGAGTGAAGGTCGCCTACTTTACTGTAGCACGTAGTTTACAAAGAGAAGCTGTTTCCCTACCTCACCACCTGTTTTTGAGTTTACTCCTCCGGTCATTGCAGGGACCATGCCGGTGTCAGTGAAGCGTACGAGGCTATGAAGAAGGTGGCCAGTTTAATCAACGAGAGGAAGCGGCGGCTGGAGAGCATCGACACCATCGCTCACTGGCAGGTCGCCATTCTGCACTGGGAGGTCAGACTGACCACTTCAGATGTCATTTCAGTTATATCCTCTCAACTTTGTGTAAGCAATACGTCCGGCTGTGGTGCAAACGCTTTGACTCGCTGCAGGGCCCTGACGTGCTGGAGCGCAGCTCGGACCTGATCCACTCCGGCGAGCTGACCCGCGCCGTCCGGCAGGGGAAGCCGCAGCAGCGCAGCTTCTTCCTGTTCGACCACCAGCTTGTCTACTGCAAAAAGGACGTCCTGCGCAGAGACCTACTGCACTACCGGGGACGTCTGGATATGGACGAGATCGAAGTGGTGGACGTCGCCGACGGGCGGGACCCGGACCTGGGCCTGACCCTGAAAAACGCCCTGCGGCTGCGGAACGCCTCCACCCTGGAGTTCATGTGCATGCTGTGCTGCAGGAAGGTGGAGGACAAGCAGAGGTGGCTGGAGGCCTTTGCCAAGGAGAGACAGAGGGTGAAGGAGGACCAGGAGATGGGTGAGTTATTCGGCGCAGGCGGCGAAATGTCGCTTCTGCGTCACGGCGACGCAGCGGATGTTTGGATCTGAAGGTGTGTTTTGTGTGCAGGAATAGACATCAGCGACGAGCAAAGAAAACAGGCTATCGCTAATGCCAGAAGACCAAAACATGGAAAGATCAAAAGTAAGGAAAATTGTTTCTACAAGCTGTCAAACTTCAAAAACAATTTGTTTTAATGTTTTTATTTAAATGTTTTCCTCTTTTAGCCGTCGGCTATGCCGACTCTGTCCCGCCACACCAAAACCTGCCCCCCCTCCAGCAGCGCCACATCACCATTCCCACCAGCGTGCCTCAGCAGCAGGTGTTTTCTCTGGCCGAGCCCCCCAGACGAAAGCCTTACCACCTGCTGTACAGCATCACTCGCAGCGCCTTCTTCAGGAAATGAGGCTCTCTTCCGCTAAACCGTCCCAAGAACTCAACGAACACTATTTTTTTTTTTCTAATTTGTGTCAAGTGTTGTTTTAGTGCCTGTTTTTCCTAATGTGTTTGTTTTTATTGCTGAGTGCCTAAAATTTAAAGAGGCATCATAAAAGTATTAAAACTCTGTCTGTCCTCATATTTTTGTTTTGTTTTTGTTTTTTTGTTAAAAATGCTGCTTTTTCCAAAACAAAACAAAAAACACCCATCCTGTTGTTTTAATAATTCCAGCTCACAGATATATACTTTAAATTAATGACAACGACATTTTGTCTGCTTTTATTTCCAGAAACAAGGTTTTAGTTTGTTGCACAAGGGCTGGGACATGTTTTTTTCTTTTTTCTTTTTATTTGTCGAGCACAGGAGGATAAATGAACTCCTCACGTTCATATAACTGTGTAATATTGTAAATAAAACTGATGTACAAACACACCTGATGTGAATGGATGTCATTCTGATTGCTTTTAAAGATGATGGCAGGTGAATGTTGGCTTATGGGAGCACGATGATGAATGAAATCTTAGCCACACCAAACCGGAGTGGAGGTGGGACCTTGTTAAGTTCACCTCGGCGTCACTCAGATCTGGTTTCAGACACCTGCTGGCTGAGGATCCCAACTGTTTCACAGTTTGCCCTCGGCCCTTTGTCCTAAAATAAAGAGGAGAAAGAAACAATGAAGAAACAAAAATTGTGCCTTGGATGATAATGGCTTGATGGGATATCTGTGCCATGAGCACGAAGTGGAAGGAGACGGAGCAGACAAAAGGGAGCGATGGTGACAGACCACACCAGGACACGGCGAGTGTAAGTTGGCAAACAGTTTTATTTTAATTCAGTCCAGTTTGAACTAGAGAGAGAGTCTGGTTAACTGTGGCTTTAATGTGAACCCCTGTTTCATTAGAGAAAATATTTGTTCTTGATGATGTTTGTGGAGTTAAGTCATAAAAACTGCAAAACTCTCTTAAATTATTAGGCACTGGGTTTCCATCTTTTTATTTCTCTGTTATTCTGTGCCTGGTCATCTATGATTTAACATCTTGACACAGTAGAGAGCTGGAGCTTCTAATTGATTCTTTGCACATTTATCCCAGCTAGAATAATAATTATTTAAGTTTAAACTCATTGGGGTTTTTCTTCAATCCACCCGAGGTGAGAATTAAACGTTGCTGCTCTGATCTATTCTCACACTTCCACTAGTATTTGCATTAATGTTCATGTTCTGCAAGCTACAGAAGAACCTCACACTTTTCACAACCATCAACAACCTGCTGGTATATTTTTGGCTAAATGTTCAATCAAATTTCCAATATGAAAAGTTAAGAATTCAGTCATCTTTGTGCAGTTCACCAGTACCACTGGCTACAATAGAGGCCCTCTACATCATGCTGCCACCACCGTGCTTGACTGCTCAGTTTTCATAAATTTGAAAGCCTTTTTCCTGGCCCCTTATACACACTTATTGTGGCTAAGCAGCTCAATCTTTGTCTCTTCTGAGGATAAAACATTTCAGTGTCTATTGATGTAAAACTGACCCATCTGCAGACAGTGACACTGCTCCGGCATCTTCACTGTCAGGCTTGATTCTTTATGCTGTTTGAGTCAGATAGCTTAAACTTGCAGACGTTGATCTAACAAAACGATGATCCCAAAGAGATGCAACTATTCCCAACCAGGGAAGCTAATTTCTGACTGGAAAGCATATCTTTACGATTTAGTGTCTGTTTGGGTCTTCACTGTGTAATAGTTTTCCAACTCATGGTAAGTTTCATCACTGCAAGAACAGCTTAATGTAAAATGCCACTCATTTAATGAACTCCAGATGTATTTCCAGAGAAAAAGCTCAGAATCTTTTTATTTTTACCAAAATAGGCTCATGTTTTGAAAAAGTCGTTGCTAGTACTGGTGTACTTAATAAATTTTATGTCATAAAGTTTCTTACGGATCATCTGGGAGGAGTTAGAGCACATGAAATAGTCAAATAAGTAAAAAATAAATCCTAATTTTAGGCTAGATCAAGGTGGAACTTCATCTTTTGTAAAGTAGAGAGGCTTATTTAGGTTTTCAGGTTATCAAAGTCGAATATTTACAGTTTAACTGAATATCAGAAAATGTATCGACTAATTACAAGAGTTCAAGTGAACTGGAGTAAGCTAAAACACTTACAATTTTGTAGTACTCTAAATAACCTTTATCTAAATAGTTAAATTATATACACTTCTTATCAGATTCGATGCTTTTTTTTTTTTTTGCTTATAGCTTTTCAGCAGAATTTTGATCAGCGTTAGAAGTTAATCCAGCTTGCTTTCTTAGAAATATCTCAGATAATTGAACTTGTGTTGTTCGGCTGTGAGAATCTATACTCTTGTGATGGATTAAGTACCAGATGCACCGTATGGGATGACAGTGAATGAATAATTCATTTGCACTGGGTAACTCAATGAGTGCCGAGTGTTACATCTGATGGAGATTGTGTTGCGTTCAGATATTTCCCCTCCCTAGCATCATTTTCAGCTGACACAAGACTACATCACTGCTGATGCACAGTGTGCTCTGATAAGCCATAATTCAGGGCGGAGTCATGTGAACATCTTTCTCTAACGCTCGTCAAGAGGCACTTTTATGTTCATTGTGTCATTTCAGCTCCATCTACCGTCTTCTAATTAGGATCAGGCCTTAAATGAGTGACCACTGAAAGGTCAGCACCAATGGATCGCTGCTGTCGAAGCGGTTTCAGATTAATTGGATGTGACTGTGTGCCGTGCCCCCCCTGCCTCCCCCCCACTTTCCCGGCTTCAGATTGCGGATGTGTCCGTGGAAGTGGCCACCGTGGACCACACCCTCCAGAAGCTGCGCAGGATGTACAGGAAGACGAGGCGGAAGCCCAAAGGACTCAAGAGGTTGTGGGCGTACCTGCTGAACGTGCCTCACATCACAACGATCACCGCGGCCGTGCTGTTTGTGGTGGTGGTGGTCATATGGTCGCTGCTCTGGGTCTTTATCTGTAAGTGAAATGATTCACAAAGGCATGGTGCAAAAAAATCTTGAGCCGTCAGTCATCTTTACAAACAGTGCCTACATTTACGTCCGATGACTGGCAGAAGTATTCAGGGTTTTTTTTTCTTAAATCTGCTGCATTTTGTCACATTAAAAACACAAGTATTTTATTAGACCAGACCACCATAATATACTGTGTGACATTTAGGAAGAAAATGTGACAAAATGTGACAATTCTGGCATGTATTCGTTTTCAGCTTTACTCTGATAACCCTAAATAACACTCTTTGAATCTAATGGCCTGCAGAAGTCACCTAAATAGTGAATAAAGTCCCCTTATGTATAATGTAAAGTAAGGTCACAACGCAATATTATAAGCAAAACAAAAACAACAACAAAAAACATGAAAGGCCCTCAGAAAACTGCTAAAATTTGAGGCGGTTTGACACATTTCCTGATGCGACCTGTTGCTTCCTAAACTTCTCCAGATGGACTTTAATCTGATTTGCTCAGTCCGCAGGGAGAGCTACAGCGGCGCATATTTTGCCGGGATGTTCCGTGTTGCCAACGTGGAGTTCATCCCAGAGTACCGCCAGGCGGAGTCCCATGAGTTTGTCTCTATGGCAACCAAAATTCAACAAGTGGTAGGTGACTCTAAACAGCTGGTGCTGATGTAAGGGGAGGGGTGCACAGCTAAAATGCCGGTGTCTCCCAGGTGAGCTCTGTGTACAGGACGTCGTCAGTGGCCAGACTCTACAAGCAAGCGGTCATTTCAGACCTCAGGTACGGGAGGCCTGTCAGTCATCAGCACTGTGAGCCGTAAAGACGTCCTCTGCAGGCGTCTGCAGTTCATATCTGAGTCTTCTCCCCCTAGTAACAACAACAAGGGCGGAGTGTTGGTGCATTTCTGGATGGTGTTCATCGTCCCCCAGATGAAGACCACGGCGATGCGGGAAGATTTCATAGAGGCCATTCTCAGAGACTCAATCAACACCAGCCTGAAAAACCGGTCTTCTGTGGGCTTCCTGCATGAACTTCCAGTTGACATGGACTCCATCCTCATCAACGGTGTGTCTAAGTCTCACTCTGAATGTTCGTGTTTAGATGGGCCACGCATTAGTACTGGTACTGAACTGATCTGTATTTTTGCAGGAGTTCAGCGTTCAGATTACTCATCAAACACAGCAGGTAGGGAGCAGCACCTCAGGTATGTGGGGTTCCTACACAACCTTGAAAACATGGAATTTGATTTAGGAATTTTAAATGAAACAAGGTCAAAGAAAATTACTGCATTTGCAGACGTACCTCGCCTTATCTTCAAGTGGACCTATCACGCAAAATCCACATTTTGCACTTCCATTTTGGGTGACTACAGCTTATAAAAACAGTCCAAGCTTTTTAAAACAACAACAACAAAAAAAACACCCAGATGGTTTTTTTTTTGTTTGTTTGTCTTTTTACCAATAAGATAATGTTTTTTGGTGTCTAGAAAATTAGCCATTTCGAAAACTTTCCGAATGCAACACCACAAATCAGCACAGTTACTTAGCAAGTCAAGCTGAGCTCTAGCACTTTTGGTTTACCACTATATGAGCTGTATAATGGCTGCTGGAAAAGACAAGTCTTTTGTTATTGAATTGCCAAGTTCAAGTTTACGTTTTGTTGTTGTTGTTGTTGTTTTTTAAATGGGACGATGTACATGTAGATGCACAGATGTAAATATTTGTACATTTACAATGAGTTTTTGCAGAAAATGTAATGAACATGTTTTTTATGGCTCATAGACGTATCATAACCTGTTCAGAAAAACATAATGAGTAACCTTTAAAGCTGGGCACGTCTTCCTTCCTTCCTTCCAACCAACCGACATTTTCATTTTTTCTAATCTTGACCTCCTGCCATAGAATCACCAAAAAGTGCCACATTCATGCTTTCAAAACTGAAATCAAGGCCTGAAAACTTTGGACTTTTAAGTCTTGAAATGCATCTAGTTCAGAAATGAATCGTAAGTGGAATCCTGGTCATATGAATTAAAGATGTACCGCAGGTCATTTTTATCCCTTTCAGACTCGCAGTGCGTTGATAAGCTGTACGCCAACCTCCCCGGAGCCAGTGTCCCGCTAAACGTCTACTCGTCATGGGGAGGCGTGAACTGCCACGTGAAGCTGACTGCAGTGCCCGGCTCTCTGATCCGCCTGACCGTCACCTCGTTCCTCATTGAGCCCACTGGCTGTGTGAACGACGCCCTGACCGTGTACGACGCTCTGCTGCCCATGAGAGGGCGCATTCTGCACAGGTGAGGCTGCAGCACAGGCATACTAAGATTTATTTTACCTCTGGTGATTAAAAACAGCTCAACACTCTTAAAATATGTGTTTGTGCAAATGTTTTGTTTTTTTTAAATAATCTCATCTTCCTTTGTCGGTAGAGCCATATTCAACATCCTTTGCCAAACATATTCACTCTCCCTCCAGCTTATATTTGAACTTTTATTGATAATTTTTTTTCCCCCAAGCTTTCATGAAGACATGCAATGTTCTTATGAGAAACGCAAATATGCAATTCTTCAGAAATGAAGATCAGGTTCAATCCTTTGTGCAACTGTACATTTCTTGTTTTTCCATCTATTCCTTGGTGGTTAAGCAACCCATGCCATCTGTTCTGAAAGTAAATTTTTCACGAGTTTTCATGTGTTTGTGCCCCAGGCTGTGTGAGCTGGTGTCCAGCTCCTTCTCCATCGTCTCTACCTCCAACGTCATGCTGCTGTCCTTCAGGATGACCAGTGGCAGCAAGAGCTTTAATGGACACTTTGAAGCCGTTGCTGAGGAAAGTATGACATCTTACTCATAACAGAAGATGCTTTATTGGGATTCTAATAAAATGTCTGAAGCAAATCGAATTTAACATTTGAATCTGGCAATTAATGATCAAACCAAATACATAAAAGTCTAAAAAAAACTTTGAACCAATAACTAACTAATAAGCTGAGATCCAGAGTAAACTACAAGGAATCTTAAACTAAGGAATGAACTGAATCTGAAAGGCAAAAACTCAAATTCACAATAAATAAATATACGGTACTTAAATCAAAGGTTGGATTTTTCTACAATTTTCAGTGTTTAATTATGCCACTGCTGTAAAATGTTCATTTATTTAAAGGCTTTTTATCCTTCTCAGAGTTGTGAATAAATGTTCTGTAAAATGTTATAATTTTTAAACATTTCCATCAAGCCATTTCTGTGTAAGACACAGAAAGTGTTATATTTAGATAAAGCTCAATGAAACTGGTCATTTTGACACTTTTTCCACATTAATCTTTGCAAAATATATACAAAGTCTCTCGGATTCACTAGAGGGAAAAAAAAAAGATTTTGAGTCCGTTTTAAATAATCTCAATTCTCCTGTGTCTTTTTCAGTTTGTATGTCTCAAATTGAGACCAAGTTGGATCCTGATATCAGTGGTCGAATCTACAGCCCGTTCTACCCAAGCCTGCTGCCTCCACAGTGTTCCTGTAGCTGGAGGTTTAAGGTAGACGTTCTCATTAACTGGCATTAAAACAAATGCATGTTTATTGCTTCTTTTTCAGTAAGTGCATTCTACACTTTTTTTTATATTATTTTTTTTATTTTTTTACAGACTCCAAACTCTAAATTAGGGGTAGCTCTGCAGTTCGAGAACTACGCGTTGAAACCTGAGGATATAAAAGGCTGCGCTAGTGGCTGGTGGAGGGTCAACGAAGTCATGTATGTGTCTGCAGCTGCACCACAGAGGACATTTGGCCGTCCTGAACATGGCTTGATGCTTTTCTGGAAACCTGCTTCCTCCTCCGCAGATTCTGCGGCATGTACGTAGGACACCACACCGTGTTTCGGATCCCCGACCACAGTCCACAGATGGAGTTTCGCTGCAGCTCACCTAACTCTGCTCAACCCTTCCAGGCTTCATACTACAGTTACAACATCAGCCAGCGTAAGCACGGCGCAGCGCAAACCTGATTCACTGGAACGGCTAAAATAAACACCTGAACATGTTTATTCGCTGAGCGAATAACTAAATGTGTGCATATGTCTATGTGTCCACCAGCTTGTCAAGAGGGCCAGTTCTTGTGCACCACTGGACTCTGCGTGGAGAAGAGTCGACTCTGCGACGGCCTGGATGACTGCCAGGATGAGAGCGATGAGGTCTTCTGCCGTAAGTTGTTTGTGGGTTACAGGGAAAGAAACTGGGCATTTTTAGCAAAACAATTTTTATTTGCTTGGATTAACTGTAGGAAAAATTTTGCATTTCTTCACAGCGAGGCCCACAATAACCTGCAGCACTAAAATCCCTCCGCATCCTTTGTTTGTATGTAATGGGGAGATGGACTGCTCTGATGGAGTAGATGAGATAAACTGCACAAAGGGTGAGTGTTCTCCATTGATTTTTTTTTTTTTTTTTGAAGAGAAGCCATCTTGCCTTTATGTCCTGAAGACCTTTGACCTCTCGGATTGCGACATTTCAGAAACGAGCTGCTCGGGGATCAGATACCGGTGCAGGAGTGGATCCTGCATCCTGAAGAAAAATGCAAAGTGTGACGACGTCCCCGACTGTCGGGACAACAGTGATGAGGACGACTGTGGTGAGAACGTTATTCTTGTAAATGAGAATGCACTGTTAAAAAGTATTCAACCTATAAACGTGTCGGTGGCACATCACCGATACGTCAGAAGGCATACGCATTCAAACCCGTTGAGCTTTTCTCACTCTGTTCCCCACAACCACAAACTTTGGCGTATTTTATTGGTGTTTTATTTTGGCTGCACAAAGTAGCCCGCAATTGTGAAATGGAACTGACTCATGTAAGGAGCATCGACCTGAAAACCTTTGATTACATGGGCAATGGTTGTAAATAGACATCATGCTGTGGCAAAGCTTTTCCAAAGCAGGGAAACTGTTTGATGGCAATACTTGAAGAAATCCTGTTAGATGCTGCAAAAGGCATGGGATTTGTACCGAAACTCACCTTCCAGTTGGAGAACGAACCTTTTTGTGACTGAGATTATGTTGTTTGGCAAAGAAGAATAAGCAAAAATGTCAGTGGATGAGGAAGTCTGGTAGAGACGGGGACCAAAAGTGAGTGCAAATGCAGCCATCACAAAGTTTAAAAAACATTTATCATGCTTATGATTTTACTGAAAACACTAACGTCTGCTGACACAGACATGAATAAAAAGCTAAGCCCATCTGTTCGTCCCTCTCAGCCTGTGGCCTCCCTGCCCCGCTGAGGAAGGTGGGCTCTACATCAGGTCTCGATCGGATTGTGGGCGGGGTTAACTCACACGAGGGGGAGTGGCCTTGGCAGGTCAGCCTTCACTTTGCAGGCAGCTTGTACTGTGGCGCTTCTGTCCTCTCCTCCGATTGGCTCGTCTCAGCTGCCCACTGCTTCAGAAAAGAAAGGTCAGTCCCCCCCTCATCGCCGATGAAGCAAAACCGTTTCCTTATGTGTCTTCTTTGCATATAAAGTGGCCTCACCAGAGCTTGTGAAGTGACCCCTGACCTGTGTCCCTGCAGCCTTTCTGACCCTCGCTCCTGGAGTGCCCACCTCGGCATGCTGACGCAGGGCAGTGCCAAACACGTTGCAGAGATCCAGAGGATTGTGGTGCATGAGTACTACAATGCGTACACTTTTGACTATGACATCGCCCTTCTGCAGCTGAAGAGGCCCTGGCCTCCCTCTCTCTGGCCGCTGGTCCAGCCTGTGTGCCTGCCCCCCTCGTCCCACACCGTCACAGACACACACCGCTGCTTGGTGACCGGGTGGGGATACAGATCTGAGGAAGGTTGGTGACATGACTTTGTTAGTGCTAAAAAAAAACAACAACAAAAACATACCATTATTGATGGTATGTTTTTACCATCAATAATGTTATTGAATTCTATCAATTCAATAACATGAATTGATAGAAATTCATGTTATTTTGGCATTTTTACACTCAAATATTTTTGTGATTGAAATGACCAAAACAGTGTCTCTAGAAAGTGTAAGTAACCCTGATGAAATGCAGGGACTTTCTGAAACAACTTACCAAAAGACTGGAAAATAAAGAACATATCCAGGGAAAACACACAAAAATGCAGCTTTTCTTTAAAGCCAGTTTGCAGAGAGGTTCTCCTTGCATGAAGGCATCAGCCAAAGGAAATGTTTACCACGATGTGTGGAAATATTTCCTTTATTATCCATATGTATGTTTAAGATGAGTTCTGCCTCATCTCAAAGAAATGCTCCCTTTTCAGCTGCTTTTCTGTGCCCAAAAGCTTTGAGACTGGCTGAAATGTTATTGTTCACAAACTTGCAGTGTGTTTAGATGTTTTAATAAGATTCCATAAAGATATTTCATACGTGATATTATTGAGAAATGGACTAATATTATAAGAGTTCAAGGGTTCTCAGTTAGATTAAGATTTAAGGGAGCTTCCTGATCATTAATCCAAATTATGATTACATAATAATCATGCGTATCTTGTCAGATGGTCCTTCATCGTGCTGGTAAAAACATTATTTAATACCAAACTGATACAGGACTCATCATGGCTTTCACTGTTTTTTTCCCCCACATCCTTCAGAAAACTTTCTGAATGGGGCTAAATCAGAGAAAATAGCTTTACAAGTAATTACGGTCCAATCATGGTACTTCATTTCAATTTTTTTTTTTGGAGACAAGTGTCTTCTGTGCAGTTCTTTTTAACACCAGAGTGACCAGGAATCCACCTCACTCTGCACGTAACCCTCACACCTGGCTGCTGCCCTTTCTGATCAAGCTCTTTACTGATGGCTACCCAATCTCTTTTTGATTGAATCCTCTTTAGGATACTTGTCGGACTTTACTTGGCAGCTTGAAATTTATTCACAGCACCTCAAACTCTCTCCTTGAAGGTTTTGATGATTCGAAACTTCTTCTGTTTCCTACTTTTACTTAACCAAATTTAAGAATGAAATGATTTCACAGAAGACAGTAAAATACTTTTCAAATGTGGGTTTTGTGTTTAAATTATTCTTTGTGTTTTGAAATTTATTTCTGACACCAGACAAGCTGTAATGCTGATTACACAACAACATTTCTGTGAGTCTTAAAAACCTTTTGGGTACAACTGTAAACTGTAAGTAAATCCTGCAGAGTCTAACTCGACGTCTTATCCCTCTTTTCTCAGATAAGGTGCTGCCCTCTGTGCTCCAAAAGGCAGAGGTGTCCATAATGAGTCAGACCGAGTGCAAAAAGAGCTACAGCCCAATCACCCCGCGAATGCTGTGCGCCGGCCTCCCCTCCGGAGAGAGGGACGCCTGCAGGGTAAGGTGGCATTTCATCACCTGCGACTCCATTGAAACCTCTTCGTTACTCATCTTGTAGATTTTTGTAGAGTCTTTTCTCGTTTCCCAGGGGGATTCAGGAGGTCCTCTGTCCTGCCAGGCCTCAGACGGGGGTCGCTGGTTCCTCATAGGGATTGTGAGCTGGGGGTCCGGCTGCGGCAGACCAAACCTGCCCGGGGTCTACACCAGGGTCACCAAGTTCACCTCCTGGATTTACAGCCATATCAGCTGACACGATCAAACCCATGTGTCCTGCACATTCATTAATAAAAAAAAACATACATATAACACCCTCCCTGTGCATGATGCTTCTGTTGTTGTTGTTGTTGTTGTGTTCCTTCTGTTGGGTTGGATGCGGCTCTGCAGCCTGCGGAGCGTCCATAGGCTCCAATTGTAATATCTCCCACACGTTCTCCTCAAGCTCTCTTTTGTCCCTCTGATCTGAGACCTTTGCATACACAGAGAGCAAGTTTGCCCACAATATCTGTCCAACGGATGGTTGCTCGGATAGTAGCCTTTCATAGTGGCCCCATTGTCCCTCGCACTGCATTCTGGGGCTCCGTGTCACACCTGCCGCCCTGTTCAGGTAAACGGGAGGCGGTGAATGCACCTGCGTGTCTGAGCTCCTCAGCTCAGATTTCTGCTCCTTCTTTTTGCTCCGTTTCTTTTTTTTTTTTTTTTTTTTTTTGACTCTCAAAGTCAGATTTTTGTGGCGCCATTTTAGAAATATTTGCAATGAATTTTTTTTTTTTTTTTTTTTTTTTGGTCGGAGGAAGCAACAGTGGGGATTTCCTCTCTTTCCCTCCCTCTCTCCATCGTTTCTATGTCCGAGGTATTGTTGCGAGTCACCTCTCTGGAGCTAAACTGGACTGTGCTATGTGGACTCTGCCCCAAAGCAAAACTTGTGAGGTGTACTGTGTCTCCGCACACGGACACTCTGGCTGTCCAGCTACACAGGTAAGTCATCACTAAGAACCTTTCTTTGCAGATGAAAAGCTTCCAAAGACATTTTGCACTCTGGATGTCTCCCCTTATTCTCATTCTGTCACCGCCTGCCGTTGATATTTAACTTTGCATTGGAAAGGGAATCATATTTACGACCCATCAAACTAATTGAACTGCATTTAATTGTGAAATCCACAGGGGTCTCTGCCTGTGACACTTGGACTGAGTGCTGACATTGCAGGCCGTGGGAAAGCAGAACCATTCAGGCATGCTTTCCTTCCCCCAGAGAATATCACCAACTCTTAAATGTTTTCGGGAATCATTAGAGTGTAGACATCGACATCATTGCAGTCAGTAAATCACTCCCTGTACAGTCATAAAATCTAGTCTTCATTGATTTTGAGGTTCCTTTTTATTCACCGCTCTCCTGCTTTGCTCAGATGTCAATAAGAAGCAACATGAGTAGATATTAAAGCTGGTGTCTAAACATTAGCAAAATTGTAAACTGAATGCAGGAGTGAAGGTGAGAATAGGTGAGAATAGTCGTTGTTGAACAACTGCTGACAACTTCAGGAGAAATTTAAGTGTCTCTAATTTAAGTCTTGCATGTCTTCTTTCTCAACATGCAAGACTGTTTGGATGTTTTTCTAAAACTGGGAAAATGTTAGAAAAGACCCTAATATTTTGGTGCTAGCAAAAAGGGGAAAAAAAGTTGGAAATATTGCTGTTCAATTATCCAAGGTGTAATAATAATCCCATAACCTGGCGTCCAGCATCATGCTTAGTAACTGGATGAAACTGAATCTAGTCAGCCTCAAATACAAAATAAGGGCTGAAATCAGAAAAGACAAAACATACTGTCACTGTTCCAGTTTTGAAAAAATATGTAATTCACAGTATCATCTGCATATAAACAGGATCTAGTATTTAATGCCCTACATCAGGTGTCAGCATCATTTTACCTGCTCACTGTGATGTATAAGTGGCCCTAGAATTGATCTCTCAACATCTTTAGGTTCATGCAGAAAGATAGAGGAGATACTTTTAGCTTTTCTTGGCAAGTCTATTAAACAATTTGTCAGCCGTTTGTTCACAGTTGGAGTCTGACCAGTTGTTTTTTTTTTTTTTTTCAAAGATGCAACCAAATGCTTTTGAGAGCTTAGTGAAATGAGTTTTTTGTTGTCCAGAGCAGCGGTTCTGCATGTTTTGTGTTTTTGCCTTATGAGGAGTCGTGGCTTAAATGGATGGCCGACTGACAGGCTTTTGCAGCACTCGGTGGCATGTAATCATTTGAATTACAGTAGGTCCAACCTGAGGACCAGTGTTGAGAAAGCCTAGAATCACTGCCTTGTTCAGATCATTAATTAATTTTATGGATGCTGTAGTTATACGCTGTAGATCTATTGTATAAGATCTCATTTTCTTTCATTTTCTTTCATATCTTGTGCCCTAAAAGAGAGATGGGGAGTTAAAGCAGTCCACCGGCTCACTTGACCCCTCCTTGCCAAAGTCCGAGGGTCCGGTGGGACAGAAGACGGAGAGCCAGGCAGCGTCATCGTGCTGCTCCTGGAGGAGGCTTGTGTTGGGCCTCCTACCATTTTTACCTTTCACTGCTGCCATTACACTGACTCTCAACTATTTAACATGTGAGTTTAGATTCTGACGTTTACCTCTCCTGCATCCTTGAACTTTTTTTTATTTTTAATCTCGCTCCACGCCAGTCTCATATCTCCGGCGTTCCTGTCTCCCCAGCTCCGTCTTGCTCGGTGTTCTTCCTGGGCAGCAGCGTAGAGTTCCCAAACCTGACCTTCTCATTAGAGCTGACCGACCCCGCCTCCCCTCAGTTCCGCCTGCAGGCTCAGGCTTTGGACCATTATGTAAGTGGAAATGCTGAGCTGGTCTGTTGTTGCATTCCCTCTGAATCGCATGTGGTTCTTCTTCTTCTTTTAATTTGCCTCGTTACAACACAGCACCAGTGTTTTAATGTCACTTTCAAAAACACTGCTGCCCTCTCCCTCTCCTCTCTCTCCTCACATTCTTGCCTGTGTGTCTCCTCCTTATCTCCTCCATCCTCCCATGTCTGTTTTTTTGTACTCTTCCCTCTTCTGCCTCGCTCTGTCTCTCTCTCTGTGTCTCTCTCTGGTGGTGTTAAATGTAAAGCTGAAACAGGAGCTGCGCATAGTGTGTGTGAGTCAACAGCACCCCGAGGGACCGGTCCTTTCAGGGGCCGAGGACAAGCCTGGCATTTGTGAGGCCCGCGAGGCCCGGGCAGCGAGAGTGAGAGGAAGAGCAGTCCTTCAATAAAAACATTGTCTGTGAAGCTTTCAGACAATTGGCCACTATGTGTGCAGCACACTACAGAGAGCGGATGAACCAACCGGGGCAGGGCAGTAGGGCAAGGTGGGATGACAGGAGGACAAAGATAACATCCGGGGGCCAGAGGTTGATTTTTGGAGCAAAAGGTCAGGTATATAGAAGGGAATTCCCAAACTCTGAATCAGCCTAGTTTGGTATTTATGTAACCTCCTGTGAAACGAGGTAACGTCTCAGTTGTGTTTACAGAGTGCTGTCACTTATTATGCTGTCATTGTGTCAGATTTCTCAGACCTTCTGGTTGTGATCTGCTCTGCATCCCCAGAACCAGAACCAAACACGGAGAAACAGAACTCAGCGTTTATGCTCAACTCATCTGGAACGAACTTCCAGAAAACTGCAAAACAGCCAAAACACTGAGTTCCTTTAAATCAATCCTAAACACCCACCTGCTGCCTTTGATTAATAATAACTGGAACATTGATCAATATATATTTGCTTGATGATTTTTGTGATAGGATTTGACACAATGTAATGTTTATTTCTTGTCTTATGTTTTTAAAGTGCAAAGCACTTCGAACCGCACTGTTGTGAATATGCTCTTCAAATAAACTTAACATGTAGCACCTTACAATGAAAACCTGCAAAGGTGCTGTGGAAATGTATTCAGTCCCCTTCACTCTGATACCACTAAATAAAATCCAGGTGGAAGATCCTTGTTTGACTGTAAGTGGAACGATGTAGAACAACGCAGAAAGGGAAAAATGTGAAAGAAGACAAGAATGGTGGAGACCAAACATGAACCTTTTGAAATAAGTACAAAACACCATGTGCACAAAATCTCAATAAAATACTTATTAGATCGTGTTTGAAGCTACAGAAACTGTGAAAAAGTTGCATAACCACTTCTCTGTGTTTCCCTAAAACAGTTCTCTAAACTCTACGACTCTACCCCGTGGAGTTCTTACTACCTCCGCTCAGGAATTACTGCCTTCAGGTGAGCCGAGTCTAAGTTCAAGAAAGAATGAAAGCGCCCTCCTTTTCTAGAGCATCAATCCTCTTACTTCCTTTTTGTGTGACAGTGAAGGAGAGGAGGGGCTCGGTGTTTTCTACTGGAGTAAATTTTCAGCCCCCCACAATGTGGCCCTGGAAATCCAGAGCTCCAGCCCGGAGAGGCTGCAGCGGAGACTCCCCGGCACCAACAAGGTGGTGCGGTACAGCCGCAACGAGCAGCACTACTACATGGAGCAGGAGGACGACACGCTCCCCCTGCTGGGTACAGCTCGTTACTGCATGTTGTAATAAAACTTTATGAGCTGCAGAATTTTTTTTTTTTTTTTTTTTTTGATTGCTTTGTGTGTCTTTGCAGACTTGGACTCTGATGATTCTGATTCAGAAGACAGAATAGACAAAATGAAAAACCCAAATAGCATCCAGGGAGGAAAATGGCAGCTTGGGTTTCAAGGTGAGGGGTGTATAGATTTCCTGTGGAAAATTGACAGGAAGTCATCTTTGCATCCTTCTACATCTTTTTCTTTTCTTTTTTTTTCAATTAAACACCATCACATCACCAGTTGGGTTTCATCTGGTTAATTTCATCCTTCTGTCACTTTCTAGCAATATCTTTTGATCTCTACGCTAAATACGGGAACAACCGAACCCTGAGTCTTGTGAGTCCCAAGAAGCCATACTACCAGTGGCGTCTGCGCGTGCCCTCGGGTCACGTTGTGCGTCTGGTTGTCCTGACGCTTCAGGGCGCCACGCCCGGAAGCTGCACAGCCCACAAGCTCTCTGCCTATGACTTCCTGCTTCCTTTGCAGAACAAGATCATTGCCAGGTTTGGAGCGTTTTGTGAATTTGGACATGCGTTTCTTCAGACTGTATTTTCTTTAAACCATCATGGTTAAATATTGAACTGTTTCAGATGGTGCGGCCTGCCGGTGTCAGGCTCATCTCCGGTCATGAAGCTGACCTCCTCGGGGAATGTGATGTTGGTCACCTTCTCCTTTAGCAGGCAGAAAGATGGAGCAATCTTCAAAGCTTACTTTCAAGCCATCCCAAAAGCAGGTAGGACAGGTAGCTCAAAATGAGACTACACTACCTGATGTTTCAGGGCTACCTTATCTACTATTTCATTCCCACTTGTAGAATAGTATTTGACGTTGATGCTGCTGTTAATTTGGTGAACTTCCTCATGTTAACGTCGCCCCCTGCAGGCTGTGGAGGCTCGATTTCTTCATGGAACGGCTCCATTTCCTCACCTTACTACCCCTCCTTCTATCCTCCTAACATAGACTGCACATGGACTCTACGGGTGAGCTGAACATCACCGCTAAAGCATTCGAGTTTCAGCATTTATTAACAGAAGAAGCAGAGAGGGAGGAAACCCTCCCTTAGTCTGGCAGCTCACACACATTCTAACCTGAATTGTAACGTTTGGACTTTGCTGTTTACTTTACCAGGTGCCTGTGCCAGGATATCTGATTTCGATGACAATCGTGACTTTAGATATTCAAGATTCCCCGTCGTCTGATGGCTGTGAGAAGGACTGGCTGGACATTGCAGGGGTTAAGTGAGTTGTGAAGCTTGAACACTTTGAAAATGTTAATTTGTTAGACGTGTTTTATATTTTGTCACATTACAGACACAAAATTCAATATAGTAGATCAATTCATAGTACTGCGTAAGTGGAAGAATATTGATGCACAATTTTTTTAAGAAACTGGTTTACATTTGCACTCAGCCCCTTTTACTCTAATAGCTCTAAATAAAAATCACAAAAGTCTCTACTAACGTCCTTCTGTGTGTAATTTAATCCCAATAAAGACTGGGATTAAATGCTTTGTGATGATGTTTTGTTAGAGGACATTAGTAGAAAAATAACAGAAGTTTTTAACACCAATCAGTCACTTGAAAATGAGAAGGATGTAATAGCAAAGTTACCAAAACATGGCAACAAACCTAAACCGGTAAAACAAGGAAAACACAGATCAGAGAAGTAACCAAAATATCTCTGAAGGAGTTGAGGAACACGACAGCTCAGGTACAACAATTTGTTGGCAGGGAAATAAAAAAATAAAATAAAATACACCACACTTTTCAGATATTTGCATACAAATTTAAACCACACTGTGAAAACTTCCTTCCACTACGCAAATACTTACCACTTTTTAAATAGCCGCAATGGGACAAAATGTGGAAATGTTTGAGGAGTGTCGTTCTGTAACTGCCTTTAAAATGTCTTATGTGCTTCATGTTTTTCGTGTCTGATGAGCATCTTACTGTTCACATCCAGGCTGTGTAATCCCCTGTCAGAGAGCGGCAGAAAGAGAGTGTACTCCTCTCCTCTCTCCATCCACTTCCACTCTGATGAATCTCTCACCAACCAGGGATTCTACTTGCTGTACCGAGCTTTCTCTCCAGAGGGCAGTAAGTCGGACCGGATCCTTTCACTCCACTATACACATTTGTAACAGATGGGGGGAAAATTTTAATACATTTTGCACAAACAAAATATTATTAAGGGCATATTTTGTTTAATTGTCAACAGTTTAATAAAGTAAAAAAACCAACACTTCTCAAGTTTCACTTGGTGTTTTTGCAAGCCTGCCCTCGCCAGTTTCGCTGTGGAGACGGACGCTGTATCCCTCTGAGGAAGGTCTGCGATGGAGTGAAGGATTGCTCAGATGGACGGGATGAAGCTAAATGCTGTGAGTGTCACTGAAAGAGAAGAAAAGAAAAGTTCTTTGAACAGTTGTTTTCTGTTCAAAGAACTTCACTTTGAACAGAAAAAAAATGTTACCTTAATGTGCGTCAAACTTTTGGTCCCAAACTCCAGTCCTCCAGGGCCGGTGTCCTGCAACTTTTAGATGGCTCCAATATGAACTCTGTGGAGCTTAACTGCTTCACATCCCTAAAATATGTGTTTTATTCATAATTGATGTACATACATTCTTGTGTCTAACTGCAAAACACACTTGTACATTGTAAAGTCTCATGAAAATGTGTCTGGCTTTTGTTTCTGCACCTTAATGTGAAACAATCAGCATCCTGCAGGCCTGGGGAAGTGCTCTGTGGGAACGGACAGTGCAAACCTCAGAGCAGCCAGTGTGTTGGTCAGAGCAGCTGTGCTGACAGCAGCGAGGAAGGCAGCTGTGGTGAGCAGGCACACTTATAATGTACCAAAGAGAGCAGGCACTTGTTGTTTTGTTTTGCTTTTTTCCCCTCTTTTTATTTTGTGCTTTGCAGGAGTTAAATGCTACCACGTTTGTCCCAACAAGGTGTGTTTACCAAAGTCATCTGTGTGTGATGGTGTGATCGACTGCAAAGACCGCAGTGACGAACTGAACTGCACCAGAGCATGTGAGCGTTTACGTCAGCGCTGCTGTTTGACACCGACCGTATTTCTGGAGGAGTAAACTTACTCATTCTCTTCAGATCTCAAGAGCTGCTCCGTGGCGTCCTACAAATGTGCTAATGGAAAATGTGTCAGCAAGGTCAACCCTGAGTGTGACGGAGTTAAAGACTGCTTCGACGGCTCTGACGAGCTGCGCTGTGGTACATCTCGGGACTTCCCACTTTTTTTCAGCTTTGTCATTGTAAAAGGTGAAGTTCTTATAGATTGTTTTTGTCCTGTTTTGTTTCTGATAGGATGTGGCACCAGGCCTAAGAAGCGGACTAAGATAGTGGGGGGGTCTGACGCTGTGTTGGGGTCGTGGCCCTGGCAGGTCAGCCTACAGATGGAGCGCTACGGCCACGTCTGTGGAGCCACCCTGGTTTCCAGTCGCTGGCTCATCTCTGCAGCGCACTGCTTCCAAGACTCTGACGCCATTAAGTGAGAAAGACGACAGAAACCCCTCGGCTCATCTTCCTGCCTCACGTCTACATGCTGCATTCCCGCTCGTTGTGTCTGCAGGTACTCTGACGCTCGTGCGTGGCGGGCTTACCTCGGCATGCGTGTGATGACCAGGGGAAACCACGGAGGAGCGACCAGACTCATCCGTCGGATCCTGCTCCACCCCCAGTATGACCAGTTCACGTCTGACTACGACATCGCCCTTCTCGAGCTCAGCGCTCCAGTTTTCTTTAACGACTTGGTGCAGCCGGTGTGTGTCCCTGCCTCCTCACACACCTTCACCACCGGGACGAGCTGCTTTGTCACGGGATGGGGCGTTCTCATGGAGGACGGTAAGAGCTGCTCAGCAACTGAACTTTAAGTTCAGTTGCTGAGCAACTGAACTTAAAGTTCAGTTGCTCAGCATCGTTACAGGGCATCGTTACAGGGCATCGTGAACATCTTACTTTAGTTTTTTTATTATTATTATTTCAAGGTGAACTGGCATCTCGTTTACAAGAAGCTTCAGTGAAAATTATTAATAGAAAAGTCTGCAACAAGCTGTACGACGATGCTGTTACTCCCAGGATGCTGTGTGCAGGAAACTTGCAGGGAGGTGTGGACGCCTGCCAGGTTGGTCAATTTAATAAAAGGATCTGAGAACATGCCCTTGATCCTGACAAATCTGATTATTTACATTTTAGTGACACAATGCACTGTCTTAAGCTGCTCTTTTACATGGCATAGATGGTGCAGGGTTATCTCTTTATGGATATTAAAACTCTGTGCATTGTATCTTTCACTATGTTCCCAGTAAACATCTTATTCCTAAGAGGTTTTGGCAAGACACTGATCAAATCACTGGAACTATATATTTTTTTCTGATCAAGTCAAATGCCTAATATACTATGATTTATCAGAAAGCAACCTTACCTCTTAATCAATTTGTCAAATATCAATAAAACATGTTTGTTATAATTCAGGAGTGAAGCAGGATATTTTCACCAATTAATTCTATCTCAGACTTTCTAAAAGCATATGTATTTTATTTTGACTTTTTATCACTAAACATCATGCTGTAATTGTAATTGACCACATGATCCATCACTAGTCATTGCCATAATAAACCATTTTATATGTGAATCACTTTTAAAAACAGCAATCGCAGCTGATCAAAGTGATGCACAACAAAAACAACATAAAATAGGAGAAGATAAGAAAATTAAATTATAGATCAAAGCAAAGTGAATACATTCATAAACAGCTCAAACAGTGTAATAACCCGGTGGATTTCTTTATTTTTTTTTTAACAAGATGTGAAAACTTAATATTATCACCTTGACACGTCTTTTGATTCCTCAGGGGGATTCAGGTGGTCCGCTGGTGTGCCTGGAGCGAGGAAGACGGTGGTTCTTGGCAGGGATTGTCAGCTGGGGCGAAGGCTGTGCGAGGCAGAACCGGCCCGGCGTCTATACCCAGGTGGTCAAGTTCACCGACTGGATCCGCCAGCAGACCAAAGGTCAGGTCTGACAAAACATGAGACTCTGACGAGGAAATAACTTCAGCAGGCAGTGGTTTGAGTACTGACTGCCACATTTTTGTTCAGTCACTTTTTGGGAATTTGTTCAGTGCCACAAACCAACCAGCATCGTCACAATCTGCAAGAAACAAAATGTTGACATGCACATACGTTTATTTTATACTTGATTAGATTGGCAAATGAACTTCAAGTGTAAACACAATATCAAAATGTTACAGCTAGTTTTTTTTTTTTTTTTTTGAATGGGGTTCTGTGGAGAGACTAAAGTAGTCAGTATCTTACTTACAGATAATTTTCTGAACAACCCTAAGTTTGCAGAAACTTTACTGCAAAGTTGCAAAGGAGTTTCTACTGTATGTCTTTGTTGTTTTGTTTATATGAAAAAAGAGTGCTATGTCTGAATATGGAAGAAATTTCTCACTACTCAACTTGTTTGAAAGAGTCCATGTTGTCTTGTTTCTTATTAAAACATTATGCCTCGCTATCGCTCTGCTCCTGCTGCTGCAGTTGCTTATCATGTTAACTAGTCTCTGCCAAACTTGAATGATCAGGATAGATATTTACCATCTACATTGTTTCTAGCAAAATCTCATTGAAGCCTATTTTAACCATGGCCCTCAATTCTCATCTTGTCAATATTCAAAACATGTTTTTTTCCCCCCACCAAATTAAAGGTCATTTCTTGTATTTAATGTGAAAAAGTCGTCACCAGATGTTCATCTATCGATTCGTGTGTGTACTGTAATGTTACCGCGATAACTGATTTACTGTTTTCTTCTGGATTTTTTTTTTGTTTGATTGTGAATTTGCAGAAACTTGAAAAAGTCTAACAGCTACTTTAAATTCAATTTCTTCCGTCTTACCCTTGATTGAAAAGAAATTCAAAATACAGCACTTCATGGAAGCATTATTTTCTTATTTATTTGCATGTCTTGAAAATGAATATGTTGATAATAATTATGAAACTTTGTTGTTGCATTTGACAGTTTTTACTCCAGCAGAAGTCTGTGAAGACCTCCCCACAGAACCCCACATCAAACATCTAAATAGTCCCTTAAACTTTGAATTCGGGGTATATTATTACCAATTACACTGCTGGTCAATATTTCAGCTATCATAAAGAAATTAATTTAAAGCTATATGCTAAAACAAACATAGCTCTCCATATTTCAACGAGGAGGTTGTGACAAAACCTCAAATATGTTGGAATACATGGATGTAATAAATAGTAACATTAAATGACTTTATTACACAATAGCCACGATGCTCAGTATGTATGTTTTTTGTTGCTTAGTTTATATAATATGAAGCTACTTTTGCCATATTTGTAATTAAAGTGCAGCAGCAAACAGCTTGAGAAGGAAACAAAAACCCCAGCAGACGCTCGGCTCTTATATGGAAGCGATTTATGAAGTAGCGCCAAGAGTGAATCATCTGGGCAGATGTTTTCCAGTAAAAACTCTACTCTCCATTACTTTCGATTCTGTCAAAATTATTATTATTTTTGTTTTTTATTACAAATTGTTTATTCGCTCGTATGTGGAAAAAGTCGTCTCCAGATGTGTTTAATCCACTTGTCTGCGTACTGTAATGTTACTGTGTACTGATGACTTCCTGTACTGTATATTTGTTTTGTTTGTGTATTGTGTATATGTGTACCTGAGCCATAGCTACATGTTGAATATACTCTGTAAATGCAGGAGGAACTCGATAAGAAGAGCACGTCTGCCATCCTGTAACTTATTTTATCTTTTAAAACAACAAGTAGTTGCTGCTTAAAACGAGTAAAATCAGAAGTGAAACTTCTTTTGCAGGAAAATGTTTTCATTTTCTTTTTCTTCTTCTCTGGTGTTTCAGCTCGTATCACTAATTGCTGGCAGGTCTAAAGTGATTTCTCAATGAATTAAAACTTAATTCAAGCTGATTTGTATAATTTAGTTCATAAACTAATATAGATCCCTTCCCTGTAGATTGATGTATTCCATGCATTTGTTTGTTTTTTTTTTTTTTTTCCAATTTTTATGAATGTAGTATATAGGTATGAACCCAAAATTTTACAGAAATTTAGGGAATGTTATGATAAGGCATGCAAGACGGCTAACTTCACAATTGTCAAGCAGACAGTCACGAGGAGTTCAAACCTCACAAGCTCATTGCTGAAGAAGCTCGCATTTCAGAGAGCTGTCTCTAAATGCATTCATAGAAAGCTAAGTGGAAGGAAAAAATTAGTTTACAACCATCAGGTTCAATTCAAGAGTTTGGAGGAGATTTAGAAATCTCCTGCAGCAGCTGGAGTCGCAGCTTGACACGCACAGGACGTGGGCTGTCACATTCCTGGAATTAAAAGACTTCTGATAATTTGAACCATCAAAAAAATAACATATCACACCCAGTACATGTATTTTCACCTCAATTTTTCATAAAATATGTAATGACACTATGCTGTTTTTTTATATATATATTTTGCTTTTGACTTGTTTTTAAAAACTTTTTTAAAAGTTCTGTAAGCATTTCTACTCCAAGAAAGCTGCTCATCAGAATGCAGAGCCATCTTGGATGTGAATTTCACACCAGAGACAAGAAAATATGCAAAGGATTTGCCTTAAAAGCTTTTAAGGAAATGTCTGTTTAGTTAGAGGTATGAGAAATACTTCCCTGTTTGTCACATGAGTTAATCAGCCTGCACAGGATGATCACATTCCAGGTCAGGGTAAGGATGACCTGGAAAAAGAGCTGCAACCAAGCATTTTGTGCATATTATACCGCAGCTGCTTATAAAAGTTTTTGATGATGAAAGCTGATTCTGCAGAAAGAAGGATGCAGGATTTGACTAAAACGTTTTGCTTTTTATTCTCTGTTAAAAACAGCCCATTTTTACTGAAACATCCTCTTGTCCGCATTTATCATTTTACACAAATCTCCTCCTTTACTTTTAGGCCCATTAGGGAATTTTTAAAATTTTATTTCTTCCTGCTCAGTTTTAATCTGAATGGTCCTTTTTGTGAGACTGAATAACGTCCGCCTTCTGAACTGTCCTGTGATGACATCAGTGTTTGCAGAACCATCTACGTGCACTTCGCGCTTTCGCTCGCATGCATGTGGCACTGTTTTTTTTTTTTTTTTGTTTTTTTTAAGGCATTTTCCGTTTGCAATGTGAGAATCTCATCTGTCATTTTGATGATTGAGGAAGCGAATCGCACATTCCGGGTGCCTACGTGCTGCTCAGCCCGTCTACCAATCAAAGGAGCAAGATGGGAGCGCAGAGCAGGTTCATGATGCAACCTGCATGCATTTATAATAATCATCATCATCGTCGTCGTCGTCAGGTTCCCTAATATAGACTGGGCAGAAAGCAACTTTAACAGTTAGTTCAATAAAACTGATTCGCTTAGATGCCATAATATTTTCTCATCAGCATCACACTGATCACTTGACCACTCAGGACTGGGAGGATACTCCTTTTACGCACAGTGGGTGTGTCAGTGGACGTAACATAAGTCCACCATCCGGTGACCGCAGTGTGGGAACAATATAAAGTGGCAACGCAATCCAGAACGATGGGAAAAAGTTGCACTGGAGTTAAAGCTTGGCGTCCTGTTGCGTGATTTCCCACAGCCAGCCTCAGGAAACTCACCGTCTCCATTCACTGACCCAACAGTCCTGCATGAGCGCAACAGCCCGCAGCGCCGCGCCACCGTGGAGGGAGGGTAACACCAGCAGCAGCAAGGATAAAACTTTTTTTGTGTTTTGTATTTGAGAGATTGCTGCGTCGGATTCAACAGAAATGATGCATTTTATTCTTGTCTGCCTGTTTTGTGGATTGTACGGCGCTTTTGGAAAAGGTGAGAGAATTCTTCACTTTATGTTTTAAGAAGTAAGCAGGGGAGAACCACTGGTTATTATTACATAAACACGATACATCTACATGAAGTCAGAACGTGTCTAACGAAGCTTTACGCACAAGTTTGCCTTGTTTTCAAACAATGAAAACAAGGCAGAAAGCAACATGCGCACTAATGGAATAATCTTCTTCCAGATTTACCAGTCGTTTGAAACACTGGTTGTTCAGTCTGAGTAGATCTCTGCTGTGCGCGCAGCGTTTTGAGGGACATGACCGCTCTCCAGTGTGAAGGAGTGTTTGGATAACGTGGACCCCTGCGCTCCGGCTGCTTGTGCGCTTGGCCCCAACTGAATGGAAACAAAAGCGCGTTATTTCCTGAGTCTATTGGTTTTGATATAAAGGAAAGAGGGGTCACGATCACCCGGAGGTAAATAATTACAGAAGAGGAACTTGGGGTTAATTTCATGCGATTTGCCAAATCTCTGGAAAAATGTTCGAAGCATTTGGAGAATGAAAAAGTTAATATAGCCTAATAGATACATAAATGATTATAGAAAACTCTAAATAAATTAGTTTTTTATATATATATTTATATGGTAGGACGCACATTTTACATATTTGGGCGTCAAGAAAGTTTCTTGAAGTTGATGTGGATGCACAGATAATGCCATTTCACAACAAATGCCAACTCCGGACACTTTACAAGACAACAAGTCCAAATAATGTCTGAATACAGAATCTAATCAATCAACACAATCCAGTAGAGACCAAATAAACTGATTTAAATATAAGAAATGTGTAGAGTAATCATTTATCAATGATTTGTTCAATATTATTAATTTTATGTTTTGTTGTCTTCATATTTTTAAAGGCTTTTAAATAAATTCAGCTCTTCTGTTAATATATATACATATTTTAAAAGTACGTGATTATGCTAATTTATCAAGATTTTCCAATATGACGCATAATATTACGTTTCCAAAAAGTTTCATAATGACATGCACATTTAACACAAAATGCAATACATTCAAAAATGACGCAAATGCAATATAAAGACCAGTTTTCTTTGAAGCCTTAATTTTACATGTAGACAGATGGGAAAAGAAGCTGGGGCCTTATTGGTCGATTATTAACGTTCTGACCTCAATTAAAAAAGGAAGCAACTGCATGTTTCAGATTCCTCAAGTGGGGACTTTCCAGCTGGAAGTGCTAGGAAACCTAACGCCTTGTTTATTCTTGTCCAATCATTTCCCTTTTCTTGTAGGCTTGTTATACATCAAGTGTAACATTTCATAAATCTATTAAAGCTCCTAATAAAAGATGATGCCATTCTTGCTTGCATCAATATTTTCAATAGTTACCTGTCCCCGCAGAGGCATAGGTAACTAGTAAAGCGTATCCTCCGAAAAGATCTCTGTGATTGGCCAATTTCAGTGGTCTGAGCACTGAGCAGACTCATTACCTTGACTCATGACAGTCTAACGCCCCCTCATTGGAAAAATGAATGCTGAACTAATCACTAGTGGGTTTTCTTATCTTCTTTGGTCTGGATGCAGCAGCCGCATGTTAATTGTATGCAAAGATATTTAAGATTTAATAGAAAATCTGACGTATGAACATAACCGCCAACAAGCCCTCCGCCCAAAACAAAAAGAAAAAGAAAACGAAAAAAGGGTAGGAGATCACTAACTTCCCTTTCATCGTCCTCTGTGTCATTGTTTGCTGCCCCCTCACACTCATCACACTCAGAAACCCAAGGAAATAGTACAGGAAGTGCTTGCATTTTGAGTAACACTAAAATGGAGCATCCACTGGGAACAATTGGCAAGTAATAACTCAACTAACTGCCTTAGCAGCCATTTGACCACTAACAGAGTTACAAGACGTTTGGGATTTGGGCCAGTGACGGGAGTCATCTATTTCCGAGTGAAGGATGGATGTTTCCCATGTTCTGAGGAAGGAAGGGCGGACAGATGAGTGTCTTCAACTCTAATGAATGAGATCAAGCGGAGAAAATCTTGTAGTCGATAAACAAGTGGGACACTGCTTACGCATTTCCACATGACCTGGTTGATTGGAGAGCAGACAATCAATGCTTCTCTCGTTTCTCTCTCCAACGTCTGCAGGTAATGAGCCAAAGGTGAGGTTCGGCGTCCCAGTCCTGGATGTCAGCAGCACACAGCTGGTTCTGGAGGCCAACAAAACTTTGGAGGTCAAATGCAGGTGAGTTTCAGGTATCAGAAGCCAAAAAAAAGAAGAAAAAAAAAAGAAGAACCTGATAACTGATGTGGAAAAAAATGATCTCAAGGTCACCAACAAAACTCTGACCTGGATAAATAAACATGATCTCTCTTTTAAGACTTTAGATTCAGGAGAACCTTTGAAACCAACTTTTTTGAATTTTTCTTTATTGAGTAAATTTTTAGAACTTTTCCTTACTGCAATTTATTGTTCTCACTTTTCCACATTTGAAGACATAAGAAACCGGAAATTTGATCTTAAAGAAATGCTCCAAGAGTTTTGAAGCAAGGTCTTGATGTCTCTCTTGGCAATGCTCTCTTTGCATCTTCATTTAGTTTAAGAAGTAAACCAAATGAAGCCACCAACAAATTTGAGGCGTCGACCATCTTGACACAACTCCAACCCTCAAAGGAAGCGGTGCTTTGAATTGGACGTTTATTTAAACTGAAGCTGATGATTGCTATGTAATGAAAGATCATTAGTGGTACCTGGCTACTTCCTCCGTTTACCATCTGAAAAACAACCAAATTTAGACATGGCAACACTATCTTGGTACCATCATTTTAGTGCAAATTCAGATTAGTTGGTTCTGGATGCTGAAGATGATAGTTTGCATTTAAGAGACTTTTAGCAAGTTTTAAGCTGTATGTACTTTAAGCTGCCCTCATGTTTGCATAGGATAGTTATTTGCATTGAAGTTAAAAATGCAAATAAAACGAGGTTAGAAGTTCTCATTAGAAGAACAAGCAGTACCTCCTAAAAGACAACGTCAGGTCTCTGTTCCATATGTATAATGTTACAACTATAGCTAATTTGTTAGCTTAACTGATTATTTGTTTCTTGTAAGTGTAGTAGTACACAGTGCTGCAAAACGTGTTTGTGAAATTGTTTCTTTGGCGTTTTAAGACATAAAGTGGAGCAAAGGCTTCCCAGACAGAGGGAACAATCCACACTGCATAGGAAATGGGGGGCAGTTGTGGTGCATCAGTAATGAGCTTCCTATGAAACCTGACAAACGGAACTTGGACAGCATTTATAGTCAAAGCAGCTAATATAAAAGTGAGGCACTGAAAAGAGTAAAGTCTTTTTTTACTTTGTCAAAAACCAGCAACACTTTCTGCTGCCGGAACATTTTCCCAGTAGATTATCGGTGGTCCCACAGCTAAAACCTGTGTGAAAGTGGTTTAGTAGATTGCATGAACCACTCCGTTTTTGAGACCTGACTTGTTTTAAGATGGTAAAAGTTCAGTTTGGCCTCTCAGAGTAGCCATGGACCTTCAGTGTCAGATTGCAGCTATTTTGTTTTTCTTCCAAATGAAGACACGCAGACAGTTGCCTACAATCCAACTGAACCTCTCTTCAAAAATCCCAAGCTATACCTCCAAGCCTCACATATTAATTTCAAGCCCACTGAATGCAAATGTTCCTCCTTGCCGGTTCTGAATGGTAAACCATCCTTAGAACGTTTTCAGGGACAAGATGAAAGTGTTTTCTCAGCACAAACTGACCTCGGTGTAACGTCTGTCCAGGGGTGACCGGGAGCTGTCCTGGGCGTTCCCCGGAGGCTTGGACCAAGATCAATTGAAAGTGGTCAACTCTCGTTGTGGGAAGACGCGCCAGCACTACTGCAGCCACCTGCGGGTCAGCCGCAGCCAGGCCTGGCACACCGGACTGTACCGCTGCCGCTACAGGCACCAGACCCAGAAACAGCAGTCCCTCTATGTATATGTCACAGGTAAGACAGGAGGTGTCCATGATTTCATATTTAGCAGCTTTTCACCATCTCGAGGAAACCCCTCGCCTCCTCTGGCCCATTGTGTATTCCCTCAGGTTAAACAGGATGCAGTGTGTGCTAAATACAGACCAATGCCAGAGAATCAATTATATCTAAACACTGTTTGTCTCAACAATACATCCTCCGAGATGGCTCTGGCGCAGTTTCACCCCCGTTCCTCCTCCCCGGCCGCTCCTCTCTCCTCACAGGCCCGGCTCCCTTACAGCTATATATAAAATCTTTTTTACTTTCGTTTACGTGCTACCTCATGGCCAGGAATAGCCCAGCTGCTGAAAGGCTTGGGCCCTGGGCAGAGTTTCCCAGGGCATCAGCCTTATCTGCTCTGCTCAGCCTTGCTTGGAGCATCCTGTGCTTTGGGGAGGAGGGAAAAGGGCTCAGAGGGGGAGGGTTGTACTGGGAGGAGATGTTGCTGTGTCTCTCCAAGGTGGCTGTGTGTGTGTGCGTGTGTGGAACTGAGCGGGATGAGATGGATGCCAGTGATTCAGTGGTATGCAGGGGCAGAGGAGGCACGATGTCTGCCCCGGCCCGCTCCTCCCTGTCCTGGAAGGTGACGCTGCTCAGCTCGGGCTGGGCTCGATGCCAGGGTCACAGGGAATGCTACTGTTTGGCCAAAAGGACTCTTGGGGGTCGTCAATCGCTCGGGTCACCATGTCCATTAAGATTCAGACTTGGCCTGCCGCTCCGTTCAGACGTTGCCTCCCTCCTTGAGCCTTCTATTAGGAATCAAAGCGGGAGAAGGAAGCGTTCAGTCTTACTAGTCCTTGGGGTACTTTTGTTCGAAGGTTCAGAGATTTGCTTTCCTTGAGTAACACCCTACGGTCACAAACAATGCAGCAAGTAACACCCACACCTTTGAATGGCAAAGAACTGCGACTGCAGGCGAGCTGAGAGAAGCGGAGCAAACACAGACAGGCTGTTTGATTGCTTCTAAACAATCTGTGTGTTTATTGTTGACAGCATGCAGTCGTTTTTCAGAATGGGGTTTCGATTGAATGGGCGTGGGGGACCGAGTGTCTGCTTGTTTGTTTTCAGTTATTGTTAAAATACTTGGAAGCCCATGTGTGATTGTTTGTGTGTCTCAGCTATTTTTTGCCCGGCATGACAATTTTATGAGAAATTAGAAAACCGTTCACATTTCCAGGTAGTCAGGGAGTTCGAGGCATACTTCAGAGGTTCTCTGTTGAGGTTACAACCTTATTTCTGCAATAGATGGGTCTCTTGGGATGCCTAAAATTAACATCTAGTTCAAGAGCATCCTTGACAAAAGAAATAAAAAAGCACAACTCCAATCACAAAATTACCTTCATAGTTTGTGATTATTTTCCTGTATGAAACAAATGGAACATGTAAAATGTTTGCAATTAAAAATATTGTCAAATGGAAAAGGAAAGTGGTGTAAAAAGCAAAAATGTCAGGTTTTCAGCTTTCGTTTTACTCCTTTGCCATCCATTTGAATTCAGCCTAAACAATTCACCCTGTGAGTTACTGAATCTGTTTCACACAGGAAAATATGCGCACTACCTGCACCTTTGATGCAATTGCAAAATTACCAGGATAAGTGTTGTGACTGTTTTTACAGCTTCCTAAGTAGCATCTTCTTGTTCTATGAAACAAATAGGCACATTTTCCACAAATAATTTGGAGCTGTGTTGCACAGAAAAAAATATTTGAACAGGTGAATTTGTGAATACTGAGATAAATAGGGAGTGTGGCACCGTACCTTAAAAAATTTGACATTTCTTCAAAAATATGGCATGCATATATACTCATCCCTCTTTACTCTTCTGCCATCCATTTGAATTCAGCCTAAATGATTCACCCTGTGCGTTACTGAATCTCAGTAAAAAGGAAACTTTCCTGTTAAGGTTTGTTAGAAGCTTTTACTGCTGCTTAGAATCAAGTGCCATGCCATTTTAGCGGCCTGCTGCTTTGAATTTAGCTTGTTTTTGACGCTGTGGAAGACAAATGTTTTTGTGCTCTTTTTGTGAGTTTCTCATGTGTGTTCCTGACCGCAGTGTTTGGGTTTCAGACAGCCGGCAGCCGTTTGTGGAGCACACCGACATGAGCCCGGCCGTGTTGTACATGAAGGTGAGGGAGCCGCTGCTCATCCCTTGCAGAGTCACCAACCCCAACATCACCGCCACTCTGGTCAAGGTCAGTCACCTCAGTATGTGGACATTTTGCCAAGTTGGACTCTCTTTCCAAGTCCCTTTCATCTCACGTCACACTTTGTCCTCCTCTGCTCTATCACGCCCATCACACTGTGTGTGAACATCTCAGTTTTTCCATCAGGGTTTACATTTACACACACACACGCAAACACACAACGCACTATCCAGTTGTTTCTCCTCGTCCAGATCATTCACCACATTGTTCTGGTCTTGGCAGCCAGTTACTATCAGGCTTGCGTGTCCATTTGTTCTCGTGCATTTGCGGATATGTGTGAAAGTGTGTGCGGATATGTTTGTGAGTGTTGGCACTTGACTGCTGAGTGAAGAGCGGAGAGGGGTTGGGGGTTGTAGAGAGAAGTGCTCAGAGTGCTTGTTGTCTGCATGAGTGGGTCGTGTTTTGTGCCCCTTGCCCGTTTTTTCACCGATGACTTCCGATCAAACGACAAGCGCAGTTAGCAGGGTTTTTTTTTTTTAACCTCTGGAAACAGGATGTTGGCTTCGGGGTAGTAGTAGGGATGAGAGCTGATGACTTTCTCCATCTGATGCCTTAAACAGATGGCAGGACTGGCAGAGGAAGCTGAGTTGGCTACTGTTGACCCAAGAATGCAGGCTATTCTCTTCAAGCACGGCACTAAATGTAGTGAGGAGCAATAATGTTCAGCAGAAGGTGAAGGCAGCTTTGAACATTAGCATGCCAATGGTTTAATCTTCTATCTGAAAAATGGCAAGAGTTCCCATTGGCTTTATGGTTGTGCTGAGGTGGAGACAACTATTAGTCATGCATCACACAACTGCGACTTTAATGGAAGAGATGCAAGAAACCGAATCTGATCAGAGCACTTTTCAAAACAAGCTGTTCTGATCAGACCTAAAATGTAACTTTTTAGAGTTGTGGAAAAACTCCACAGGCCTCTGGAGATGCAGAGCAGACCAGAACCAGAAGACCTGAGTGTCTGGAAGCTTGATACAACAACAACGTCTTTTTATTTTGTCTGTCATTGAAGGACCAGAGAAACGTCTAGGATTTGGTTTGCAGGAAATGCAACATCGGTCCCTGCATGTCACATTCACAAATACACACACACACACGTTTTGGTCCTGCTTCCATCTCCTGACAAAGTATTTGGAACCACAAAGTAATTCGTCTAAAAATAACTTTCCCTGCCTCCCCCACGCTTCGCCGGTCTGAACCAGGAATGTCTTTCCCTGTCGCAGCTTCTGGAGTGTTTTTTTCCTGAAAGGACTTTGCACTCTGCCTGCGCCTCTGCTGTGACCCTTCTCAGCGTGAACAATGCCCAGGAGGCTCTGCTCTCTCACTTAAGCCGTGAAAGCCGGGCCTGGGACATTGGGGTTGAACCGGGGTTCCAGTCCAAATGTCTATATCCTGTAGTAACAGGATGCAAGGAGATGGACTGGAGTCACGTTTCACGTATCCTGACGCCTTTTGCTCCTCCTCGCCATCCCACCGCTCCAATCTCCATCCTCCCTTCTGTGATGTACAGTACGGGTGAGAAAGACGGATGTGAGAGGGGCACAGAGGGTACCCGGGTGCCTAGAAGGGGAGTCACTGGGTTCAGAGGGAGGATGTAGAGGGAAGCATCAACTTCACAGGACAGAGAGGAGAGGGCACAGAGGTCAGCGGCGTCTTAAAGGGTCGCCTCTCTCTGTTGGAGGGGGGATATCAGCTAGTTCACACCGGTGATCCAAGAATGGGGAAAGTGTGTGTGTGGGTGTGTGTGTGTGTGCGTGTGTGTGTGTGTGTGCGTGTGTGTGTGTGATGGTTCTGGTGACGGGGGGTCCAGTCCCTTGAGAGAGGGTGGGAAGCTTCCACTATGTCACAGAAAAAAAAACATTTCCTTGTAGCTGCCTCAAAGAAAACAACAAGGTTATCCAGTTACACAAGTGTCCATGGTGAAGACTTACAAAACCAACATTGAGCCTGATGCCAGATTTGTTCTCCCAGATGGGGGGGACCAAAGGGGCCAATTATGAAACCAAAGACTTGAGTTTTTCAAATGAGGCGACCGTCACAGATCAGCTGCAAACTAAAGGGAAATTAAAATAAAGGTAAAACCCGAATCAATTCAAAAGGAGTTATTTTTTTTCTTCCCAAGAAAGTTGTGAGGGATGCAGTGAACATGTGGAAGAAATGACTTTTTTGGCCTTGATGCGAATCCCACCCTTCCCATCATGAAGCACACCAGTGGCAACATTATGCTGTGGGACAATGTGGGAAGTGGAATGGAGCTAAGAGGAAGACAATTTAGACTGAATGAAAGCAGAAGGACTAACATACAGCGATGGAAAGATAAGGACAAAACATGTCCATGTATTAGAATGGCCTAGTCAAAGTTCAAGCCAAAACGCATATGCTCTCCATCCATTCTGACTAAGCTTGAGTTTTTTTGTTTTGTTTTTTTTTTTTGTGTTTTTTTTTTACATAAAAATTAACCTAAATTTTAATATCAGTCTTTTATTTGTAAAATATTTTAAAATCAATGGGTTGTTTTCATTCCACATTCCAACTTGTTTTGGTTTATCACAAAAAATATGAATAAAATGAAGAAATGTTTCTGGTCGAGTCAAAGTGCATACTTTTGAAAGACACTGGATAAAAGCCAGAATTTCTTGTAGTGAAAATTACAACCATATTTGTCTCTTAGCCCTGTTAAATCTAACAGGAATGAACATCTCGTGGTGATTTTTCTTTCCTGATCCAAATTTGACACACCAGTTTTGCAGATTATAACAATAAATGTGTTGAAATGTTTAATCAACAAAATTTGGCTTTATTATTATTTTATTTTAACCAAAAAATCTGTTTAATGTCAAAATGGAAACTGCTTTTTACAAAAAATGACAACTAAAAGTACTTCACATAAAATAGGTGATAGTGTAAATATTCACCCACTTTAAAGTGACTGACCTAATTCAGTAGAGGTCCAGTCAGTGGGTGTTAGCAGTCTCAGCATACGTGGAGTAAACAGAGTTTATGCAGACTTATGCAGTCACTTATTGTACTTTTAATGTTTTTATTTGTCATTCTTTTGCAGAAATCAGTTTTCTCTTTGACTGAATTTTTTTTTCTTCCATACAACATTTTTTATGATTGGTTTTGTAAAACCAAGAAAAAAGGGTAAAATATCCTGGGGAGTGAATACTATTTGAAGACACGGTTTTCATGCATAAATACCACAAAGCCACTGAATTTCATTCTGTAGTGACTCGACTTCTCCCTTTCCTCATATCAGTAAATTAGATTTACTCAATGACAGTGTGTCACTGTGGCGAAGTAACACATGTGATTGATCCCTTCCTCGGTTTGCCTCCTCCGCAGTATTACAGCAGGCCGCTGAGTCAAGACCAGAGAAATATTCTCTGGAACAGCAGGAAAGGTTTCACCATCCAGACGCCCAACTTCTCCTACATCGGCCTCTTCCACTGCGAGGCCGTCGTTGACGGAGTCAAGCACAACTCACGTGTGTACTTTGTGCACAGAACAGGTCAGCCTCTGCAACACTCTTTTCTAAACATAATTCATGTTCCAGAGGTTTGTTCTCTAAACTATTCTGTGTTGTTGTTGTTGTTTTTTTCCCCCACTCATTGCTCTCAGTGAGTAACATCACAGAGGTTTACCTGAACACCAGCGGATTTGTGCAGGCCCTGAAGGGGGAGTGGCTGGCTCTGAACTGCACTGCCACTGCAGAGCTGAACACCAGAGTCAACATCACCTGGGACTATCCTGGAAAGGTCAGAGCTGCTTCCAGCCGGCCGCAAGCGGGAAACAATAGAGCTTTTGGTTGGGACTCAGCAGAAACTGTGATCCTAACTTCTCGGTCTGCGGGACCTAAAATGTGACAGACAGACTGTGTGAGGTTTATTGATTGTTTTCATGCAGAGTAAAGAATAAAACACAAGAAAAATATAAATGTTTACGGGTTTGTGTGCGATACTTATGAGTAGTCACCATCTTACCTGGAGTTCACAGCACTCAGAACAATCTCAATTTTTGTTAAGATCTTTAAAGTGCCAACAAAATCAATAAAAACCCATAAAACATCCCCAAAAGTATCACATTTAATACAGATTTTTGTCCAAAGTTTACCTTTAAAACACGAAACAATATGAACTCAAATCAGTTATTTGCTTTTCGTAGTCATTTAAAAAAGACTTTGTAAGTCATGAAAACTGTTGTTTAAATTTTTCGCTCTTAGCTCCTCCCACAGAGGGCACATCCCACCACTTTTCTCTCCTATCAGCTAAATTCAAGTTAATATAGTTTGCTTAAAGGTTGCAATTAATAGTTTCAACAGGGATTGGCAACATTTAATTCCAGTGATGCTAAAGTAAATGAAGAACAGGGAATAAAAATATTTTTATTAATTTATCAAGTCAGCCAGGGATTTATTTTATTAGACAGTTGAGCCTTGTTTCATTCTGCTTAGATTACCAATCTGAGTTGAACTGAACATTTATGCACATGTGGAGTTTTTTAAATGCAGCACAGCATTCATGGATGAAAATAAAAACTCCTTAAAAACTAAACTTGACTGCACGGCACTTGGTTTGGATGCAGATGAGCAGCGTGTTAATTTTGTTGCTCTCCAACCTCCAGAGAAACAATGCGGGCTCCAGCTTTAAAAGGCTGGTGAAGCACCCGATGCACATGCTGTTCTACAACATCCTGACCATCCCGAAGCTCCGGCGGTCGGACCGCGGCGTCTACACATGCCGGGTCACCAGCGGCGAGCAAAGCAAGCAGCAGAAAGCCGTGGTCACAGTCTACAGTAAGTCCCTCTTTATCTCCTGACATTTTGATGATCTGACCACACTCATGTGTTCAAATTCTCCAAAAAGAGTTGCAGTATGAGCTTTACTTCTGCTTTCTGGGTGAGTCACCCATGAATGAATGGGATTTTAACGTGTCTCTGCAACTTCAGATCGCCCATTCATCCGTCTGAAGCCTAGAAATGGATCGGTGGTGGAAGTACAAGCGGGACAGAAATCCTACAAACTTTCCCCAAAACTTCGGGCATTCCCTTCCCCCAAGGTTGTATGGTAAGGATGATTTTTAGCTTTCGTTATGTGGATCAGCCAGGCTTCCTTCTCGAGTTAAACATGCAACTCTGGAATCCTTAAAAATCCTGCAATTGTACTTTTCTTACTTTGAATTAAGCAGTTTTTTTTTATTTTATTTTGTCTGAAAATTTTTGGAGCGCAGTTGCATTCAATCCTCGTTGGTTTGAAACCTTTAGAAATAAATTACCTTCAGATTTTTCCAAATTAATAAAGAGTTTGTTTACTAATTAAACCTTTCAGCTTGTTAAATTGAAAGGTTGGAACATCTTGGAAGAAGGTGCTCTGGTCAGAAAAGACCAAGTTAGTAAAGAGTGGGCTGTATGCAAACATCACTCCTAGCCTCACATATGGTGGTGGCAGTGCGATGCTGTCGGAAAGCTAATCGACAAGCAAAGTGAAGCTGCTCAGAAGTTCCCCATCAATCAGGATAACACACAGCCAGAGAGCAATGGGTTGAGATCAAAGCATATTTGGCCTAACCAAAGTCCGTTCGTTAGTCGGATTGAGGATACCTGGTGAGACTTCAACAAATTTGTGTTAACAAGAGCTCTCTGTCCATCCTTACCAAGTTTTTACTGTTTTGAAAACAAAAAAATGAGCAGAAATTTCAAAGCGGTTAAATATGAATGTACACAGCACTTTTTCCAGTTTATTTATTAAAAAAGAAAAAAGAAAAAAAAAGAAACATTTCAAAACCATTCGTGATTGTCCGTCCACTTCACAATATCGCACTATTTTGTGTAGGGCTGCAACTAACAATTATTTTACTTTATTACTTTAAACAATATTAGAAATACATTAAAATATGTAAAAAAAAAAAAAATGAATTCCTTTTTTAGAGAAGAAAACAAGCATTTTATTTCCTAAAATTCAATAACGTAACATTTTTTGACTATATTTGTAGCAAAAGGATGCATCTGCAGCTACATTAATGTTACTACAGTGTATGGCTGATCTATTGATTGTGATTTTGGGTTAACTCATTAATGATTGAACAGAAAATGTGCTTAACAGATTTTTGTTTTGTTTTGTTTTTCCATAATTTGAACCAGGTGAAGCTAAAACTATCGATTACTAAGCTAGTTGACTATTATTAATAATACAATAATATAGTAATAAATTCATCATTATTAATCCAATTAATAATTTCAACCTTAATATTTAATTGGACATGAATTAAATGTCTAATAAAATACATTTGCTGGTTGGAAAGCAGAATAATGTTAAAAGTGCAATAAGCGAAATATTAAGAAAAAACTGTGTTTTTAAGTTCCAAATGATTTATTTTCGTAAACTCTGACAAGTAACGACACGCAGGTTGTCATGGAGCACTTTGAGACGGCTCACAGCTTGTTCCTGTCAGGTTGAAGGACGGCCGGGTGGCAGCGGAGCAGTGCTCCAGATACCACATGGACGGGACTTCCCTGGTCATCCGGGACGTTGCAGAGGAGGACGCGGGGAAATACACCGTCCTCGTGCGGATCCAGCAGCACGCTCTCTATCAGAATCTTACTCTCACGCTTCTAGTCAACGGTGAGGTCCGAGAAATTCACTGAAACATGAGAACGAACGTTGTTCTTGCACCTATTAAACCGTTTTTTTTTTGTTTGTTTGTTTTATTTCCTCTCTCTCGACGTTTGCTTCTTGTTGCACAGTGAGTCCTCAGATTGGTGAGAAAGCAGTGTCGTTGCAGGACCCGGGCTCTGTACCGCGGGGGAGCAAGAAATTGCTCCACTGCACATCCCACGGAGTGCCCCCTCCGCACATTCAGTGGCTCTGGCATCCATGCCCGTCCAAAGGCCTGTGAGTAGCCCGGCAGAACAAACGTCGCTGAAAGTCCAGATTATCATCTGAAATATGTTAAAACGAGCTCAACTTGAACCAGTAGACATTTAAGCTGAGCTCTACCCTGTCATGATTTGACACAGTGGACTTATAACTGAACAAGAAATGAACCACAGAAAATGAATAAGATTTTCTGTGATAGTCCAACACAAAGAGGTGTATAATTCTCTGTACTGTTGTAAGGTGAAGAACAGATTGTCTTCCCATCTATTCCTGCTGCAGAAAAGTATTGCCATAGCATGACGCTGCCACTGCTGTGTTTCCTAATGGAGAGCTCTGCAGCTGCTCCAAAGTTACCAAAGAATATTGTTTTATAACTTAGCTCTGCTTTAAACTTCTCAACATCTTTCTCTCTGACCCTCCTCCTGCGTTCTTTGGTCTTCATCGTGACGCTTGTTCGCTATTTTCTAACAAACCTTAGAAGTCTTCATAGAGCAACGACATTGAGATTTAAATCTCTATTTACTAACCATGTGACTTCTAAGTACAGTTAGCCTGAATCTTAGGGTATCAGAGTAAAGAGGGGCTGTGTACAAATGCACACCACGTTTATCAGATTTTCCCTCCACTTCATAATCGGCTTTGTGTTGGTCTATCCCATGAAAACGGTAATAAAATGCACTGAAGTTTATAAGAGTTAAAAAGTAAGGTGTACAAATACTTTTATAAGTCACTGTTGATGTGTAACGCATATATATTTTGACAACAAAAGCAAAAAGTAATGCTAAGAATTGTTTTACTGTAAGCTAGTTAGCGTAAGTGGGACCGTTTTTGATAAACGAGACATGTTTTGTCTAAGTCAGCATGTGCTCAGACGGCGCTTCCTCTTTGTAACCAGAACAGATGCCTTTTAGGGCCTTTTAAGTGCTGGAATGTGCCAAAATGTGTGTGTGTGTGTGTGAGTGTGTGCATGTCTGCGCGTGTGCGTGTGTGTGTGTTTTAGCTTGTTTGTTTGTGTGCATGTTCCTACATGTATGCCTGGGTGGTGTCATGCTTGTGTTTGTATGTTTGTTTGCTCATGCTGCTCTTTTCCCATATGTTACGTTTCTGTTACTGTCCAGTCTGTTCTTTTCCATATGTTTGTTTAAAGTGCACCTACACATCATACGTGTGTGAATGCGTGTGTGCGCCTACACTCACAAAACACGGTACACAGTGTATCTCAGACTTGAAAGGACAGGGAAGAAAAAACACACTTCAATGGAGGCCAGTTCCGTGCTCTCAGTCACGATTTGTTGGTTTCCAAATCAAACGCTATGATTTAATGAATTTCCTGCGCAGGACGCAGAGTGAGAGGCCTGTTTATTATTGTGATTGCACACTGCATCCTGTGATGCTTTTTCTTATATCTGACACACACTCTCATACGCAAAGTTCTCATGAGAAATGGCCCGGCCCGCTGACGGGGAGAGACAGCCACTGAGTCAACACAGAGTGTTAAAGCAGCCACCTTGGCAGGAACACTGATTAAATGGTTCTTGGAGGTCAGAGGCTCATTGTGTTCCTTACGACCCAGTCAGAAAGGTTAAGTATTACCTGAGAGCTTCGCAGCAGCCGCCCACAGTCTCTTCCCTCCTCTGAGACACACTGACCTCATCAGTGTACTTGACCTGTAACCCTGGCACTCTCACGTGGCGCCACACCACCATGCCTTCACGTTTCTCCCAGAGGAACTCAGATTAGAGACATGCAGGTTTTATTTTCAAACCCAGTGACAGTAAATGGCAATAAAACATCACTGCTGCGCTAAGTCTCACTTATACAATGTAAAGTTTTTGTTCCTTTCATCTCAACTTTAAAGACTCGTAAAAAATATATATTAAAAACCCACAATAGAAACAGAGTTTGAGATTGAAATAATCCACCGTTTGTTGTGTATTTTGGATGTAAAAGCGAGTGTCTTTGTTTTGTTTTTTTTAAGATGTCAAATGCAATCTGTTTTATGTGAAACTTAAAAAAACCCATTTGGTTAGAATTAACCCCATTTTTTACCACCTTTAAAATCATCATCACTTTGCAATTAAAGGAACAGTTAAGAGTTTTTGACATGAGGTTCAATTAAAAGGTTAAACAGTTGATATTTTACTTGCAGGAAATGACTCTCCTGGAGTTTTAATTTTAAATAAATTTAGATTTGTTGGACCAGAAGGCTAAAGGGGCCAAAACCTTAGCAGACCTCATTAAATCTGTAAAAGGTCATGGAAGTTTAAGCTAACGTTAATTTATGATTGTTATCTACAAAGAGAAAGATAAATATTTAGACATAAGAATGAAGCTAGGTGGTGTATCACAAATGCTGTTCCTGTATGAAACTTATACTGGGAACATAATATTTAGAGCACTTCCAACCAGCAAAAATGTTTAATTTCAACCTAAGGTGAAATAAAAAGCAAGACTACAAGTGGATTTTATTTTTTTTTTTTCAGTTTTATTAAGTAGTAATGCTAACCGGAAAACCTTCACATGCTGCGTTTTGCTGCTAACAGGAAGTCCTTTGCCTCTTAGCTACATTTGCTTTGTAACTCACACGACATCATAATTATTTTTAACCACTCTGCTTGTTTTTAGATTGGAGAAGTCCATTTTGATCTGAAAAAAGCTGACTTTTTGACTTGAAGAACCCCAAATGTCACAAGAACTTATGAAAAACAGAATTTTATTAACATGTTTCATTAGACGGTTATTCACACAGAAATCGGAAATGGCGAAAAAGAGCAGTGCGTTATGAATGATCTTCTTGTCTTAAATAGGCACCCTGACTGGAAAAAGTCAACTATTTCTGTTCAACTATCTGACATAAAAGTAGAGCAACAAATAGAAATACATATTCAGCAGTTTGAATAAATGCAATTTCATTGGTTCAAAGACAGTCTTACTTTTTTATGTCATGTTTGTTCTCAACAAGTTTCATACAGGAAGGTCGCCATTCCCCAACTAAATTATCATTGAGTCCAGAGTAAAATGATAAACTGCAAAACGCAATAAAATTTAGCTCTTTAAGCTACTTTGAAGTTTTTGTCACGGGAGGTAAGATATAAACCGTATTGAACCTTTTAATAGAACCTCACTTTTAAATTCACCTCGAAATAAATTAAACAATGTGTCTTAAAATAGTTGAATGTCTCAGATTTCATTTGGCCTCAGCTAACTTAAGGTCCTTTGTGAAAGCTCTGTTCTGGTTCTGTTTCAGTGTTTTGCATTCAGTGTGTTTCTCTAGATTATTAGTGTTGGTTGGATCCTCACAAGGCCCCTTGTTCTTTGCAGCCCCGCTGCACCACGAGCCTGACGCCGTGCTGGAGGAAGCCCGGGGACCGTGGGCCAGGCCGGGCCAGACTGATGGGTGGCCTCTCGCCTGGGTCCTGAGTCCACTCCTGGGTCTGGCCCTGGGAACCTCGGCGCTCTTATCTGGCCCTGGCAGGAGGCGCACTGGGCTTCCTGTGCAAAAATCAGAGCGCTTTTCCTCTCGTTGTTTGGCTTCCTCTCCGACGTGAGACGCTTCCCAGCGGCGTGATTGTCCCTTCGTCTTCAAACGTGGCACAGTCCGCTTCCTCAAGAGCTTGATCTATTCTTGAGTGCTCCCCCCACACCCCACACCCCTTCCCCCGAAATGTTGCTGCCCCCCCCTCCCACATACCTCTCCAGCTTCTTCCCTCACCAGCTCTGCCCTCCACAGCAACCCGGCATCCTCCACCTCCACCGAGGAACAACTCCCCAGCCACTTCCCACACAGGACCTCTCCACCTCCTCACACATCTCCACTACTGCCTGAACCCCCAGTGACAATACCACCTCGTGATTATCCTGCTGAACTGTAAACCGAGGAAAGAGACTTGAAACACTGCTGAGCAGTGAAGACCAGGAAACACAGGAGGATGGCGTTAAGCAAGCCATAACATTAAGGATATATGGACACCTGCTTTACTAGTTATTTATTTATTTACATGATTTGCCAAATCCAAGTCCCTCCCCTTTGCCCGCCTGCCCTGTAGTTTAATGCTTCTTACATTTTACACACTATGAGCCAGAATAAGTGCAATTCCATCTATCCACCAGCTGCATTTCTCAGAGCTGCTTTGCTTTTTTTTGTGTCCTAGAGTGGTACTATATTGGGTGCACGAACAATGCTTGCAAAGACCCTGATCTGATTCTGACATCCACAAAAGCTGTGAGTTTCTGTCTCGATTTGTAGCAGCCCCCGTCGACGGTTTAAACACGTTTTGCCTTCGACGGGTGAAACAGGGGAGAGGACAAAGCTTTGTGCCGCTCACTACGGGCTGCCTTCAGTTCTCTTTCAAACAAAAAGACTGACGATCTGCAGAAGCCTACCATGTAGGAGGTCTGCACAGACCAGAGACTATCCTGTGTTATCCCACCCCATGTTAAAATGTTTCCTGTTTTTCTATATCAAACGGTGTCAGTATAGCATCCCTGTTGCATTTGTAATGGAAGTTAAATAAAACCTACGTGTATGAGTGATCCTGCAAACCAGTTTGAGAGGATGATGAGTGTCATGAAGCTTTCAGCATGTCCATCCGTTGGGTATTTGCGTAAAGTTTTGTCAGTGTGCCTGTGCCGTATGCATGTGTACCATTTTACGGGTGTCTGCCAATGTGATTCATTCTCTGTATACAGATGTTTCTATGAGTAATATATGAATCTAATATTTAATAATTTTATACAACTAACTTACGTAAGACAAATGTCAATATTTGCCATCTCTGTATGAATCTGTTAAAGCGTATTGAAGTGTTATATCATTTATTTGTGGTGTTTCGTTTTGCATTAAAACATGCTCATATTTGTGTACTGGTTTATTTTGCTCGTGTGGTTATTTTTGGATTGAGACGGGAACATCCAGGGACATTCAAGAGTATTTCAGGCTGCAGGTTAGGACAGGAAGAAAGGACAGGAGATGACCACACACACACAAAAATACACATCGCCCTCACACACAACTTGGACCAGAGTCCATTCATGTTTTCAAGCAGCGGCTTCTCACCCTGTTGGCAGGCACATACTGTATGAATGTGGTACGTCTGCATCACTTTCCGCGTCTAAAACTCATCCATCCGACTAATTTTACTTTTCAGCGCTAACTTTGAGAGTGGATGCTTCTCCTGTGAAGTGTGGGAGAGTAAGCTGGTGAGGCTGGTGAGGTGTGCTTGCTCATGCGTGCACGGTGTCATGCACAGGGTGGGTCGTTTGTGCAGCCACACACACTATCTTGATGCCAAAAGGAAGAGCAATCAGGGAGCAGAGAGGAGCCAAGCTTAGGGAGGAGCTCAGGACAGACGGAGCAGAATCACGACAAAGATCCAGGAAGAGACGGGGAGCAGTGACATATCCCTAAACAGGCAGAGGATCAGCGAACAAAGTGGAAGTGATGGTTTACAGTGAGGATGTCTAAATACAGAAGGTCGAGTTATTTTAGGCTTTAGCATCCCCAGGGGTTCTGATTATTACAGCTCTTCTGTGACACGTGGTGCGGAAACCCCTATCAAATTTTTTTTTCAAAATGATATGAAAACAAGGATTTAGTGACGTATCCCTGGTGCAAAATACTTAATTTAATCTGACATTAAAATGGCATCATTTACCATTCAATGATTTTGAAAAATCTTTGAATTTTATTAATTTATTCAGGGTGACAAATAGCAATTGTTTCTAACAGAAAATCTGTTTAATTGACACCAAAGACAATTTGTATTAAAAGAAGTTCTGTCGATTTTTAAATTATTTTTGAGTGTCTGTGAAATTTTAATTTTAATCCATGACTTTCCTGGGGTTTTAATATTATGACAAAACACAGAGAGCCTTCTTTCACTTAGCCACTCCGCAAAATGGGAAAGACAAGAAGACACACAAAACTATACAGTTTGAAAGACGTTTTTTGGTGAGATGAGATGATTATTTATCTTACTGAACCAACAATTATTATGTGTGCTGGAAAATTATTCGGTGAAAATCTACTCAAGTACTGAGTAACTGATCAAATTATCAATTGCTTAATATTTAAAAATAAGTCAAGTGAACATTTTGGTAAAAGACAATAATTCATATAAGTAACAAAAAATAAAATCCAAATCTGTTTCTTCCAATATAAAACTTATGAAACTTTAACAAAAGCTGCAGGTGTGTGACTGGCAAATTTTTGGTTAAAACATGTTTGTTTTTTATTCAGTAGAGAATCCAGAAATTTTACACAAGTAAGAGTAGAGATACTTCATAATAAAATTACTCAAGTAAAAGAACATAGAAAAAATACTCCTTTTTCAAAAAAGTCACTCAAGTAAATGTAATTTATTCGATGTAACTAGTTACTATCACAAGGTTAATACATCAGTAATAATGATCTACTAGCATAAAGCTAATAACTAGTTAAATCTGGATGTTTTATAATAAATATTAACTAAAGTCATGAGAAATAAGCTGTGAAAATGGACCTAAACAGAATTCAAAAAGCAATGTTGAAATGAGACGTTTGGTTTGAAACAGCCAAGTTGCCACTAAGCATATTTTCAAAAAATTGGAAGAAGAGATTTATGTCAAAACAATTTTGTTATTGGAAAATGTTTACAATAAACTTACTATGAAGTTTATGTGTTTGAGTCATAGCATTAAAATCATGTAAAAATAAACTTCACCTATTGCTAAAAATAAAAAGGCATTTAAAAATTAGACTATTGGACTTAAATTTTGGAGCTCCATCACATTAGCATATATTAACAATAAGCAGCCTGCTTTTAGTTAAGCGCTAATACTTATTTATTTTATTTGTCTAAAAGTCAAGAAAGACATGCAGTTTGTCTTTTTATGTTACGTTATTTGGTTTAGATGAATAAAACTGGCCACCTCTTTAAACACATTGACACATTTTCCATGTAAAGAACAGAACACGTACGTTTCCAGTATCGACCAAGCTTCCTGGGAATTTTTACGGTTCTTCCCTTGTTCCTGTGCCATTTGGTGAACTTTCCTCATCATCGTGAGTCGATATGCGTAAAATGGGCGCAGCAGCGCTTCTTGCGTAAGCACCGGTTTCCACCGGTAGGATGGTGCGTAATCTATGGATTTAGTCGTGTGAGAGTCATTGAGGGACAGGAACTCCTGTCCTGGAAATGTGGGATGATTCTTTTTCTTTTAAGAATGGAAGGAAGCTTAATGGCAGAATGACAATACCAGCCCGCATCCTTCACAGTTGAACTGGTGTTGCCTCGGAGTTCACAGCACCAGCTTGCCGAACGGGGAGAGAGAGCACTCTACTGTGTGCTATCAATATAAAACGGTTTGGTGATGTTGGATCTCATCAAGGCATTTTCCCCCTGCTGAGCACAGCTGGGAAAAATACACCCACTCACAGACATGGAATTATCACATAATGTCTTCTGTCAACACAGCTGAGTCTGTGTCCTTCTCCTGCTCTTCCTTCAAGGTGTCCGACATCCTCCTCCTCACAGTGGAGCCCCGTGACGGAGAGTCTCCCTGCTGCATCTGCGTACAACCACATCCTGAGTGTTACTCACACGCAGGAAGTCCTTCAGGGGAACAAGAAGGTAGGAGAAGCCCTAAAACAATCCCAGCACGCTGTAGTTTGTTTATGTTAAATAGAATACATATATTATATATATATTTTGAGTTTTACACTTACAGGTGCATCTCGAGAAATAAGAAAAACATCAAAAAGTTGATTTGTTTCACATATTCTATTGAAACACTAAAACTCATACAGGTACATCTCCAAAAACTTTAATATTGTGTTTTATGTTTAAATTTAACTTATTTCAGAAAAGTGAAAGTCATAGTCTATAGTTACAGTACAAACTGTGATATGCGGCTTAACACTTTTTTCTTCCACTCAACTTTCCATTGCATTGATACAGCACAATGTGAACAGCCAGCTTCTCTGACAAATTACCTCATTTGGTTCTTTACGGGGTCTTATGAAATCTTCAAATTTTCTGAGAAAAGGAATATTTTTCTATTTTCATCAGCTGTCAGGCACAATCGTCAACACTAACAGAAATAAACACTCTAATTTCATCACTCTGGATGTGATAAATCTATAATTGTCTCCACTACTTGAAGTCGATTAAATAAATAATCCCTCCAGGTGTTATACGGTGACTATAAGTCGGACAGGAAGTCCAGCTCTGTTTGTCAGGTCACTCCATGGAAAAATAGGCCACAAAAAGAGAAACAAGTCTGGGTATTTCAGCATGAACGTCCCTTATAACAGCAACATGTTCATGAGGATGTTTGGTCTCCGACAGACAGTGGGGGTCCTGACTGTTGCAGAGGCCTCAGTGTCTGGAGTGTACCGCTGCATCGCCTCCAACTCTGCGGGAACAGACCAGCTGGATGTTCCCTTCTACGTCACAGGTGACTGAGACAAAACTTATCACGATGTAGCTGTCATATTTTTACTTGTAGTGCACATGCAGAAGGCCTTTAAGCTCTTTTCTTACTGTCGTTGTAGAAAAATCCAATTAAAGAATTTAAAAATTAAAAATTTTTGAGAGCGTCTCATCACGATGTTAACTCAAAAAGGCGATGTATGTCACTGCAAGTGTGATTTTTTATTTTTATTTTTTTAAATGAATCGAACAGGTAAAATAGGAATTAAAGCGACGTGAAACTGAAAGAAAACTGCTCACAGATTTGGGGAGGAACAGACCGGCTGCTGCGAAACCCCTAAAGATCAGAGATCTTAAAATAAGCAGGTATATGTGCCGCACATGCATCACTGCACTTTGCAGGGTTGTTTGTACTGAAAACTACATTTGGGTCAAGCAATGCAGGTCAAACTGTTTTCTGTTTTTTTTGTTTTTTGTTTTTTTTGAGTGTTTTAATGGACTGTGTCTAAGTCTGGAGGCCAGACTGCCTAAATGTGAGCAAGAGCGTAACAGGAACCTGGGGCTCTTATCGTTCCACTTCCCCGCGCAGCGAACTTCCTTGGACTGGCAGGTCCGCTTTATTTCGGGAGGCCTTGGGGTGTTCGGTAAAGATAAACACTATCTGCCATCAGGAAACTCTCAGGCCGTTTCCACGGGAAGTTTCAAATGGCTAAAGTAAATAAAAAGCCTTTTCACTGTATTCCACTCGCTGTTTTTGCTCACAATAGCCATTCAACATTGTCATCAAAGGTAAGGAGAGTGGAGGAATCTGCTCCGCTGGTGTCAGGAGTCATGACAAGAAACTGAGAAGGCTTTTTCCCGTCAAACAGCAGATCTGTAAACTTTCCTCACCAAGCCGCGCTCCTTTTTCCACAGACGTCCCAGAGGGCTTCGGTGTGAGCCAGCTGGAGCCGGCCAGGGAGGGCGGCGACCTTCACCTCGCCTGTTCTGCAAATAAGTACCTGTATACAGCGTTGTCATGGCGAAAGCTGAATGACACAGGTGAACCCCGCACTCCGTCCTGGAGCGTCCATCACCTGGAACCGGGGGAGTTCTCCAACACTGTGGTCCTGATGCTGACGAACCTGACCGGCGGGGACTCTGGGGCCTACAGATGCTCCGCCCAACATGTCGTCAGTGGGCAGGAGAAGCACCTGGACACCCAGGTGGAGGTCACAAGTGAGTCATTGTTTCCTCACGTTCTTTTGCCACAACATTACTGGTGACTTACATCAAAACCTGAAATTTTCTCCCATTCAAATTCATGTTCAGTTTCAGCAAAGCAAAAAGAGAAGCAGTGAAATGTGACACCTGAGGAATTAATACAAAGCTGTTTCTAAATCAATGCTCAGCAGAATTAAAGCTGTAAGTTGTTCAGTTGTGCTTGTCTTTCAAAGTCTGACTGCTTAGCACTTTGTATTCCCTTAAAAATATAATTTAAACACAATACTAAAAGCATATTAGTGGTATATATATTGTACAATTGCAGCACAGGAGACTCCATTTTATAGCTAATAGCAGCTATAGCTTTATAGCTTCTAATGTGTTTTTCTAATATGTTGCCAATTAAGCAGATTTGAGTGATCATACATTTTTACAATTTTTTTAAGAGTTTTTTTTTTTTTTTTTTAGCTCTAGCGGCCTTTATTTGAAAGTTCTAGGACAGGAACCTCATCAAGGACTAAGGCCTCCTTAAGGGGATTGTACTTAAACCCTACGCCACCACCGCACCCCTACTTTTACTATCTTAAAACAAAGATAAAATAATTACAGTGCTAACATTGTAAACTGCTATTATTCTTCAAATGAGTGGTTACAATTATAAAGCCAATAGTTCACCAAAGTTCTCGGAGAGGTTGCCAAGATTTCCCACAACAACTTGTTCTGTGAAAACCTGAGGTCAAGATTACAAAAAACTTTGATTTCACTCTTTAGTGAAATCATGAAATAAATGTTTTGCTCTCTCTCACTCCTAAAAATATGTAGAGGACATGTTACTATACATCTAATAATTAATATAACACATTATTTTTACAACAGTAGAAATATTTGTCGCACCTCTAGTTCCTGAACCTTAATCTTTAAACACTATAGTAAGGCTCTTGTGCATTTTGCCGTGTGTTATTTTTATTGCATTCCTTTAAATCAGTTTTATATTCTCTGTTTAGAATAATAGGTGGTGTACTTTTTGTTTTATAAGGTCAGACCCTTGCATGCAATCAACCTCCACACTCTCCACTCTCGTGCGATGATCTTGTTTCTTGGGAATCGGGTTCACCTCATCTTCCTGGGGCCCCACCCAGACGTAGCTTTGCTCCTGCGCCCCAGCTAAGCACCTCTTTCACGTGGGAATGAGCTTTTGTGCGGAGGAAGAGCACACAATGGCACTTCCCACAATGCCACATTTACAGGCCCCTGCACAGAGCTGGAGGAACAATCAGCCAATCAGACACTGTCAGGCTCCCCCGGCCCCCGCTGACAATCATCAATTGTTGTCCAGGAGGAAGATAGGGGAAACAACAATCAGTCGCAGTGGTTAAGTGACTTTTCTCCATGTCTTTTACTGCTGTTCTCTACACAATCAGGGTAAACACGTCAGCTTCCTCCCTCAGGACCCCCACAAGGGAATTACTAGAGAGGCAGAGGGTGACCGAAAAAAAAAAAAGTAAAAAAAAGAAGAAGAAAAAGCAGGCCGCTGGGGGTGGAAAGAGGAAAAGGGGGGAAAAAATAAAACCATGGGGATTAAAACATTTTGGGAACAACTAGTGGTGTGTGCATTGTGGTTTAATTATAGTGCATGACAAGCTGCATTCAAGTCACTGTGAGCCCCATCCTTATGCTGAAATAATGCATTGTTGTTTCTCTGGAAAAAATAAAAAATAAAAATCCCATTTTAGAATGAAATTGCCCAAGAGGACTGAAACTGCAGCTGACTCACAGGTCAAAACCAAGGTTACTTTTCAGTGTGCAGCAGAGGACAATTATTATGAAAAAGTGGCACAGGTCCAGGAAAGAGTGGGTGGTGGTGTTGGAAATAACATGAGTCTTATTTAATCCCAGTTAGCATTTATTCTATAAATAATTCAGTCAGTTCTAATATAACTAATGCATTATATGTCATTTAAGATCAAATTAAATGCACCAGAAGACAAGCTTAGTCTTGCAGTTCACTTATCCTCACAAAGTCCTACTGTAAATAAAGCATTTAATGAAACATGTTGTGTTGTCGCTGCTTTCTTTTTCTCAGAAAACCATTAAGATACATGTTTTCTAACGTCTAAATTAGCTTCCCTAATTTTGTGACTGCAGTTTAAATAAGTCAAATACGTTTTTTAGTTGTCTGGCAAATTTGAAAAAGATTTAAAAAATCTCTTATATTGAGTTACTTAATTGTGAAGTGGAAGGAACGTGCTGCCTGCGTCTGGTGACCAAAATCACACTTATGTTTTGGCATTTATGCAAAAATAGTATAAATGTCAACTGAATTGACTGAGTCAGGCTGCAGTCAGTTCAGTTCAAATTCAAAAATACTTTGTTGATCCCAAAATTGAAATGAAATGTTGCTTTAACTTAGATTAATTCAAATTTCTTCAAAAGGTTATGGTAAATTGCGATGGCTGTGAGCAGGAAATATCTTCTATAGCAGTCTTTATTACAGTGAATTTGAAGAGGCCTCTGACTGAAGACAGGTATCACTCTGCCCTAGTGTAAACACATGATAGTGGCAGCATCACGCACATTTTGTCAGGAGATGAGAGAGAAGAATGTTTCCCGGTGTGATGAGTGATGTTTTTATGCAGTCCTTCGTTAACTTCTGCCTATAACTTAAGCTCTACGTGCATCTCGCTCTTCTTTCAGCTCTGGAGCCTCCTGTACTGCTCAGTAATTTGACAGACCGCACCGTGAACGCCAGCAGCTCTGTGACTCTCAGCTGTGAGTCTGAAGGCATCCCACCGCCAACCATCACCTGGTACAAAGACGAACAGGTTCTGCAGCAGGGGTCAGGTAGGAAGAACATCTCAGACACGTACATTTGTGGGCTGTAGTTTTTAAGCCGTTTCCTTCCCACTTCTCTTATCAGGCATCGTCTTGTCAGAGGGAGATGGGACTCTCCACATAGACAGAATAACAGTTGACGACCAGGGTCTGTATACGTGCCTGGCCACTAACAACAGGGGGTCTGCGCAGAGCTCTGCCTTCATTCGGGTCAACAGTAAGTGAAGAATGTGTTTCCTTCGATGACTGGCCGCTTGCTGAAACGTAAAGCTAGCGCACCTCCTTATATGAGCATTTCTTATTGTGCATTGTTCCCAGCAGTATAAAAAAAAAGTCACACAGTCTCAATTTGCACACACAGAGCAGAACACAACATCATTTCATGTAAAACTTAGACTCGGAGGTGAGTCGTGTCAGTTCTATTAATGGGAGATGATGAATGTCATGTTTCTGAGTAAACATTGATCAAAGTAGGTTCTAACATAAACGCATTCTGGCTTTTGTTCGGTTTTCCTTATTCACACACATATGGACACACACACACGTATCCGGAGGTGGGAGAGGAGATGGAGCTTGCTGGAAGCACTAGTGGCGGACTCACTTCCCAGTCCAGGTTTAGATAGAGAAGTGGTGTGTGTGTGTGTGCGTGTGCGTGCGTGCGTGTGTGCGTGCGTGCGTGCGTGCGTGCGTGTGTGTGTGTGTTGTGTCCTGATGAGCCAGGAAGGAAGCTGTCTCCCGTTTTCATTTCCTCCGGAAGGGCCCGGCCCGCATCTCACAGAGTCACCACGCTGGACGGAGCTGGGCATTTCTTCACCCTCTCATTAAAAAAGTCACAATAATAAACTGGGCGAGTTAATGGGAAGAATGGATGGAGGTTTTACAGATTACAGCTTGATGGTGAAAATGGCAATAAAATCAGGAAGAAAGATATGATCATCAAGGGGTTATGTGAAAGGATTTGTCTTCTCTCTCTTTTGTAATCTGATGTGATAGGAAAAAAATATCTTTGATTTGTAGTTTACATTCATTATAGGCATAAATTTTAATTTCATTTAAGCAAGGCGTTTCAGCAGTCTTGTTCTCAAGAGGCCTTGTCCTGCCGCTTTTCGATGCTCAAATGGCCAAATTACATTCTCAGCATGTAAAGGTCAACAGTGGAAATGTTAATTTTTTTTATTTTTGTGTGCACAGGTGTATCAGAAGTTTCTTTTCTGGAAATTCCCACTCTAACTTGTACATGTGTGGTGGCCACTCTCTTCTGGCTCTTGCTCACGCTCTTCATTCGGAAACTGAAACAGGTGAGGTGCAACAAAAACATTGCTTACAATTACAACACCTTTTTTAGGGTGGATTTGTCATGGACACGTTTCAGTTTTTATTATTATTATTATTATTATTATTATTATTATTATGCAAAACTTTCGTATCATTTGATCCTAATCATATTTTGCTAAGCGTTACAACAAACTTGTATTTTCCTAGAATGGCACAGTTTTGCATTTTGTGCTGCAAAACAAAAAGGAATAAAGGTTTAAGTCAGAATCTTAATCTGTTTTGGTCTTGGTCTCACTCAGGCTAGCGGTTAGCTTTAGTCTCCAGCTAAGCTAACCGCTTAGCTTATCTGGAGCGGTTAGACTAGAGCGGTAGCTTTAGTTTAACCTCTAGACTAAAGCTAGCGGTTAGCGTTAGTCTCCAGCTAAGCTAACCGCTTAGCTTATCTGGAGCGGTTAGACTAGAGCGGTAGCTTTAGTTTAACCTCTAGGCTAAAGCTAGCGGTTAGATTTAGTCGCCAGTGAAATCTAATCTAATCTGAGCTGTATGATTTTATTTTCTCTCCTGTGAATATCTTATTCATCTGAACGTGGTTTTGTTTCTCTTTTTGTTCCAAAGCCCAACATTTCCGACCACAAAGCAGACTACTTATCAATCATAGTGGACACCGGAGAGGGGCCCGTAGAGGAGCAATGTGACCGCCTGCAGTATGACCCCAACCAATGGGAGTTCCCTCGGGAGCGTCTCAAATTAGGTACGCTTCTTTAACGTATCAAAGATGTATATTTATTTCTGTGTCGTAGTCTTCTGTGGGATCAGAGCGATGTGTTTGTGATCACACAACTGATACAAGGATTTTCTCATCGGTCTTATCTGGTTATTATTGGGAGTGACTCTCATTCCACTAATCAGACTCTGCGTCTGTGTTGTCTGTGTTGGGCTAATCAGCTGCAGCGTGGAGTATTCAACTGGTGTTTACTGGGAATAATCAACTCCCTCCGTGATCAGGGAGGGACCCGATTAGACCAGACAGTTGATGAGGTCTCCTATCAGCGCCTCCCATCTGGAATGGATGTGATTATTAGTAATTAATTGACACACCTCTTGTTTCCGTGTCTCTCCCACTCTCGCACGACCCCTCTTCAACAGGGAAACCTCTCGGCCGCGGAGCCTTTGGTAAAGTGATCCAGGCGTCCGCGTTTGGTATCGACAGCTCTACCAGCTGCAGGACTGTGGCGGTGAAGATGCTCAAAGGTGCTAACCTCATCTTTTTTTTTTTTCTTGATCTTGACTTCAACTAAAAAATAAATAAATAAATAAATTCTGTCTTGTTTTACTGTTCTACCTTTTGTCCACCAGAGGGAGCCACAAGCAGCGAACACAAGGCTCTGATGACTGAGCTAAAGATCCTCAATCACATTGGAAACCATCTGAATGTGGTTAACCTGCTGGGGGCCTGCACCAAACCAGGAGGTGCTTTGTTTCGTCCAGCTTCTATGCATGTTTATTTCTATGTGCACAGTTCAGGATTTCAGCTGGCGGCTTCTAACTAAAGGTTGATGTGTTGCTTTTGCATGCAGGACCATTGATGGTCATCGTCGAGTACTGTCGCTTTGGAAACCTCTCTGCTTTCTTAAAGAGCAAGAGGGACGTGTATATGCACGGCCGGGTAAGTGTGAACAGCTCTGCAGCTATTATCTGTGGTTTCGAGAGATACCTCAATGCCTCTTCTGGTGTGCATAAATCCGACCCTTAAAAAAACTCACTTCTGCAATTTGTTTGAGGTATGAAAATGTTATCGTGCAGAACATGAGTTTCTTTAAGTACTGCACACATTTCCGGATAAGTCAGAGTGCTTGTGACCTGAAATGTCCAAAAACAACTCTACTTTCTTTTAAATCATGTATAATAAAGCTGAAATTTGATAACATGAGCTGTCTGTTTCTCCTTCTTTAGCAGGCAGGTGGGACAGATGCACAGCTCAGTTTTGTTTCAACCCTCTTTGACAGCAAGAGCAGCATCAGTGCTGAGTTTGGTGACACAGAAGAAAAATGTCCCGGTAGGACCATAACTTTCCAGACACCTTCCTGAATGTATACTTAATCAGAGCGTTTTTCATCCCAGTTTTTTTTCCTCCTATAGATCCCAAATCTCTGTCCTCCTCCTCTCCGCTCTTCCTTGAGGATCTCATTTCCTTCAGCTTTCAGGTGGCGAGAGGAATGGAGTTTCTGGCGTCCCGCAAGGTTTGATGTCACACAAGTTTCAGTTTAATGAAGTTAAACTTCTGACAATAGTTTGCTGAAGTTCTGTGACAGAACTGGTTCGGCTGAGTCCGGCTTATAGACTGCCTTGCTCTCACACCACTTTTTCAGTTCTGCACACACATTTTCTATATATAAGATCGGAGCTTAGTGATGGTTCCAAAAGAAACACTGACTTTGTTTCCCTTTTCTGATTTGCACGACTCTTTGACATACTGCTTTAATATTCCCACATGATGTTCTTTTCTCATAAAATCATCTACTTTGTGAAGTCCACCTGCAGCAAAAAAGCATCACAACATGGAATTACTGCCCCCATACTTCACTGTCGTAATGGTGTGATGGGTTCAGCAAGATGTAGGAGCAAGTAAATAATTCCTTAATGGTGACTTTTAAAAAGTACTAGCTCCTCTTTCAGATTATTTCATGTATAAAAAGACATTTCTCCTGTAAGTTGAATAATGTGCCAGTCAAACTAGCACTTCTTTGTCAATATTAAGGAGTTATCAACTTAAAAGAAGCTGAAAAGTCACTTGTATGTTAGTTGTGTCTTATCAAGTGTACCGAGGTATTTTCACTAGAAACTAGACCAAACGCGTTTGACGAGATTTTGTGTTTTTGCGATCGTTTTTCAGCGCCACAGGATCCATTTCAGTGTTGATGACATTCTCTCCCCAGTGTCAACCAGCCACTTCACAGGATCTGTGTTTTTTTTTCCTTTCTGGGATCGGCTTACACGTTTTGCACCAAAACATGTTTATCTTGTCTTCTCCTGAATGAACATTCCCATTGTGCTTCTACTAGAATGAAAAAACCCTTAATGTGTGTAAACATCTGACTCTGGAAAAACGACATTTCTCTCATTATTTAGGAGACATTGATGATATTCGATGACCTAACACTGCATGATGTTGTTTGTGTTTTTACTGAAGTGCTTTCTGTGTGCCTCCATCAGTGCATCCACAGAGATCTGGCTGCCAGGAACATTTTGTTGACCGACAACAAGGTGGTGAAGATCTGCGACTTCGGCCTGGCCAGAGACATCTACAAAGACCCGGACTACGTCAGGAAAGGAGATGTGAGTAGAGGAACGCTTCTATGACACACCTGTTCTTCTTCTCTGTTTGGTTCTTGCAAAATCGGACGCAGCTTTCATTTTCTCTTGCAATGCAGTGTTTAAAAGCATACACACCTGAAGCGCAGCGATCGAGTGCAGCTTGAAAAGAAGAAATGAAAGTTTTGTGACAGTTTTATAAGTGACGACTTCTGTTTAAGTGTTAGTTTTAGTTTAGTCTTATCACGTATGCAAAATCAATGCATTTCATCGTGACAATCGACAATTGACAGCCTCGTCTATCAGGCGAGGCGACATTTCAAAGAATGTTGCTTTGCTTTGGTGAAAAAAAAAGAGTCACATTTTAAAAATCTGAATTTTAAACCGTTGTAATGCCCCACACCATTACAAGGGTTTTACATTTGTGTCAAATTTGATAACAATTTTGACACAAGTTCAAATTGGGGTCAAGTTTGTCGCAATAGTTACATTTTTTTAAGTGATTTTCACTTTAAAACTGACTTCTGAGATGAACACTGTTTAAAATGTTATTTCTTTTCACCATCAGATATTTCACCTGATACTCAATTTCAATGAAAGCAAAGATTTTGTTTGCATTTTTGAGTTTTAAACTCCGTTTCTTTCTGGGTAGTTGCTTAATCGTTGGTTTCTTCATATGTAACGTTGCATTGCAGACATGACTTTGGCTCAGCACCATTACAACATTTTTTTTTTTAGAAAGGATTTATTTTAAGCCATAGACGTCTGCCTTGGCTTTGGTCTCACTCAGACCAGCGGTTAGCTTTAGTCTCCAGTGAAATCTAATCTTTATGCTGCATCAAGATGCCTTGTCAGCTGCCGTAGGGCAAAATGTTAACTTCTTATGACCTTTTGAAGACGTGTGCGGCCTTTTAAACACTTAAGATAAAATGTGATTGGCTCACAGGCCCGTCTCCCTCTGAAGTGGATGTCTCCTGAGTCCATCTTTGACAAAGTTTTCACCACACAGAGTGACGTGTGGTCCTACGGCATCCTGCTGTGGGAGATCTTCTCTTTAGGTGAGATGTCTGCGGCTGTGCGAATCCACAGCTCTTTCTGTTGCGTTGTAATCACAGGATTTATTTTAAAGTTGTTTTTAATGTGTGCGCTTTTGTCCAAAAGGAGCCTCTCCTTACCCCGGTCTTCAGATCGATGAGGAGTTTTGCCACCGGCTGAAGAGCGGAACGAGGATGCGAGCGCCAGATTACAGCACACCTGAAATGTTTGTAATTTTCTTCTTTTTTTTTTCTTTTTCTTTTTTTTTTTATATGCGACCATCATTCTGAGATCAATAAAAACTAAATGATGAGTGATTTGAATTACTATAACATGGTTATTTCACATTCCTGGGATCAAAATAAGGTTTTCTACATATTTATTTTGCCAGACATGAATTTTCCTCTCATGATAAAAGTAATCAAAGCACAAATGGAAACATTTAAAACACTAATTATCGGACGAGTTTCATGGTTCTAGTGAGAATGTAGGTTTCCATGGATTGTTGACAAGAGTATAAATAATTTTTAACATTACATTTGAAAAATAAATGTAGAAAAAAGTGATCATACTTTTACAGTGTCTTATCTTTTTAGAGAAGCTGGTTTCATTTCCTGTCAGAAGCTTCTTCTGATAGGAAATATTTTAATTCGCTATTTTAATATTGAGTTAAACATTGATCTGACCGGGGTGATAATAATTTTGGACGCTCTGCACTCTTTACCTCACTGATACCTTTCTGCAAACCTGAGGTAAACAAATATAAGTTAATTTTTACCAGGAAGGCCAAACATTTTTTAGGCTCAGTTTAGCAGATCTGATATTAATTAAACTCAATACTGAAACTGCAATAAAAAAAAAGTTATTCTAGCATAAAACGTTTTTATTTTATTCTGCTAAAACATTTGCTTATTTTACTGTTGAATGATTCAAAGAGTAATTTTTTTCCCACGTACCAAACACCTGGCATTTTAAAAGCATTTTAACAGAACTTTATCATTTTTTTTATTGCACTTCGGAGACTTCTTCCTCCAACACATTTAGTGCATTCTTTGAAAAAGGAAGAAAAAAACAAGATGCGGTATGTGTGTCGAGTAAATATTCGCTAAATACAATTTACACAATGTCAGTAAAACGCAAAAATGTAATCAGTTCCGTTTTTAAAATCTAAGGTTAACGTGTTAGCTGCAGTACTTCTAACGGCGTCCTCAATCCAGATTTCTGAACTGTCCCTTTAAGATTCGAAATGTTTAACATGAGCAACAAACACACAAGACTCAATCAGATTTACAGCATAATTAGCTAAATATGTTATTGTTTCTTCAGTGTAAAAGGAAAAGTGTGTTTTTGTGTGCAGCTACAGCACAATGTTGGCATGCTGGGAGGCGAATCCTTCAGAGCGACCCACCTTCACCAACCTGGTGGAGATACTGGGAGACCTGCTACAAGCCAGAGTCCAGGAGGTCAAGCATAAAACATTTTCTGCCTTTTTCTTTTTTGTTCCAGAAAAATAAAAACCAAACATTTCTAAAGTTTAACAAATATCCTCTTCTCCAGCAGGATGGGAAAGACTACATTCCTCTGGGAGCTTTTGTGAATGGAGATCGGTGTGAGGCCTTTAAGGAAAACTCAAATGCAGTCACGAACCTGAGGTAAGCTAATGTGGTGAAAATGCCAGAAATGCAGGTGAAATGTTGGGGGGGAATCCAGAAAGGGAAGTAAAGTGAATGAAGTGGCTGTGAGGTAAACAAAACTGAAAAAACGGAGATGTTGAGAAAGTAGAGAAAAATTCAAACCCTGTTTTTGATGTCAAACCTCCAATTTCACCCAGCTACATGAGGGGCATGGCCACACTTCAGACTTTTGAGGAATTACCCTGTGAGGAGCAAGACGGCCGCGATGTAAGACGGCACTTTCACATCTGCTCAAGGTCCTTCCTGGAAACACAGACACCGGTCTGATGAGCTGCATGTTTGAATCTGTTCGACTTAGGAGGAGCAGAGCGACAGCGGGATGGTCCTTCCTTCAGAGGAGCTGAAGCACATGACGGAGAGTAACGGCAAGAACAAGAAACTCAGCAGGTGCACATCGCAAAAAACATCTGCACACCTTTTTACGTATATAGAGTAAACAGAGTCCAGCTGTGTGTAATTTAAACCCGGAAAATGTACAATCATTCTGTGAAAACATTAGAGGTTTGCTAGAGAACAATAGCGAACAAACAGCATCACAGAGATGGGAAGAAAGACGGCGCTAAATGCAGGGCAAACAACCCAAAACGTACAGCCTGAGGAGGCACAATTAAATGGTTTGGATCAAAGAAAACGTGAACTTTAGAATGGCCTAGTCAAAGTTCAGCGCTAAATTCAATTGGTGGAACGTGGCAAGACTTGAAAATTGCAGATTTTGCAAAGAAGGACGAGTAAAGATTTGAGTCGCCACAATCAGAAAGTTGGTAGAGAGGAAAGACTTGCAGCTGTAAACGCAGTGAAATTGGTGAAAGGTCTTTAATTCAGAAGGTTGGATACAAATGAAAGCATATGCTCATGCATATGTTCTCCTTAGTAATAATTTACATTGTGTTGGTATGTTAATAAATAATTCAATAAGGTAGATTCAGTAGTCTGTGGCTGTAACCGTTGAAGGAACAAGTCACGCATGTGTGGCTCAGCAGATTGAAACCAAACGCACAAGAAAATTCAAACTTGCACAATATTGACACACATGAAGTCATCGATATATATGTGCTTGTGTTTTTGCTTTAGGTTCTTCATGTTTTCCAAGTGCAGAGACAACCATCCATCCTTCCTGCGCGGCAACGTCTCCGGCCTCCGTGAAGACGAGCCCGCCATCTTGCCCGCTGACTGGGAGTCGGACGAGGGCTGCTCTCCTCCTCCGGACTACAACTCTGCCTTCCTCTACCCTTCCCTTTAGCTTCGGCTGCGTAATCCTCCGACATCCTCCAACAGAGTCCATGCATCCAATAACCAGCCATCCAAAAAACTTGCTCTGCTTTCACACTTTGCTGTTTGCGTCCTCTACCTCATAGTAACGCCTCCCATAACGTCCTCTTCTTTACGTCTAAAGAAAAATCTAGAGCAAACTTTTTTTTTTTTTAACCAGAAACAAAAGAAAACAAAATCTCCATAAGTATGATGTTTCACACCAGTTGTTTTCTCTGAGCAGCTAATCTTCCAGATCTTACATAGAGCTTATTGTATTGGTACCTCCTGCTTTGTGAAGAGGAGCATTGCTGTATTAAATAACAGTTCCTCTTGCACAACTGCTATATGCTGGAAAAAAATATATTGTTGTATTCATATCAGACAGAATGAATATCTGTATTTATTTCTACTTTGTAGAAAGCATTTAAGCATTTATGTGTGTATTATTTTTGTAATTTAACCCAGAATTTACACTGGATTATGTTAATGTACCTCTATATCTATCAGTTCAACACTAAAAATCTACTTTAGGTGAGGTCAGAAACCGAAATACAGATAATTTTTAATCTGAACCAGTCACCATGACATTTAATTCATTTCAGAAAAGTGCCAGGAATAAACTGCCAAAACAGAAATTAAGATTAAGAAGGATTATAAAGATGCTATTAGTTGTTGTAAAATATCAAATTTTTTCACATTTTTATAGCTTCATTCACAGATATTAAATAAATGTATAAAATGCCATTTTTTTCAGCGTGTTGGTTTCATTTTCCTACAGATGTCAGTAAGATATGAGCATTCATGTTTTATCAACTGGGGGATTTTTTTATGATGTATTTTGACCATAAATCTCCCAGTTATGAAGCAAACAATGTTCACCGTCTTAGAAAACAAGGACTAGAAGCACATGTTTAGATTTATGGTAGATTTTCTTAAATTATGCAACAAGGGCTGAAATATAAAAATAAACTCCTGCTTATATTTGGCTAAAAATCCAATAACAAGCTCCATATTAATCCCCAAGCTTCTGGTCTAATTCTGATATTTGATTGCTCTTCCTATTTGAAATGTCAGAGCTTGTTTAAAGTGGTTAGTTTCCTGACTTGGCTTTTCAGCCGAGTACTCGAACATGAATTGTGGTTGTGGTCATGGCGTAAGAAAAGAATGTATTCAAAGCGCCAAACGTAAGCCTGACTCATGAACTTTTTAACCAGATCAGTCTATCCATCCGCTCGGGGGTTGAAGTATGGAGTACAGTGGAGCGTTAAACAAAAGTGGTTCTGAAACAGATAAAAGATTTTACTGTCTGTTGTTCTTGCAATGTTTGTGTCAGGAATTCAACCAATTGAAAGGAGCGTTTTTGTTTGGGATAAGAATTAAAATGCTAGATATCCTGTTGATCTTCTTATATAGGTATGTAATATGTATGTAATATTTTAACCCTGAGAAGCCAGAAGAATTTCAAACCTTTGCACAAAGTTCTTCAAAACAATCATTGAAGTTGTTTGAAATAATAACAATGTTGCACATCAATATTACATTTAGTATTGGTTTTATGAACCAATACATATATATTTTTTTACATATATGCTCAAATTTACTTTCATGGCGATAGTCACATTTGATAATAATTGTATGATTTACTTTCAGTATCAGTTTGTGTGAATCGTTTCAGGAGTGTTCAGGTCTGTCTTGCAGATCAGTCAGTTTAACTACATAGTGTAAAACTATATTATTGTATCACGCAGAATTATGTTTTTTTGCTTCATACTGTATTATGTTCAGCGATAAAGTTCTCTAAATGAATAATCAGTGACTGTTCTGGGATTTTGTCCAGATCATAAACAATGTATAAGGTTTCAAAACGTTCTCCCTACTCTTCTAAACTGGTGCGTTCGTGTTGCACATGTTGAAATTATTTTCCAACTTGTGACATAATGCATAAAAAAATATCGGTGCAAAATATGTCATCTGTAAAAAATGTATCCGACTACAACTACTGAATTACCTTTGAAAGTCAAATAATTATAAATTCAAACTGAATTTATCTCCTGAATGCATCTCACTGGTCACAGACTGTCCCCACTGATGAGGAACAAGTTTCAGTTTTGACTCATCAGATGATGTGAGAAAAGAGGCAACGTTCATGTTGCGACAGCGAGTCATGAAAGTCTACAGACGGCGTGAGAACAATAACCGTACTTCTAAAACACCAAGAGCCTGCTTTTCCAACAAGTTTATAATTTTAAACACAAGGTCTGACTTCTGCAAAATATTTGTTCTACAAAACTTGGTTGCTGTTGAGCAAAAGTAGAAAAGGTTACTTATGCATAGATGGACAAAACTGCAATTGATTTCCATTAAAATAGCCCCTTTTATGCAACAATTTTTATAATAAAAAAAAAGTCCTCCACACTTAAGAGAATACAGTTTCTACTGTAAAAAAAACTATTCCCTACACCTGGTTCATCCTATAAAAACAGCATTTTACATCATCACACACTGCGCTTATTCACATTAAATCCCATGACAACCACACACTCAGTGAGCGCTTTTGAAAAATCTGAAAAGTGTGGTGTGCCTTTCCATTCGCCTCCCTTAAATCCGATTAGCAGAGCTGAAATCCATTACAGCCAATTCCCTCTAGAAGGCAGCTAGTTAGTAAATAAAGTCCACCTTTAACTACTTTAACCTCAGTATTAATCCAGGTGTTCTGTGAAGGTTTAAACATGGTGCTTGTAACAACAAAATGTCTAAAAGGAACCAGCAGAAAAATAAAAAACAAACAGAAGAGCTCTCCGATCAGTATCAGTTTTGGTATTCTTTATTAAAATACTGCTGTACACACAAATATTGCAAAAAATTTGAGACAAGAACACAAGAGGGGCATAAAACATACTAAGATGGTGACTGTAGGTGTGTTGCTGTGAGGGGAACTGAGGAGGGGAGGGGTTGACCCTAAAGGTAAATGGAGTGTGGTATAATGTGGAGTACAGTGATTAAACACTGACATCACGTTGGCTGAGTCCAAAGGTATTCGGGTGTATTTGTAAGCGTGTGTGAGGGATTTCTAAAGCACCACATTCACCAAATTTGTTTTATTCTTTTTCCGTTCATTGATTTCACTAAAAGAGAGGAAGTAGTTCATGATCCAACACAGCTCCTGTTGCCCCCCAAGAACAGATCATTTCATATTTTCCTTAATATTTTGAGAAAATGACAACAATAGATGATTTGGTAGCGTAATTCGTGTTCGTTGTCTATCGTGTAATAAGACAACGGCGTAAAAAAATAAAAAATCAAAAATCAAATCATTGGTCTTAAATGAGACTGGATTAAGCTTCAACAGCGTTTTTTTTTTTTTTTTTCCCTCCCAATTAAAGTAAAAATGAAAACAGATCTGCGCTTCGGGGCAACATGAACCGCCTGACGGCATGATCCCGACAATCGACAAAACTTTTAACAACCTAAAACCTCCATCTGAAGACGTCCCGCCCAATGACAGCCAAAGACATTCAATCATCGGGGCTGGGAGTGAGGGAGGGAGGGAGGGGGCTCCGGCCGCTTGTCATCCTGAGAGAAAATCCGAGTGCGAAAGCAGAATCTCCAGCCTGTTCGTATCTCATGATCCTAAAAAAAAGTCAAATAAAACTAAAAGTCGGTGTTCCCCCCCGCACACCCCCGTCCTCCTTCGCCTCCTTTCACCTAAAAACCCCAGCTGGAATTGGTCCACAGAGTATTAAAGAGCAACAGTGAGGCGAAACCTGATTGGCCTCCTCTTGCACAACAGCTGAGCAGAGAGAAAAAAGCAGCTGGTTAAAAAGTCGCAAAGTATCAATTTTCCTCCAAAACTTAGACACCCCACCCCACCCAACCCCCAACTCACATCCAGAGCCGAGGGCCGAGTGAAGTTTGGGATTATAGCGCAAAAAAATAAGGAAGATAAAGACAGAGATCGGGGACACTGGGGGGTGAGGAGACCAAAGGAGGGGCGACAAAAATAAGGACATTCCACAAAGAGGCAGCTGTGGCTCGCTGACCTGAAACAGCCACAGCAGAGTCCGATAGCCACAAGGTGGCTGCTGCATATGTAACATTTGAGCCTCAGGAGAAGACGCGTCTTCCTCAGATCCTGGTCCCGAGCCCACCTACGTCCGCCCGCCCTCCCGCCCACCCACCCGATGAGCCTCACGTTCTGCTGTAGAAAAACATATGAAATCCATTCTACCGCCCCCCGACCCCCAGTTTCGCGACCCTTCCCAGCTTCCCAAGTGGTTAGTTCTTTCAAACAGGGAACCGGCAGTCGAGGCTGAGCTGGGCTGGCCCGTCGCAGCGGAAGCCTCGAGTGGCGCGTCCCGTCTCTGAGTGCGTCAGAATGAAGGGGTGTGGTCTCCAACCGGCAGAGAGGGATGTTTCCGTGTCCGTGTGTGTGTGTGTCCGTGTGTGTGTGTGTGTGTGTGTGACCTTTAGCTCTCTGTGCACCCAGGAGGCCACTCACGATTTCATAAAAATAACAAAAATTTAAATCTTAGTGCATCCTCCTCCACAAGAAAAAACAAAAAACGACAAAAAAAAACAAAAAAAAAAGAAAAAACATCCCCAGCTGTAGAAATAAACAATAAAAGCAGGAAAAAAATGTTTCTCGTTTTGTTCCCCAAATTTTTCGTTAAAAAATGTCATTCATCACAGCTTCCATGTTAGTCTTATTTTCCTCTTTTTTTTTGTTTGTTTTTTGTTTTGTTTTGTTTTGTTTTTTTTTTTCAATTTTCAGCCACAAAAAAAATATATATATGCTTTACAAAAGTGGTTCCTGGTGGACAGGAATCAGTGTATGTGACTGAGGTTCACGAAGCCCCGCCTCGCTGCCTCCGCTGTGCTGATGTCTGAGAGCCTGGTCCTCCGCTGTAGTGCAATGGTGCGCTGCAGGTCTGGGCCCGACAGGGGGCGCTACAGAGAGCCAGCGGCTGCGGCCTGCAGCTCCTGGAAGGTGCTGTCGAAGCAGCGCTTCAGGTCCGAATAGGTAACCACCAGGACGCTCTTCTCATCCCGGGACACCAAGCTGATCTTCTCAGGAACACCCGCGTCCAGCTGGACACACACACACACACACACACACACACACACACACACACACACACACACACACACACACAGGCTAAGTAGCAGCAACCATGACAGGAGCGAACACGTGATCTGTGCTCAGGGACTGAAAATGGAGAATGTTTGGTGAGAACACATGAGTGCTTCTATGTTCAGACAAACATTGAGCTGGAAGTGTGATTTTGTCAAGTACTTTAAGTATAGGTGTAAACAGATATGGTTAAAAAAGAGGAACAATCTCCTTCTTACATTTCAGAATTTAGAAGTAGCCATTCATGAGCATTACTGAACAAGCCAAGCTTAAACACTTGGTCGCTATGTAGGACCAAAGAAGTAAAACGGCGAGCTTTGTGATTTTTGTCAAAGAAAATCAAGTAAAAATAGTGTAGACTAAAAAAGTCTTCTTTTTTTTTTCCAGTCTTCTGCTCCTGCTTGTTGGCTTTAATTGCGTTTCTTATTTAATGGAAACACGGCAATTGTGAAATTGCATTTTTTTTTTCCGACATTTGCAGAATTTTTTTTTTCCCCTTTCTTGAATCCATGTTTTGGGTTTAGAATCAGTATCATCTGAGCATTGAAACCTCAAACTTTGCACAAAGCCAATTTGGTAAAGTTAAGTGTCAAAATGTCATAAATATACATTTATTTCTAGACACTATCCAGACAATTTATCGCACCATCTAAAAAAAAAAAAAAAATCAGAAGCGTCTCGCTCGATTGTCAAGTTCAATTTGTAGCAAGTCTGACTTTCTCACCATTGAGAAAAAAGAACTTAAAGCTTATTTTGTTTTATTTTGGAGCGATAACTACTGTTTCCCTCATTATTTCAAGATCAAAGGACTTTGGACAAAAAAAAAATAAAAAATTCTACAAGTTTAATATTAATTTAATCTGAATTTATGTGACTGAATTGAAATCTGACTCGATTTTATTTAGATTTTTAAAATAGAAATATCGACATCTAGAACTTATTTGACCTCAGATTTCAGTATCTTAAACTGTTTTAATAACCGCACTTTGCCGCCGTTGAATTAAAAACAAAACACAAAAGACGACATATACAGCTGCTGAATTGCAAAGGAGAAGTTTTCACTGACTTTGTTGAGGCAGGAGACAATATGGCTGAGGTCAATCCACGGCGTCCCCGCCTCCGTCACCTGGTGGAACAGGTGATCCCGGAAAAGCTTCAGCAGGTAGCGGTCGCCGGTCTCCGACCACGCCGGGTCCTTCTGAAACCTGATCACACAGCACAAGATTTATGGAGCAGAAAAAACAACAACAACAAAAAAAAAAAACACCAAGAGGTTCAACCTCATTCAGAAAAAGAGGTCATGGTCCTTACTCTGGCCGCTCGTTGATGGTTCCCAGTTTGGCAAGCAGGCGGAAAAGGCGACCATTTTGCACCTCCTGGAAACCAAAACCAGACGTCCTGTATTAGTCGACAGCTTCGCTCACAATTATTGAATGTCAAGTTTTAACATAAACGAAATCTTTGAAAATTATTAAACAAAAAGGACGTTAATAAAAATGGAGAAGTCAAGTGAACTAATTAGATTGCCTTCTGGTTTAATAAATATAAATGTATGCCACTAAAAACAGGAACTACTCCACATTTATAAGTAAAATATACTTTTACTTTGCGGTTGCACAGTGAGCAATGCTGGAGCGCCAAGTGAGGAACAACCGCACAAAGAGAGAACAACGTATGAATAAATATTTGTGGTCTTCATAAAGAAAGCATGTGAAGGCCCTAAAAAAAAACTGAAATTGTCTGACTTTCTGTCCAAACAAGGTGTAAAGCCCCTGTTTCTAGCAGCTCCCACAAGATACTTCCTTTTTACTAAAAACGGAGCAGAAGTCACCGCAACAGACTTCATCATCCATGCAGCCTCATCTCAAAACCAAGACAACAGTGACAGAGTAGTTTTGATGCAGGTTAATTATGCAGAATGAAAACCGGGTTTCTTTTCCCCCTAATGCTCAGCTTGAGTTTCCATCGGTGCAGATCCGGGCCTTCATAAGCCGTTTCAAAATCGAAGGTTAATGCTGAGAATGCCATTTGCTAAAGATCCAAACAAGATGTTGACACCACCATGTTTCATCATGAGGATGATGTGGATGTAGGGTGAGAAGCACTTATGTGTTTATGTGTAGGTCAAAAGGTCAAATTTCCTCTGGTTCTTTTTCACTTTACAATTACATCCTACTTTGTGGTGGTGTATCACATTAAATTTGTTTTGTTGTTGCTAAAGTCATAAAGAGCTAAAATATTTAGTGGTTACGAGTAGTTTTGCAAAGCACGGGTGCAATAAATTATTACTATTGTCAAGAATAAGTTGCCTGAAAACTTCACGGCATAATTTGCGTAGCCGGGGTATTGCAATTAACAGATGTGAAACTAAGAAGAATGCAGGAAAATACAGATATTAGATCAATGGTTCAAATTAGCCAATCAGAACTGAGAATTATGCAAACTTTCGTGTTGCTTGGTTTTTAAAAGTTTCTCAAAAACAACTACCCTTAAAAACTGCTACAAACCACAGCTTCAAGAGTGACACAACAGTAGTCTTGCAATGGCCCACAAAACACAATTTGTAAAGGAGCAGAAGTAAAGAGAGGCATGTGAACCCCAGTGAGTTGTTGGTATTGATGCATGCAAGCAGTCTACAACTTCCAACAAGATATAGGAAACCACATGTTCATTTTTCACGCTATAGCTCCTGAATGTTTTGAGTCCTTCTTAATTATGTTAGAGCAGTTTTAAACCAAATTTATCACCCCTGAAAACTCAGTGGAAAGAAAGCTAGATGCGCTAAAAATATTTGCTGCCATGATTAAAAATGTATTTTCCCATCCAAGACACAAGACATATATGTGGCACATGAAGAGGTTTTTCAAAAGGAGCTATGGCTTTCATCTATTTGAACCGTTTGGAGCGCTGAGCGCATCCAACGCTCTCCACATGGACACTGAATGTAATCCAGACACGCCTGACGCTCAAAACGCGTTTGGTGTGAACGCACCAAAAGCGCACACACGTCGGACTTGAAGCATCAGACGTGTTTTTGACACGCGTTTGGTGTGAACGGGCCACAAGTGCCCTTCTGTCAGAAACCGCCCAAATTTTCCCCTCAGCTGAACTGAGCAGTAAAACTGTGGGAGCTGCATGAGCAAAAGCCTCAACTTTAATGCTAATTTGCTCAAATTTCCATATTTAAAAACGTGGATGGTTTCCCTTCAAACGATGGTTTTGCTCTTTTTTCATTGGACTGAATCAATTAATCACTAAAGCTTAAAGCGCCACAGCAAATTAAAATCCCGCTGTGATGTAAATGCGGAATTGCTAATAAATTAGGAAATGACTTATCTCCTTCTCTATTCAAGAGCTGCATTCATCAAAACAATACACTTCTGATGTTGTCAACACCAAAGACCTTTGTTAACAAAAGCCTTCCCAAGGCAAATAAACAGTACACCTAGTTTTTATAGGAGGAGACATTGAGCTAACAAAGTTGAGCCGATAAACAGGAAACCCTCCCCACCTTTATAGAAACCAGCAGATTACAAGCAGGTTTTGGCAGTAGCAGCCGCAACAGATTACACACGTAAAGACGGGTGCTTAAATGTGCAAAACTCTACGCATCTGTTCAACAACATGGTTAAAGCAAAGCCAGAACCCAAAATGGACAAATGTAGGTTAGAGTACACAAAGAAGCTGGGTGGATGCATTAAACCAGAGTCCAGGAAAGGAAGAGGAACTTGAGGCATGAAGGGGGAGAAACATGCAAAAGCTTCGGGGCAGTTATTTCACACATTCACGCTAACATGAGGAAACTAACTTTTAGCAAAGACGTCAAAACCTTTTAATAAACTGTACAACATCCTGTATTCACAAGCTTCCCTCTTTGCTTAAGCTCTGTCCTTGCACAGCGAGCATCATCCATTCACCAAGTTTCACGTTACCTTGGCAAGGTCCTCCTCGATGACGTCATTTCGCATCTGCGATGCATCGAGTTGCGTGTAGAATCGTGCCCCAATCATGGGCATGATGTCATTGACGCTGCGCAGCCGAGACTGATCGGTCAGCAGATACCTGCGTTTATAGGACAGCAGGTCAATGCTCGAAAATTAGGCGATATAATAACAAACATTATTTTTACACATTTGTGTGATGAGTCGTCACTCAGTTACAAAGACATCTCAAACAAAACATGGCAAAATGAAAGTTAGGAGGTTTTTCGCTGTAATGGTCCGGTACCTGCGTAAACAGGGTTTTTATGATTTGTTTTAATATCCCAGCAGAACATGGAGGAAATCAACATTGACCTCAATGCACTTTGTAATTAGGAAAAATTGATGTGAACATATTGTTCTCCTCTTCAAAATGCAGAAGAACAGAATGTGACACTTGGGTTTCCTCAACTTCCACGGCGTTGCGCATTACGCCTGTAAATTTCTAGTGGAGTCTTTCTACAATAGCCGCTTCATATTGTGATTTTATTCAGATTCAGTTGCTGCAGTTTTAAGTAAGCCATCCTTTACCTGCTTTGTTTTATCCTTAAAGTTATTGTTTGAGGAAAAAGACGAGGCATTTATTTTTCAAAACTAGGTGAATTGTAAAGGTTATTTTCTGAAAAGTGTGGTGGGCATTTGCTTTAGCAGCAGCTCAAAGAGTTTTGGGTTATGCCTCCACTAGACGTTCACCTTTACAGGCTGAACCTGTGGCTTATTCTTTTTTGCAAAATGGCCCAACCCGATGAGGATAGTATGAAAAGCATTACATCCGTTTCTGTTTTGCAACAGATTCTCAGTTATAGTGAAGTCAGGACTTTGACTGAGCCGTTAAAAGTTTTCTTTAGTAGCTCAAGGCCTGTTTCTAGGGTGGTTTTCTTGTTAGAAAGTGATTCCTCAGCCAAACTCCAATTTTTTCTTAGCTTCTAGCATAGAAGCTAAAAAAGAAGATTATGTAGAAGACTGTATATGATTAAAGAGTTTTACTTTTCTTTAGATTCAATGGTCAATAGAAGACCGTAGTTTATTTATGAAGGTATGACAAAGGCCTCCGTTTGCTGAGCCTTTTTAGATGAGAGGCTTTCTGCTTTCACTCATAGGTTCTTCTGTGAACCTAAACATGACAACTGTACAAAAACACTGCTTCTTGGAAATATTTTTTTTGTTTATTCCAACTGATTTCTAAGCTTTTAATTTTTCCTGCAGTGGTAATTGTTTGGGAGCGTCTGTAAAAGTGGTTTCTTGTGACCTGCAGTCTTCATGCACACCCTCTTACAGAATAAGGTTCTTGAGGTCTGAAGAGTAGTTTATAGAAACCAGCTCCATGGCCTTCTGCAGGTTCTCCCTCTGGATTCCAGCCAGCGAATTACAGGCCAAAGCCAGCACCACCTTGCCCAGGGAAACTAGATCTGCTTGCTACGTGGCAAAGACACACAGATACATCAATGTTGATACAGCGTGACACTTAAGATTCTTCAACACAAAACCTGGATGTTGTCTATATCGCGGGGTAAACCCGGTTGTTGCATAAGTACCTGGTACTGCGGCATCAGGGCAAGATGATTGGTCTGACTGTTGTCAAACGTTAAGACATCAAACACCCCAACGCAGTTCACCCGTAACCTTCAGATAAGAGACCTTCATTAGTTTGCCTGCGTGTCTTGTGTCGAGTGATTGACACGACTCGGTGGTAAAAAAAGAAAAAAAAAAGGAAGTCAAAAGTAAGCATCTCTGTTAAGCATATTACTTTACAGAAAGCCTGACTTTAAATAACATAACTGATGCGGCTGGGTTAAAAGCCATCTGAGGTGAGCACAACCGGGCTTTAATAATAACACAAGCGGTCGTTTAATGTGGACTAAAAGTGTCTATACCTGGTTTTACCAGTGATGAGTATTTTGCTGGGGTCCATGACCCGACAGGCAAGGCCGGCCGTGTGGATGGTCCGCAAGGCCGAGCTTAGCTGGACGATGTAGGCCCAGATCAGCGACTCCGGCAGAAGGCCTGCATGCTGCCGCGGCGGCGGAGGTTCGTGTTGCCCTGCGCAAGTTTAAAAAGAAGGAAAAAAAACAAAACAAAACTGCTTTATCACACAGAAACAGACATTTCTGATGAACTAAACCTCAAACTGTCAGCTTCCTCTGTAATCCTCAGCAGATCTGTCTGGCAGATGTAATATCAGCGGTGTTAGAAAAACACAGAGAAACATTTAGATCAGTTCAATTGAAATTTAGGGGTTGAAATTGACCTAAACGATTACTTGCAAGCAGCTACCAGCTTAGCCGAGTGTGAACAAAGGTAGACATATTTAACAGAAGATTATGATTTATTTAACTTTATTTTATTTCCCATCAGTGGAAAGTTTTTCTTTCAAATCTAGCCAGCAGCTGTGCGCCAAGGCAGCAGCTGAGAAAGCGAAAAGGTGTGAGCTGTAAGAAATATCACGGTGTGATGCATAAGGCTGAAAAGGAGTTGGGCAGTTTTACACTTCATGCTGGGAGTTATTTTTTAACATTTTCTCCTCGTGTTTGTTCCCTACAGAGCGCATAGAGGTTTCTTATCAGTTTCTGCTGCGGACTAGAGCTACGTGAGCGTGGTTTTGCTTCCTCCCTTCAGTCATTCCTGTAGGCAGTCTGATCAGCAGCGCCTGCCCGGGATCACTTTCAGCCACAGTTTCCTCCAGATCCACAAGTCTTCTTTAAAAGAAACTTGGCAGCCAACTGTCAAACTGGAACTACAAACAGCTCCCTCAAAGAGATTGTTTGGGTTTTATGACGCAAAGCTCGCTGGCAATATTATCAGTAACAGTTCCCGTACCTGTGGTGGAGAGAAGCGCTAGCTGCAATGAGTTACTAGAAATGTGAAGAAATACCTCATAGCGGTGGATGGGTAACGCCTACTTAGACCGTGACATTTTTAATGATTTTCTCAGAAATTAAGTTGATGTTACGATCTTCAATTATATATTCACTGAGGTTTTTTGTTTGTTTGTTTTTGGGTACACCTCAAACACAGAAATGTGCCATTTCACATGGTCAATAAATAAAAGCGATATGCAACCAAATATATGAGAAACAAAGCTAAAATTTTCTTTTGTATGTTAGATTATTACACTAATTTATTATAACTATGATGAAGCCTTCGCTAATCTTTCTGTCATGACAGATTTTTGATAAACTGTGGACATCGAGAGAAGTGGAAATGTTCCGAGAGACCAAAATTATCATTACAATTACAATGTGCATCTATGGCACTAGAAAATCATCAAATGATCACTAGAAAGTAACCCATCTAATCAGTTCCTTGCCACTGTGCTTTGCACACATTAATATAGCAATGATGTGTACAGTTTGAGATGTGTTGAGTCTCTAATGATTTAAATATTAGGACCAGAAGAGATGTCACACTGTGTGCAACAGAAATCAGTGTTGCCAAGTTGTGCAGAGAAAATAGGCCTTAATTAATATTACAACGCATCCTAAATTAACATAAGACCACAGTTCCTGTTTATTGCCTTTACAGTAAGCATACCTTCACTTTACCAACCGCCACTTCCGAGTCAAGACAAACATAATTAGATCTTTAAAAGCATGCAACAGAATTACTTTGATGCAATACCCTCAGCTTCCTGAAATCTTCTGACATCTCAAGAGCATGAACGTAAAAGCCAACACGGCGTCATAGAATCGCTTCTTTTCGGAGCGACTTGGATAACTCCTGCCACTTCCAACTTTAATTTTAAACACCTCACCAGGTCTGTGAACAGCCAACCTGTCCCTCATTCAGTAACAACAGCCACACTGAACAGCATTGCTGTCTTGCATCTTTACTGTCAGCTGCATCAAGCTGCCTTGCCCAAATCGTTTCAGAGAAAATGGTGGCAGTGGATAATGCAGTCAGGCGCCTCAATCGACCTGATTTAGCAGAGCTGCACGGCCGTTTTTAAGCTGACAAAACACCTTCAAAGTTAACCATTTGTTTTTTGTGGGGGTTTTTTTGGTAAAAATCTTAACTTATTATGCTGTTTACCTTCCCCTGCTGAGAATTTATTTACCTTTTCACAATCTGAATGAGGTCTATGATATCTGTCCACCAGAGATTAAAAACGTCACATCTAAACTGTCCCTTTAAGACTCAAATAAAACATTACATACATGTTTGATATGAGCTGGTCTCGATGCAACACCTCCAAGAAAAAAACATTGCTATGCATCTAAATAGATGCAAAGCAATCTATTTAGATTGCTATGCATCTAAATAGATGTATAGCAATTACCTCATTATCAAACAAGTCAACAAAAACTGAATGTGTGAAACAGAGCGATGATGTGTGGTGCCTGAGGTGAAGCTGATTCTATTTCAGAGCAAAGAGAAAAAAAATTTTTTAAAAAAAAAAAAAACACAACAACAACTCACCCCACTTCCTCTTTGTGAAGTATGAGTCTGCCGCTGGGTCATTAAAATGCCTGCTGAACATCGTTTCTGCACCTGCATGGAAGTCGTATGAGAAGACCAACGCTGGGGAGACAAAAAGAAAGGAGGGGAGCAACAAAAGTAAGAAGCCAATAATAACAACACAACTAGATAAATAAGGTTCTTCAGCTGACCTGAAAACACATAAGCGCTGAATTTTACAACAGAGCTCCACATTTATGACCACAATCAACATCAGCCTGAAACACGTTTATAAAAAAAGGTAAACAGACAGACACAAGATGTGCACTGCAAACTAATAACAGCACACACTCACAGTGGTCTCCAAAGGCCTTTGTGGTGAAGACCTCTCGAAGTGTCACCGTGTTCGAGTGCTGAATCTTCTTCCACATGTCTACCAGCATCATACACTTTGTATTAACAAGGCGGAAACCTGGTCGGTTGAAAAACAAGAAGAAAAAAAAACAAGACATTTAACATATGTGAACAAATGTGTGATGGCACACCTACATGAAGAGAGTTTGTTGTTGTAAAGAAAGAGAAGAAACGCCAGCAGTTTATGGCTCATGCTTAGTATATTGGGGGCACTTTATGAAAAGATTGTCATGAGTTACTCATATTTAAAAAAAAGATAAAGATTCTGTCAGTGGTTCACGTTCTGTGTAAAGTTTACACATTTATTACCGTGTATCCTCCTCAGGCAGTATGGCAGGTCATCCTTGCTGTTGACCGCCTTGTAGCAGGAGGTGATGTAGCTGAAGTTGCTGGTTTTCTGCATGCGGTTCGGCGGGGGGAGAGGCTCGAGGGGAAACAGGCTGTGGTAGCTGTCCACTTCAGACGGTACGTCTAAAGGAAGCAGTTACCAAAAGAATTCAGGACACTGATTACGCACATACAGACACACAGAAATGCTTAAAAAAAAAAAACACACGTCACGTTTTGTCACATTAAAATCAGACTACAATGTATTTCATCCAGATTCGTCCATCGTCGTCCTATCTTTCTATCACCCAACATTTTCGTTTAGGTGGATGGCCACGTATCGTTACGTTTTCAAGATTCATTTCATGTTTTTTTAAAGACGACTTAAAAGAGTTCTTTGAGAAGTCTGAAGCTTAGTTAATGTTTTATACCCTGGCCATGTTATAAACATCCCCTGAATTATACTTCATCTCCATGCTGTGTTCCTTGGTCCTCATGATGTTGCTTGCTCACAAACGTAATCTGTTTCCTGCCTTTGGAGCGGTCTACGGCCCACTTGGCGGTACATCATCGTTCATTTCAACTGAACCAAGACCTAGGTTTTTAGGTAGACCAGAGTTTGTCACTTGGTCTGCATCAGACATCAAAATGTTTGATTAAAGTGGATTAAACCAGGTTGGTGTGAATGCACCCTAAGTCCATGCCATACTCCTCAGATTTTTACCAGGAATCATTTCAGAAATCTATAAATGTTCCTTATCCTTTCAATTTGGATATACATTTCTTGGTGTGGCTCTATCTCATAAAGTCCAAAAAGAAAAATACATCAAGATTTGTGGTGGAAGCTTTTTAAGGTGCAGCAATTAGAAATAAAATATTGAAGAACAATCATATTTTAATCCTTCGAATCGTCAATTGCATATTTTATAATAGGGAGGAAAAAAAAAATTGTGATTCATCATGTTTTAGCAACCACCAGCGACGAGACAGTCTACCTGGGTTCTCTGAGTGGTCGATTTGGGCCATGGTTATCAGGTGCCTGTGAATCAGCTCCTGATTGTTGAAACAAAACGGGGATTTTCACCAAAGATCTCCAACACAAAACAGAAGACAGATGCTGCTCAGTGAAACTGCGAGGAGGACAACTTGGCAATCGATACCTGTCGGAGCTCATCAGCCATGAAGAAGGACGGGGCATTGGCTTTCGGCTGCATGTAAGCCACATGAGGGGCGGTGGGGGGGTAGATGTGGAAGGTAGGAAACACCTGCAAGAAACCAGACATACCAGCTTTCCATTTATCAAGAAATGAAAACCGTGCAGATGAAGATACGAACTTTGTTGGGGGTTTTTTTCCCCCCAATATGGACTTCTAAGACGATGTGAAAGAAGGAGGAAACAAAACTTTATCTGCATTAGGTGTCAAACTGTAAGCTTATTAAAGAAAGAACACGTTAAAACCTAGTAGACCATAACAAAATGAAACAAAGTGTCAGAAAAAGAGAGTTTGGGACTTTTAAAGTGTGATGTTGCGTCTTTGAGATCGCTTAAAACTTGTATTTCAGGGTGCGTTGTGCTTTTCGTACCATCCCTGCCATTGGCACTGGGGTGTTATCTGTGTAGAAGTACGTTGTCCCGCCTACGGTCTCTTTCTGGATGATGTGGGCTCCCTGGTCGGCCGCAGTGGTGGGCACCATGTAGTTGGCGGGGTTCGGGGTGTGACTCCGTCGACGAGGGGCAGGTGAAGTGTGAGGTGTGATCTTTGGGGAGTGGAGAGGAGATGACCCAGCAGACAAAGACATACCTAAAAAAAAATATATATATATGACGCTTACAAAATACTTGCCAAAACAGGTAGAATCGTCACAGTTTAAGGAAGTTAACATGCAGGTCAAATGATAAAATTACACATAAGCACATCCTAGATGGTATTTAACAGAAATATACCCTCACCTGGTGCCAAAGCAGCTGTGGAGCCACCGAGGCCAGGATGAGCAAACAGCGGAGAAGGGAAGGGCTGAATCGCAGACTGCGTCATGGCAGCCATTCGCGGAGCGCCCTTAGGGATGAACTCACTCGCAGTGGGGTTAGGAGCCTATTGGCATGAGTCAAATATAGAAGAATTACGTGAACAAAAATAGAGACGATGTGAGGCTCAGGCTCCAAGAGCCGCTTCATGTAAACGCACAGCTTCGTTTTCTCACCTTTCTCCTCTGGGAAATGCTAAGAGCACCAAAATCACTGAACAGTGACGAAGTCGAGGAGTTTACCGGATCTGTCGGGGATCGAGAATTACAAGCTGAGCTTTCAGTCATCTCAAGACAAATGTTGTCTAGTCTGTTCAGGGAGCCTGTACGTTTTAGACCAGCTCTCATAGCCACAGGCACAGATATCCAAGATACCTATAAAGGCTCATTACTGGCAATTTGCAGTCAGGAACTGAACAAAATAAAGTCACAACGCTAAACTGTTAAACTGCAAGCTGGATATAGAAGATGAAGCAAAAGATTACGCCATTATGACTGTTATCAGTTATTGAGAGAAATGTATTTTCATTGCATTTTGAAGGCATAATGCGAGCACTTGCTGGTTTGTTCAGATGAATCTTCCATGATCGCATTAACTCAAACCACCAAGTTTTTTCACTTGTTTTCTTGTGATAACAGTTTCGTTATCTCTACATCTTGAAAAAACTTCATGTTGAGCTATCTTGACAGGATAGCCAAATATGTCCTTTATATTCAGATACAAAAAAATCTCAAGTTTTCCCCCGAAGACAATGTGCTCTGGAGCTCATTTTGATATGACAAAAGCATCAAGACCTCAGACTTGTTTTGTCATGTTCATCTTTTTGTTATCTCCTTAAAACTCTTACACACAATTGGTCGAAAAGTATAAATTCATAAAGGCACGAATGTTTCTCCATACATAAAAATGACAAAAGCAAATTACACACATTTCCATACGTTGCAGGAACTTTGTGAGGGGGCCTTACCATGAGTGCTGTGGCTGAAATTCTTGGCACCATCATTGAGAAGACTGGGAGAGCTGCTGCTGGTAGTCATTCGCTAAACACAAAAACAATTATCACAACAAGAAAAAGTATTTATATCATCGTGCATGGTGAGTCCTAAATACTATCCGGTTTCAATTACTGTCCAAAACTCACCTAAAAGCCATGCAAACCATTTATTTGTAACTCTGTGTAATGCAATATTTCTGCTGTAACGTGCAAATGTAACAAACTTTTTTAGGATAGAGGTAATTATTTCAAATATCCGAGTCTCATATTATAGCAACCATCTATAGTTAAGATATTGTATTACACTGTCATGTCAAAAAAATCTGAACATATACTTCCATACTTTTCTAAGGTTAAACAAAAACATCAGGTGTTTCTAGCAAAGCCTTAATATTAAGTAAATGAAACATAAAACCTTTCTTTTAATGACATAACGGCTATTGAATTGAATTTGTATAAAAGTGAAAGATGTTTTTCTTTACATGCACAAATATATTTTTTGTACATTTTTTAGATTGTTCTATTCAGCCAGACGTTTTTTTTTTGTTTTTTTTTTTAACGTGCTGCTTTTACGTTTCACTTTTAAAAACATTTCTATTCTAAAATCAGGAGCTGACAAGAACATTAAAAGGTTAGAAGATATATCTGTGAAACTGTTGAAGAATTTTGACCCAATTCTCATAACTTCATTGTTTTGATATTAAATATCACCAAGGGATGTCATTTGGAAAGTCTTGTGGTCTAGTGAGACTTTTTTTTAAAGAGGGAAGTGACGTTTTTCCTTGGCAACCATTTTTAAAAACAAACAATATTTTTCCTTTTTTTTTCTATTATTAGTTTCTTGATTTTTTGTTTTTTTTTTAGATTCAACATACCTGCTGAGTACAATGTGAGATGCAGATGTTGTGTTTTGTTTATAGCAACCTCTCTTACTAGTATCTGACTTCAACCAGATGCCTAGAAAGATTTTTGCAGTTTTCCTCAAAGAAAAATTATTAACTTGAACTGACCTGGGAAAAAAATTATATGTCTTTCTAGATTTAGAGAGTGCATCAATTATTTGCTTAAGGAACCTCCCTGATCTCTTTTAGTTAAGACACACCTGAAGGCAGCTAAGTGTAACATAATTGCCATGGGAATCATAAGGGCGCGTCTGCTTGTAGGAAACTTTTTTTGAGCCTTAGTTCAATAATCATGAGATCATCTGTCATCTTTTGCCTTTCAAAAGCATAATACCCATAAAAAAAACAAATTTACACTTACTCATTTCATGATCTCAGCCTTCATATTTGGTTGGGATATTTTGTGATGGATCATCACAAATTGTGACGCAGGAGGAAAATTACAATTACTTTTTTTTTGTTTTTAATTGAAGCTGAAAAGTGTGGATGTTCTGGTTTGGGCAACTTGACTGTGAGAGCATAGCTTCTGATCCCAAAGGAAAAAAAAACATCTTCAAGGTAAACTTGCTTAAACTAGTTGACGGTTAGACTCAAGATTTGCACGACGTCCTGATTTGTTGAGTATATTGAAAATATAAATAAATAGATGTCCAGGCACTTCACGTGCTATTGATCTTACAATTCTCATCTCCACCAAGATAATAACTTCCCAATATTGGAAACCTAAACGACTCCAATGTCGATAAAATAGTCAGATTTGACAGGATAGAATATCGTCCATCGTTAATGTGCCAATTAACGAGTTCAAAGGTTAGAGGTAGTCAAACCATAAGTCTTGTATTTGTCTGAAACGATAGCAAGAAGAAATTAAGACGTCTATAGATTCTTGCAAAGTAGACATCATGTGATTAAGAGGGAGCTGTGTCAGCTGTTCTGTAGGTTTGTCATATAAATTCAACTTCATGAATTAGATACATTTCTGAAATACACAGGGCTTAAAAGATCTGAAGGGGAAAATGCACTGTCTATAAAGGATAAATGGGAAACAGAGGGCAATTTCAAAATGGAACTGGAAACATGTGAAAACACAATGAAGCACCAGAGGAAATGTACCCCTTCTGGGTGGAAAATTTGCTGAGATTTTTTAGAAGTCCTCTGCAATGTAAGTTTCTACACAGAAAATTGTTGTGTTGAGGCAAAAGGAAAAAAAAATGCTAATTACATCTAAATGTTTGGTCTTGCCCACTGATCCTCCAGTTCTGGACTGGCAGAAATGAGGGATTGGGGGGGGGGAATAAATTAACTATTTCATTTATATTCAAAACCTTAAATTCCAAACCTTCAACTCTAAACGGTGAGGAGAAAAAGTTTTTTGTTTCATTGGAAGCCTGTAAGACAGCACTTACCAGAAAGTGGCTAACTCCCTCCCTTCAATTGAAGACTGGACTGACGTGATTTATGATTTTTTTTGTGATGAAGAAGCTGTCCGTTTTCAGACAAGAGGTGGAAAAATTCACACTCTTCTGGGAACTTTGGACTCAGTATATAACACCTGTAAGATCAGATTTTTCATAACTAGGCTGTTTTTTTTTGTTTTTGTTTTTTTACTATTAACTAACTTTCTACCCGTGTAAGATGCTACTCTCTGTTCTAGTAGTTGAGTAGTTTTTGTGGTTTTTTTGGTTAAGTTTTAAGAAAACTGTAAAGAGTGCATTCAGCCAAAATGTAATGCCAGCAATTTCCAAATAAACACTGCATATTAAAAAAAAAACCTGAAAAAGGATAGCATGCATGTGCCGTTTTTATGTCTAAATAAAACCCATAGAAACTAATTGCTTTCAGAAGTCACACAAACAATAAATACATTCCACCTGAGTGTAGTTGGATCTCTGAAAACAACTGCTCTGTGAAGGCCTTAGACATTTTTAAAAAGTATTAGCGAACATCACAAAAACCAAGGAACACAGGGATAAAGTTGTGGAATAATATCAAGAACGGTTAGGTGAGAAAACAACAGCTCAAACCATTCAGTCCATCGTCTGAGAACAGGAAAAGTATGGCACACCTACAAAGCTACAACGAACTGCCAAAGACATGGCCGCATTAATCAGAAAAGCAGCCAAGAGCTCACAGTAACTCAGGAGAGCTCAGATGGTCGAGAATCTTCAGACAGAGTAATTAGTTGTACACTCCACAAATCTGCTGTTTATGGCAAAGTGGAAGGTCACTGAACAAGTTGAAACAAAGCTAGAAGAAGTTCATTCTGTAGATGGACACAACAACAAGTGGAAGACAATGCTCTGGACAGATAAGAATAAGGGAGACTTTTTTTTTTGTCTACACGCAACATAGCATGTGTTTCGGGAAACCAAAACCATGTAAACACCCTCCCTAATGTAGAAAAATGATGTGGTCATCATGAGGGCATGCTTTTATTTAATGACAGGGAAGCTGGTCAGACTTGATGGGAAGATGGATGGGGATAAAAGCAGGAAAGCATGCTTACTGGAAGAAAACATGTTATAAGCTGCAAATGAGCTGCATCTAGGGCAGAGGTTTACAGTCTTGCAGGAAAACAACCTCAAAGGGGGTGCAAATATCTGCATGCCATTCTTCTCGGTTTTTCTTTTGAATCTGTATATCTTAAAAAAAAATAAAATCCTATATGAGTTTTTCCCTTTATTTCACAATTCTGCGTTACTGTGTGTTCATTTAAAAGACCAGAAATTCTATTAAGGTAGCATGGGGTTGTTTTCTGCAAAAGTTTTTTTTTTTTTTTTTTTTGCTAAATCCACGGATATTAACACTTTTGAAAGGTACGAGATTCTCGGTTTTTAGACTTAAATAAATTCTATTAAAAAAATCTCAAAATAGTAATGAGTTTAACTTTGTATTGTTGTCTTTTTTATTATTTTCTATTATTTATTATCCAAGTAATCCACAATAATTGGGAAAATTTCTGATCTTAGAATTTATTAAAACACTGACTTACTGGATATGATAAGTGTTGTAGTAGAGTCACATTTGGTATTCTCAGCTGACACCGGAGGTGTCTTTAAATGTGTCTTAGTCGCCTCTAGTAGCAGCTCTATAAACTAAATAACCCCAACAAAAAACAACAAGAGCCTTTGGTGTCTTAAATACCTTCAGTTGATTTTTTTTTAAGATGGATGTGTCAATATGTTGTTTTACTGATATACTGACATATATCTTGTACCTGCATCATTGTATATTTCGACTCTGCAGGGCTTCCAAACCCATTGACGCCAATGAAGCTGCTGCTGAAATAAGAGTTGGTGAGATTGGCGTCGTTAAGGGCTGGTCCCTCCATCCCTGGGACTGTGGATGACAAAACATAAAATAGTGTCTATTGTGTGTGACCCGATTTTTGTGTCATGTGGTTACTTCTGCGCAGAGGTCCCAACAGTGATTACTATGAAAATGTGTAATTACCCAATTACAGGGCTAATTATAAAGCATGTAAACACTGCAGACTCTTTCGGAGACAGCCACAAGGCGATATGCAGTAGATGTCTAAAAAGTTTTTATCACTGGGGGTTACTGATTTCCGTGTCCTTACGTGTAAGTCGACCTACACAGTAACTACTGCACTCCGAAACGTTTAAGTAAGTGTTAATTACAGTGTTTACGCCGAGAAAAGTGGCCACCAAAGAGCAAAAACAATGACAGCTAGCACTGCCATGCTAATGATGGCAAACGTAAGACAGAGTTTTATAATCTATAAATGCGCATAACTTTAAAAAAAAAACTGAATTATAACTAATATCGCAAGTACTAACATTTATTTACACATTGGAACCAAAGCCAGAAGTGAAAAAAGTTTGAGAAACAATCAAAGCAGCTAGCTTAGCTGATGCTAACTAGCCCACCCAGCTGTCATACAAAAACAACAGGCCTCACTCTGAGCTCCAGAAGTATATTTTTTCTTAAGCCTGTAATAACGGAGCCAGCGATCAAAGCATGTAAGCAAGTCAGAACTTTTCACAACACAGCCAAATAATACAGAAGCAGCTATGTACATAGCAAAGGGTTTCTATGTGTAAGTTAAATGTCAAGCACGCTGTTGTGAACTAAAAAGGCCCAACTGAATCCTCGGACTAAATTTGAACAAACATCCGGAAGGCCCTTTGGAAAAGTCTGGCTCAATCAGCCCACCCTTGTGTTGCTTTGCTTAATCTACTCACTGGTTAGCAGCTGCCCCTCCAAAGCCGTGCCTGTAGGCCCAAGTGCTTCGCTTTTCTTAGACACTCCGGTCCCTCCACCGCCTGGGCAGACCGTCGCCGTACCACCGAGGGAATACCCCGCTGGCGTCCCGCCACCTCCGGCCATGGGTAGCGGGACGGGGCTGCCGCCACCTCCGTGCAGCGACATGCTTCCCATGGAGGGATCCTCGTGCAGGAACTGGCACTCATCTCCGTAAAAGCATGTTTTGTCTTTCGCGTAGTATCGGCAAAACTTCACCTTGACACTGGGTATCCCGGCACCCCCGAGCGGAGCAGCGGAAGGTGGAAGTCCGCTGTTCATGGCACCGCTGCTGCCGCCGCTGCTGCCGGAAGATACTCAACCATAGAGAAGAAGCGGGGAGCTAGCCTGCTAGCCAGCTACTTTACAAACACTTTCCCCTCAAAGTAACGGATCGAAATCAGTACAGCTCACGGAGAACACCGAGTTCCTCGCATTATGAATATAAAATGCATTTTGTTTTAAGTAAATATGACGGCATACAAGAGGTCCTGCTCGTCGTTGTTGTCGCTATCCATGCAGCTGCCTTCCTTGCAGAGTAGCCTGTTGTTGTTTTCTGCTCGCACTCTGGCTGCTGAGCTACAGAGCAGTGAGTATGGCTCTGCATCCTGGGTACACCAGCGCTCACCTGCTGCTAGCACAACTTGCAGCAGTCTTATTCATAACAACTAATGGGATTTACTGTTTTATTTTTAGTGGGTTTAAAAAAAAAAGGAAAAAGAAAAGAACAGGAGTGAAGAGGAAAAAAAGAAGAAAAACGATGCGTTTTAAACACTTCAATAAAATGTGATGCAGACATGTTTCAGGAAAAAAAACAAATATTAAAAGTAACTGGATAGGTTATATTACGGTCAGAACCAGCCCAAGGCATACTAAAACTAAGCTTAAGCTTGGCAGCGTTACCAGTCAGTAAATGCAGCAGGTTTGGTTTCCTAAAAGCATCATGAGAGAAACAAAAATGATTCCAAAAACGTCTTCAATCTGCTCAGATGTACAGTTGCTTTTATTCCAAAATTTAGTCCATTTTCTTTTATTCAGGCTTGAGCTCCAGAGCCAGATCCAGCATTCCAGTTGATTTTTCCTTCTAGGAAATAGGACAAATCCAAATGTGTACCATTTGTAATTCCCAATATCACAGCATAATTCTGCTCTGGGGCCTAAAACATTTTGAGCCAGTTCTAGTGGTGCATGTTGTCCTTCATTGCAGAAACAAGCATATTGACTCTCAGATAAATTGAAAAGTGCTAATATGGATTCTTCATTCTACTTTTTCTACCTTTTCTTTTTAAAATCGAGTTGTTTTTTGTACTTTTACAAAAAAAATACATATTCACAGGTTTATCATATCCTGTGAATATGATAAACCAGGGATTATCATAATCCTTTGTCCCATCAGGAATATTTTCTGTGGTTTCAATGTTTAGATATGTTTTTCATTCTGCTTTTTGAGTATCCCGGATATATTACAGAAGTCAGGGCGGAAGTCTTTGCAGTAGTGCATTACTTCCTCTTTCAAAACATACTGGTTCACATCCCGCACAGCAGAGTGTCACAGTGCCGTCTAAGGCGGAGTATGTAACTCAGACTGCCGGAAAGCTTCATGATGCGGCGAAAGAGATACACGATTGCAGGTAAGAGGAGGCATTTAAGTCTTTTACTGATGATGCAAAACTCATGTACATATTTGGTCTAATTTGTAAACATTTATGGGGTTTTTTCCCCTAACAGTTTAAAAATGACCATATATGTAAAATACAGAATTGACTTGACTGAAATGTGTAAATATTGGAAGTTTTATTTGAAGCTTAAGCAATGCAATGAAAAGAATAATACATTTAAAAATGTAAAGCCAACTTATTTGCATTCACTTATCAGAATTGGGTAGTAACACATTGCAGTCAATTACAAAAATAAGGAACTCTACTTAGTCCACTAAAAAATGTATATATACTTGGTAACATAAAATGTTAATCCTATTAATATTATCATTAACATAATAAGACATTTTGAAAAATTTTCAATAGTCAAATGACTGTATTTTTACATTTTGTTTTATTTTTTGTAAGTTGCTGTTTTCTATGCACAAACACACATGTTGTAAAAAAAATTTTTGTTGAAGTTGCACATTTACTTTTTTAAGTATGCTATTTTCAATAACACTATTTTTTATGTTGTAAGTTCCCTTACTGTAATCTTTATATATATATATATATATATATATATATATATATATATATATATATATATATATATATATATATATATATATATATATATATATATATATAAACCTTAGTTTAAATCGACTTTCTTCTGTTTAACTTTACCTTGCTACTGGCACATCTGAGTTTTTCCACTGTGGGACAATTAGGGATAGTTCTATTTTTTTTTTTACATGATTTTTATTATTATTTTATTTTAGCGGACTTCTGACGTTAAATGATATATATAAAAGGGCTAAAGTTACATCCTCAATGTTGATGAAAGTACACTGCTGTTTTTGACTGTGCTATTTTTATTGGGCTATTTTGGTTTGACTGACTGTAAGTCCCGAACATGCAGAATGCATTATATCTTATTTAAAATACTGCAAAAGTTTTAAAAAAAGTGTTAGTCCACAAATATTGCAACTGTGAATGCTTGTTTAAAAAGAGCAGTTATGTTAATAGTTTTTTTCCCAAGTATTAGAACTGCATTAATTTATTTTTAATCCGATGTATATCATAAATGGCTAGAAAGAGGTGTAAAGCCAGAGTTGTTTATTATGCAACAAATAAGAACTGCATTGTGGTCAAAGTTCAATCTTTGTGCCGATTTTAAAATTAATTCACTCAGATCACAAATATTATATATATATTTTTTTTGTTGTGTTTTTGTTTTGGGGGAGTTGCCAAAGAACATTATTTGTTAACTTTTAAGTTATGAATTTTGTAAAGTTGCAACCAATTTGAAAACACAAAAACAAACAAACAAAAAAGGTAACAGTGGTGAGCGGTCTACCCAGATAAGTCTGAGTTCTGCTTTGTGGGTTGCAGGTAGAGCTAATCGTAAAGGTAATGCTAGAGTCACTCTGCTGGGCAGACGACACGATGGCACCATCATGTCTGCAACTCATAACATTACCTGACCCAACTCTGTTCAGATTTCCCATGTCATATGAAAATATAATGAATATGTTCAATAATGAAAACAGTTTTTTTTTTTCTTGTGTTAAACTGGTTGGGGTGATTTAAAAATCAGTCTTTACAGTGCCTGGCAAAACTGTTCCCAGCTTTTGGACCTTTTCATATTTTGTCACATTACACACTTAAGTGTATTTTATTGGATTTTCTTGTGACAGACCAAAACCAAACCTGATTGCGAGGTGGAAGGGAAGTAAAAATAAAAAGACTGATAAATGTGGCGTATATTCAGGACCCTTGAGTCAACTCTTTGCTGTTCACTTTTGGACATAAAGTCATGTGCAAAATGGTGCAAGTTTGCTGTTGTGTGATCTCTGCAGCTTCCCCAGCGTTACAAGGCCGCTTTTCTGATGAAACGGTCGCACTAGGTTTAGCGATTAAGAGATTAAGAGAGGAATGAATAAAACATTTAAGGTTAAAAACCACATGTTCTTTCCTTTCTACTTCGCAGCTACGCACTACTTTGCATTTGTGCCGACATGACTTTCCGACACTTCGGACATTTACTGTGAATTGGTGCTATGTAAAGAAACTGAGCTGAATCGGATTCATTAAATACATACTGAAAACTTACTGAGTTTTATTAGTTTCAACTCTTAACTTATTTATTTCTGTTTGTCATTTCAGCTGCTCTCCTGCTGTGTGCTGTGAACGCGCTCTGCTCTGACGGTGATACAAATCAGAAATGTGTGTCGAGCTGGGAGGTAAAAGAAAAAGCTTGTCAACATTAGAATGGGGCGTTGATGTTTTAAAAGTGACACAAATCAGGGAAAATGTTTTGATTTTCTTCAGAAATAATACATAAATTTTGAAATATCATTCTTTTTTTTTCTCCTCAACAAACTGAGAAAAATGTCAAACATTATTTGCTGGCTTTCCAGATTAAATTGTAAGTTAACTAATTTTTCCCCCACAAAACCATATGTGTTTTAGCTATTGCAGCCTATCCTTTAAACATTATTATTAAACAGGGCTAAAGATTACATTAAACAAGCTGCTTGTGGGACTGAAACCAAACTGTTTTGCAGAGAAGTGTGTACAAATTTCCATGACAGAAATGTAACAGGCTCATTACCAACAGTTACTTCAAAAGACTGAGGGTAGTTATTCCCACGAGGCGGCCAAAACCAATTATGAAGTTTAGGGAACAATTGATTTTTAATATAGGGCCATGACAGTTTGCATGGATCGTTTTCTCAAGAAATGAAATCATAATTTTAAACGGAAAACTCATTTTCATCCTGGTTATCCAGGTTTGATATAAAAATCAGTTTCACCTAAAACATCCAAGCAAAAACTCTCTGAGGGGCAAATACTTTATCGCAACATAAAGAGACATTGTTGCAAGAATTACCACTGAATCCAACAATTTTCTAAGAGTGACATGTTTGGAGCGTCTTTGTGGGGATGAAACGCTGAGTTTTGCCTTCCAGGCGGATTGCTTTCAGCCAGCTGACCACCTGAATGACCCTGATCCTGTCAGCCTGAATTTGTCAGCCAGTAAGAAACTCCTCATCTCTCTAGAGGGCCTTCCTGATGGTCCTGTCTGCCAGTGGGGGAGAGAACAAGGCCCACTGATGAACATGTGAGTGTATTTTTAGGTTTATGTGCTTCTTTCCTTCATGTGTGTAAAGTTTGACATTTTCTTAAACCTCTCCAGAAATGGGAGTGTCTCCATGGTTACACCAAGACTTTCAAGGACTGATTCTGGGATGTACAAACTAACCTGTAAAAGTCAAGAGAAGACCATTTTCTCAAAAACTGTTGATCTTCGTGTTGTTGGTGAGTCATCATTTCTCATCTTTATTAAGACTCAACTAAACAGAGAAGCATAAAACTACCTTAATGTAGATAATTAGTGGATTTAAAATGATGTTAATTTTATTCACATGCTTCCTAGAACGTCCCTCAAAACCAAAGATGTCTCTGGATCATATAAATGATCAATACACGTCTCCTTATTTTAAATGCATCTCTGAGGGTTCTCCAAGGTCCAGTATTGAATGGTCTCGGTAAGACAACTAGTTTCTCTGTTCATATATGCATAGTTTTATCATTTCACTCTCTGACTATCAATGTTTCTTCTCAGTCCATCCAAAAGGGATAGGAGAAAAGACATTGATGATTGGACAGCAGAGAGCTCAGCCACAACTTCAAACTATGCAGACAGTGGAGCGATGTGTTGTGCCAAAAATGATGAAGGACAAGAATGCACCCAGCTGTATGACTTTGGTAATTACATTAAAAACAGACACATATTAGAAAATGTTTTAACTCAGAGTTAACCTGACCAGAGAAGGAAAACAGCTCTCAGAATTATTCTCAAATTAAGTTAGAAAATATAAATAAATGCATTAAATAACCTGAAGTGTTTTATGTTTCAGACTTAAATACTGCTTCAATGAAACCAGACGAGGTTTCTAGTGTGACCATAAGTCCCAGTGAGCCTTTGGTACTTCGCTGCAGAAAAAATGATGATTCTAGTTCTATCTGGGAACATAATGGCAAGGTTTTGGCAGAAACCTGTGCAGGGAATGAGGTACAGTGATGAAAACTCTGATTTTTGTTTTATTGTATCCAAATACAACCACAGATTTTATCTCATTTCAAAAACATTGTTCTACATGATTATGATTTCAATGTTTTTCTTCCAGATCTGTATTAAAAAGGACAAACATGTGGAGAGCCGCATGGTGTATGCCTTCATCAGATCAGTTACCTCACAACACAACGGCACATACACCTGCAAAAACTCAGGCAGAAGTAAATCTGTGGATGTTCATGTTACGGGTCAGTATCAGTTCTTTACATGAACTATTACTGTTATCTTGTAATAACTACCATTTTATATTTTTCATTAATAATATACATCTGTTGAACATTTTAATTTCTTGTCTCCTCAGCTGAGAGCTTCCTCTCCTCCCAGCTGCCTGACCAGTTTGTGACAACTCAGACCAGCTCCTGTTTG
>NW_006800003.1:671874-675657 GCF_000485575.1 Poecilia formosa
TTTATAAAGCAATGCCTCATCATCTCAGAATAATCATTTTTCAAAGATAATTATATAATATAAATTTTATCATTAAAATATTTTTAAATTTCCTTTTTTGTTTTTAACATACAGTGACATAATAAAAAGTATTTGGGTTTTTTCAAGGGATATGTTTTTTAAATTAAGTAATTTACAATCAGCCTCTTTATTTGGATATGTCTAATCCAAATGCAGCACAAGCAGCTGCCTTCAGAGGCCAACAAATTATTTACTAAAGTCCACCAGTGTGTAATCCATCATCAGAATAAATCTGTGATTGTTTAAACATTAATGAACAAACAGCTTCATGAAGATCAAGGAACACAAAAGACAGGCCAGAGAGCAAGTTCTCATGCAGCTTAATGAAAGGTCAAGTCATAGGACCGTTTTGTTTTTTTTTTTATTTTCAAAGTGGAGTGGAGAAGTGCACTACAAATCAAGAGTTATTGTGTTTGTAAAAAAAATACAACAAAATCAAATGCCCTTGTGTTTTCACTTCACAGTTATACAAGTCTTTTTAGTGTTGTGTCACACAAAATCCTAATTAATGCATGAAGGTGTGGGGTTGTATCATGAAGAAGTTTTTCTAGCTAAACTGAATGAACAACAATATTCTGACAACCGACTCGCATGTTAGCAAAAACAGCTAACAGGTCAGTCTTTGGGCCTGTCCTGCAGGCATTGCGTCGACCCAAAGCTCCTCTGTTTAAAAGTATATTAGACCTTAAAGTGAGATCAGTCTGGTCAGTGGGACACAAGTCCTCTACAATGATGTGAGAAAACATAGTTATTGCTGCTAAAACTGGTTCAACAATCTCTTTAATTATAGGATGTACTTTGTTTTTCACACACAGCTCCCCCACTTTTCATTTTTTATTATCATTGGCTGGAAATATACTGTTAAAGCCTCATAAAGACCAGATATTTTTTTTATGTATCAACCCCAAGAAGGGAAATTGTTCAGCTTTCCTTTTACCATATTAATCTGTTGGATGTGCCACTATTTTCTCAGGACTGTGAAGTATTGTGGACCATTACAGTCTGGAGTGTATAAACTACACCTGGAGGCTGGAGGAAAAACGGAAACAAAGAAAACAATTGTTTGTGTTGGAGGTAGGTAACTTGTGTGTCATTGTTAAAACGCAAATAAATACAGCATCACGTGTAATTTAAAATTTCCCATTTTAGAGAAACAAGAGCCATCATTTAAGAAAACAGATAATTACCTTTTTGTTGAGACTGTGAGTGTCTTGCCTGCTAACTCTACGTGGATGATGTCAAGTTTATCATCCGGCAACAGGTGAGTAATACGCAGCAGCTCAGCCATGAGACATCAGCAGGCCTGATTGTTGAAGCTCAGTGATCTTTGTCTGACTGCAGCTCTGAAACAAACCCATCCTGGGAAGTGATTGAGAGTAATAACCACCCAGCTTCTGATGGCTTCTGTAACCAGAAACTCACCAGCAACGTGAGCACAATAAATGTAACGGTTGCAACAAGATTTAAGTTTTGCTTGACGGACCAAGCTGGGTCCAGGTGCAGTGAGGAACGTTATGAGGTTCCAAACCTCAAATTCCAAGCCTCCACAGGTAAGACAAGATCATTCACCCTCGACATTCATTCAATCACGTTGCTATAGCTGACTTCTGTCACGTTTTCACATTTTTAGCTTATAAATCTTATGACGGTCACTTAATAATGCCACTGAGAATCGGCCTATTGGCTCTGCTCTTGGCTCTGACAATAATCTAATTTGTGCTCGTGTGCTACATCAAGAGAAAGGTATGTGTTGCACATGGCATCAACACAGACACANAGTACATAAAATGTACTACAAATCAGATTTTTTTATTAGTACAAAAATTAGAAAATTAAACTTCCCAACCTGTTCACTTCACAAGTCCTCCTGTGCAGCATCACACAAAATCCTAATAAATATATTAAAGTATTTATTGAAGTGTGGGGTTGAAGAAGTTCAGTGGATATGAATATTGTTGCAGCAAACCTGTAGCAAGCATGGCTTGAAGGGTAGGATGGGCTTGATGTTAGCGAAAACAGCTCAAAGCAACTGTTAACCATTGGGGTCGAGGGCAGACGATCTGGACCCATCTTAAAATATGCATTGTGTCGACCCAGAGCTCCTCTGTTTATAAGGGCATTAGATTTTAAAATAAGATGTAAGCAACGTTTTAAAGAAAAGCTGGTCAAAAATCCTCCGCAGTGATTCGAGAAACTTATACAGACATAGTTAAGGCTGCTAAAACTGCTTCTACAAGGATGTACTTTGTTTATTGGACACAACTGTTCCACTTTTCACTATTTATTATCACTGGATGGTAATCAACTTTCGAAACCTCATACTGACTATGTTGCAAACCCCAAAAGGGAAAGGGTTCAGCTTTCCTTTTACCATATTAACCTGTTGGACGTGCCACTATTTTCTCAGGACTGTGAAGTATTGTGGACCATTACAGTCTGGAGAGTATAAACTACACCTGGAGGCTGGAGGAAAAACGCAAACAAACACAACAATTGTTTGTGTTCTAGGTAGGTATCTTGTGTGTCATTGTTAAAACGCAAATAAATACAGCATCACTTGTAATATAAAATTTCCCTTCTAGAGAAACAAGAGCCATCATTTAGGATAACAGATAATTACCTTTTTGTTGAGACTGTGAGTGTCTTGCCTGCTAACTCTACATGGATGATGTCAAGTTTATCATCCGGCAACAGGTGAGTAATACGTAGCAGCTCAGCCATGAGAGATCAGCAGGCCTGATTGTTGAAGCTCAGTGATCTTTGTCTGACTGCAGCTCTGAAACAAACCCATCCTGGGAAGTGATTGAGAGTAATAACCACCCAGCTTCTGATGACTTCTGTAACCAGAAACTCACCAGCAACGTGAGCACAATAAATGTACCGGTTGCAGCAAAATTTAAGTTTTGCTTAATGGACCAAGCTGGGTCCAGGTGCAGTGAGGAACGTTATGTGCTTCCAAACCCCAAATTCCAAGCTTCCACAGGTAAGACAAGATCATTCACCCTCGACATTCATTCAGTAAAGTTGATATAGCTGACTTCTGTCATGTTTACATATTTTTAGCTCATCAATCTTCTGACGGTCACTTAATAATGCCACTGAAAATCGGCATATTGGCTCTGATCCTGGCTCTGGCATTAGTCTCATTTATGCTCATGTACTACATCAAGAAAAAAGTATGTGTCGTCGCACACGGGATCAACACAGACACAAGCAAATCCATAAAATACACTGAATCATTTTGGTTTTCAACAGAAACCCCAATATCAGCCTCAGCTTCAGATGATCCAGATGGTTGGACCTAACGACAACGACTACATCTACATCAATTTCAAGGACTTTAATTACGACAAGAAATGGGAGTTTCCACGGGAGAACCTGGAGCTTGGTAGGAGTCAAACTAAACAGAATACTACAAATACTGTGATAATCAACTCAAAAACAGTTCACTACAGTTTTATCCAATCAAATGCAGCCAAATATAGTAGATTTGTTATTATGAAATTTATGTTGTGGACACGATACAGACACATGAGAAATGTGATTTCATTTTTTCCATGAAGTGTGATGGATGTTTATCATGGGTAAAAGATAATGTCAGTCTTGTTGTCTGAAATGTTAATTTTTGCTTTAAAAAACTAAACGACGTCTGCTTGGTTCAAAGATCAATCCCTAGCTATTAAATGTAAAAAAAATATCTTGCTATAAGTGAGGCATCAAGCT
>NW_006800003.1:675821-689465 GCF_000485575.1 Poecilia formosa
TGGCTCTGCTCTTGGCTCTGACAATAATCTAATTTGTGCTCGTGTGCTACATCAAGAGAAAGGTATGTGTTGCACATGGCATCAACACAGACACAGGTAAAACCATAGAAGACACTAAATCATTTTGGTTTTTCAACAGAAACACCAATATCAGCCTCAGCTTCAGATGATCCAGATGGTTGGGCCTAACGACAGCGACCTGTACGGAGTTGAAAGAAGTTCCTGGAGAAGAAAAATTCACCAACACTCAAAAAAATGAACTTAGGGAGTTATTACATTAACAAAAGAATATCATGTACTTTTAACACAATAATTTCATGTTTCAAACGAAAACGTGATTAAATCATGTTGGATAAACAAGAAATTCAACAACTTCACGGTTCTGAAATCTAATCATGTTGAGATAACATGATTCATTATAGTCAGACTGATCTTGTGCAGCATAGACATGATATAAGAGTAGACCCCGCATTGGTTCCTCCGGCGCAGGAAATACGGCGGCCATCTTGGAGCGGTCGAACCCCCTACTTTGCTCAACCAAAACAGCAGAAGATGCCTCAGCTCTGCGGGATATTGTTGTTCAGATCGATGGACTATTAATGTGAGGGCTTGACAGACAACATTTCACAAGTAAGATGGACATATTATTGTGTAATTTTGTGATTAGAATATTACTTTACTGTATTTATGTCCACCGGTGAGATACGAGCTAATATTATCTACAGTGCTTGGTGTAATACCGGGTTCAGCCCCGCTATGAAGGCTAACTGAGATTCCGTAAATCTAAAAAAAATTATTATTACAGGGATTTTTGATTAGAATCACTGAGCTGACTTTCAATTCAAACTACGAGCGACCCTAAAACTGCAAATCCTCTGCTTGGATTTAATTAAGAATTTAATTTGGTCTACAAACCATGACACAGTCTCTTATAAACAAACTTGTAAAGGTTGTAGAGTTTTGTTGTTTCTCTGTATTTTCCTCCACAGTGCATTTTGGAAGAAATCTACAAGCACATTTGCAAGCACATTTAGATCCCCATAAATTCTAATTTATCCTGCTGCTAATAAAAACTTGAACCCAAATGCGTTAATTTGAACATACATCTAAGCAAGATGGAACCACAGCAGCAAAATGCTACTGTTACAAGTCCTGGGTGTCAAAACTGCTGTAATAGAGTTGACACAATCTGAAGAGAAAATAAAGAGTCAGCAATGACGACCAGCGCTGCTGTTGACATCCAGATTGCGTTTTTTTATTCGCTGACTTGTAATAGTAAACAAACTGAGCTCAAATACAAAGAAAGGACTAAACCTCTGATTGTAAATATGGTAACAACAATCAAACAATGAATATTATTCTTTGCACTTTTACAAAGTAAACTTGACAATCCCTTTGAAATCACTTTGAATCTCTTAATGCAGGGGTCCCCAAACTTTTTCCTGCGAGGGCCACATAGCTGTTCCTTTCTCTGGTCGGGGGCCGGTCTTAGTTTTTGGAGCAAGAAACCTTAGAAAATTCTTGTCGANTTCAGCCGCTGATATCTATCTTCACTCTGCAGAAAAACACGAGTCTGTGGAGAAGGAAGCTCTCATGTCTGAGCTCAAAATGCTGACTCACATCGGCCAGCACGCCAACATCGTTAACCTGCTCGGCGCATGCACAGAGACAGGTATGTTTGCAGTCTTCTGATGAGTTGAATAGCAATTAGATACATGCAATGCAACGTTATGGTAATAAAAGAAAAATCTCTCTGTAGGACCCGTATACCTGATTTTCCAATATTGCTGTTATGGAGACCTGCTGAACTACCTGAAGAAGAGCGGTGATCGTTACCACAAGTCTGTGACTGATGCCTTCAGCAGGGACCGTTTCAGCAGCCTGTATAGCAACCTGCAACCCAAGAAAAACTCCAAGTAAGAATTAAAAAAAAGAAACAGGAGGAAGTTTGTATTATTTATACTATGTACATGCTTTTTTTTTGTGGCAAGTCAAAGCCTCACTGGATAAAGTGCATCAGCATTATATCATTTAATGTTTGTTTTCAGTGAGCTGGTAACAGCAACAGATAACTACATGCCCATGCATGGCGTCACCACCAGGGGGCAGGAGGACATCGCTCTCATCACCATCAGCTCCAACGACATGGAAGGTGAAACGCCACATCCAGAAACGGAGTGGATAAATAAGAATGTGTCATGATTTAAATGGATTTGTAATTAAAACGAGGTTTTGCCAAATCCAGAGATGTACGAGAGTGAAGACGATCAGATGGAGCAGCAGGCCCTCACCTTTGACGATCTGCTCAGTTTTGCCTTTCAAGTGGCCAAAGGGATGGAGTTCCTCTCCGCCAAGAATGTAAGAGACAAGCTCTTCACTTGACTCAGTGAAATTAGATGCAAGCCACACTTCTCAGATTGGTATTTGTAAAGGACGCTAACGTTATTGTTATTATTATTATTATTAAAAGGATCAGTGGTGTATAAATTCAACAACCGCTTCATAAGAGCAAAATTAAATTTCATCTGGTTTGGTGAGTGATGTAAAAGTCAAGTTAACGATTGCTGTATGCCGCCTGTTTTTAGTGCATCCACCGAGATCTAGCGGCTCGAAACGTGTTGGTAACAAAAGGCCGGCTGGTGAAAATTGGAGACTTTGGGCTGGCTCGAGACATCGACAATGATTCCAACTATGTTGTGAGAGGAAACGTATGTGATCTGATATTAATCTTACTTTATAACATCAGTGTGTCCAGTCTTATTTCTATTTACTTTATAATGGTGGTGTTTTTTTGTTGTTGTTTTTTTTAGGTGCGTTTGCCAGTTAAGTGGATGGCTCCAGAGAGCATCTTTCAGGGGATGTACACCATGAAGAGTGACGTCTGGGCTTATGGCATTCTGCTCTGGGAGATTTTCTCACTCGGTACTTTTCACAGAAGATCACTGAAGCAACACATTTTGACCGCACATAAAGCTTTTACATTGTATTCAAAATACACTCTTTGCTTCCAGGCGTCACTCCGTATCCAGGTGTCAAAGTGGATCACACGTTCTACTCAATGATTGAGAGAGGATTTAAGATGGAGTGTCCATACTATGCCAACGATTCTGTGTAAGTGTCTTTACGCTGGACTCTATCTATCAGTCAGCCATGATAGCTGATTTTATAATCTAAGGTTCAAAGCTTTTCCTTCCACTTAACTTCTTTTCTTGCCAATATGCAGGTATGGTATCATGTGCAAGTGCTGGGCTCTGGATCCTAACAACCGACCATCTTTTTCCAAGTTAGTGGACTTCATGAGTGGCCAGCTGATGGACATGGAGGAAAAGGTATGAAGCAGCAGAGAAAAATCAAGTGATTTTCACTTGATTTCCCTTTTATTGTCAACAATTTTATGCTTCTGCGCAATCTCCCTTTGTGCTTTTTTTTTATTTTTTTTTTTTGTTTTTAGCTCTACCAGATCATGCAAGACCATGATTTCAGTGACTATCAGAATGCATCGACCATTGGGGACATTTCAGCACTGGTAAAAGAAAGCGAAACCAAGACAGCAGCAGCCAATGACTACTGCAAAGCCAACCAGAGAGAGGAAAGCCAAGCTGAGGCATTAAAGTCAGAGGATGCAGGTGAAGACGAGGAGAAGGAGCCTCTGAAGCCGTCTAATGGAGAGTGACCTTCAACTCAAGCTAATTTATCTACGGAATATATAACAATCTATCTATTCTACTCATCATATCATATATCATCAAAGTAATATACTGGCTTTATATTCTTTCACAAATATTATGAGCTTTTTAGATTTATATTTGCTTGATTTAGCATTAATTTATGTACCGGTACATAAGAGATCGTAAGTCTCCTCAGTGCAAAACTGCANTGAAGAAAAATCCACATATAAACCGGAAAATACAATATATAAAAAAAAAAACACTGAATGCTCTCTGGTATGAGGAGGCGGGCCGGATCCGGCATTGTTCAGGGGGCCGGACCAAATGACGTGGCGGGCCGGATCCGGCCCGCGGGCCGTAGTTTGGGGACCCCTGTCTTAATGTATCACCTGAAATTATTGAGACTGTTACAGTCGATAACCGATATGTACTGATATTGCATGTGTTATACTACAGGTCACGGGTGTCAGAACTGTTGTAACAGAGTTGACACACAATCTTAGCACTTGAAGCTTCGGAGCTCACTCCAAAGGCTCAACCTCAAAACGCATGTAAAAGAGAACAAGTGTCTGTCCACAGAAATGGACCATAAAAGTGTTGGAGTTTATCCGACCTACAATACAACCCCTATTTTGGGAAAAGGACACTCAATCTGCTTTAACAGCCAACTCTAAAAAGAACAAAACAAAATAAAACTTGTCCAACATGGAGATGTTGGGATATAACGGCCCTCCATGGAGACGTTGAGATATAACGGCCCTCCAACGGTGCACAAAACCTAACTACACGACCTATTCTGGTTAATCAAGATGTTAAGTATCCCACACGGTAACCTTGGTGCTTTTCCCCAACCGCATACTGACCTGAAGAGAAAATAAACAGTCAGCAATGACGACCAGCGCAGCTGTTAATTACGTTTGAGACAAACCGGAAGTCCATCCCAAACCCAACCTGAAAGCAACGCCCCCCAAACAAAGGTTCCGCTTCGCCATTACCGCTCCTGTCCCCACCTCAGGAAAGTACTATAAATACCAGTGACGTGTGGTGAGGTTCATTGCTGGTGAGGCACTGACTTATGACTTAGACACCATGCATGTTATTGGACGTACGGAAATTTCGCGCATGCATACAACGCTGGAGGGCAAAAAGACTAACCTTTTACATGTAATCCAGTGAAACTTAGAAATGGAGGTATTGATTTCGTGCTATGATCCACAGCAAAGTGATCTGTATTCGCCAAGCTACGCAGACTCGTTGCCATAGTAACCGACAACAATGCCACTTCATATTTTAGGATTTAACACCAAAAAACATTCAAGAATTTTGCATACAGAACAGAACATTCAGTCTGTTGTAGTTTGTTTTAGTCTTGGAAAATTACTGGGAAATAGTATTGGACAAGAAGAAGAAGACACCAACACAGAGAGGTCATCTGACGAGAGTTTTGAGAATGGCTTTGATGAAGAATCCAAAGAGGACAAGAGGTGGAAATACTTTGGTTTTCAAGGAACTTATTCCTCAAGAACCTGAGGAAGTACCTGTTCCTGAAGAGGAAAGCAGCATGGACGCTACCTCAGAAGTTGCCAGTACCACTTCAGGTGTCTTGACAAGTTTGACAGTCAAGACTCCTGAAGATACTGTTGCTTTGGATAGCAACAGTTTTTTCGATCATGTTTTGGAGCTCCTCTGGGAAACTGACTCTGGGGACACAGACACAGATGATAGTGAAAGTGTCGATGTTCCCCTGGAACAAATGGACCTGGCTGTTGATACGGGCTGTGACAGCAAGCAAAATTACACAGATCATTTTCCTGGCATGGACGCTAAAGATATGGATGTTTCCAAGAAGAAAGTCAATTTTGAAAACTCAAATGCTAAGAATGTTGTGTAACATTTGGAAGTCTTTTCTGAGCATTGTCTTCCAAAAATATGGTCTTCTGAAGAAGAATACGCAGAAGAAGACATTGAGTTCTCAGAGAATTTTGACAGGAGGGATTTTTCCAGTCAGTCTCTGAGTATAACTCCTCCGAGATATTCATCACATTTTGATAAAATTTCTGTGTGTTCTACTTCAGTAGAAATGTTTTCGGAAGAAAGCTCAAAACGTGACATTCAAACTGAGTCACAACATTGTGACAGCATGGATGTAAGAAATGGATGTTTCCTTTATGGAAGTTCATTCTGACAGCGGAAATGCCAGAAAAGGGAGGTCACAAGTTTCCAAGTGGATTCGCCAGCTAGGGAGTAGTTGGCTAAACTCCGACCAAAGAGTAAGAGCTAACTATTTCCTTTCTTGGCGAAGACAAGTTTGAGGAGTTCATTAATGACATGATTTCACCTCTGGAAGAACTTTGAACACATTTAGGAGGAATTGGATGGAACATGGCCCGCACAGAGTCGTTCCCCAACTCCATTGTCAATGCGGCTTATCGGAGTTGTGGCCACAAGGTTTCCAGTGCCTGTTTTGGTGTGCTTCAAGGGTGGACTATGACACCCTGGAAGCAGCTTATGGGTACTGACAGCCCAAGTGACATGCAGCTCAGGTGGTCACTAAGGCAAAATCTTGGGTGTGGGAGAAATTCACAGAGGCCATGGAGAACCTTGGATCGGGCAGAGTAGTTCGAAGACCTCCTCAATCCCACCATCACATCTTCCACTGAGGAAGCAAAACCTAGGGACTTTGTATTAGGCTCTGCTGAATTGACCATGGTGAGGCGCAGAGAAGGAGTGGGCATACTTTTTGCCTCCCATCTTGGTGCCTGTATGTCGGGATTCACTCCAGTGAAGAGGGTAGCTTCCTTCCACCTACTTGTAGGGGGTCGGGTTCTGATTGTTGTCTGTACTTATGTAACAAGCAGCAGTTCAGATTGGCCACCTTTTTTGGAGTTGTTGGAGGGGTGCTGGAGAGTGTCCCTCCTAGAGACTTCTTTGTTCTGCTGGAGGATTTCAATGCTCACATGAGCAATTACAGTGAGACCTGGAGGCTTGTGGTTGAGAGGATTGGCCATGCATCTGGGCCAGATGCATGGACTCAATTTAAATAGATTAACTTGTAAAGCATTATAAGTTAATCTAATTTATAATACCAGAGTCTAGCTTTAGCAGATGGCTGAAGGCATCTGACCCACGCTTCAAACTCACTACCTGTTTACTCAAAGGAAAAACTTTGGTGAGGTTAAACTTAGTCGGCTGAAGAAAATCAAACGGTTCATTCTCTAACGTGAGAAATCCCTTGAAGTAGTCAAGCTTCTTGTTTGTTCAGATCTTGTTAGTAATTTCCATAGTATGATTACTAATTAACTATCAATTCTTTTGTGTCTGGAGGCAATCTAATCACTCAGTTCGCAACTGAAGTTTATTATCAGGATTCTGCAAATTAAATATTTTCATAGTATATTTCAAACATTCTGTTCATACAGTTTAGGCTCCCTGAAAAGGAGAAATTACATGTTACAGAAAATATAAATATTTTTGATTGCTTTGAGTTTAATGATATTTTACTTAATCTGACTATATGATATTTTTTAACGTATACTGAAGATTTGCATTGATCATTTACAGTGGTGGGAAGTAACGAAGTACTCGTACTTCGTTACTGTACTTAAGTACAATTTTTGTGTATCTGTAGTTTACTTAAGTAGATTTAATAATGGATACTTTCTACTTTTACTCCACTACATTTTACAGTAAGTATCTGTACTTTCTACTTCACCACATTTCTACAAAACTGTCGAGTTACTTGTTACATCCATAGACATGAACACGTAGACGCCTCATGGAGCGGGTCTGCCCGTTGCTGCGATACGTCATAGCTAATAGAGGTAAAAGGACCGAACTTCAGAAATTGCTGTTCTACAAAGTATTTTAAGTTAATACCTGCCATTGACACCTTTTCTCACACACACTAATATTTTTGGCAGTCAAAGAAATCACTAAAGACAGAGTTTATAACTTTTTATGTGATTATCTAATTGTTTTGGGGCATTTCTGAATAAAGAACACAATGTTTTTATTTGATAGAAATTATTCTGACAATTGTTATATTAACATTTATGAAGACACACTTTTACAGTGTTTTATTAGAGAACATACTTGCATAATTCCATAATTTAATGTACATTTAACGTTTCAAGACAAGAAACAAATAATTTTCTTGTATTTATTTATACATTGAGAAATTACTTTTTATTTATAAATCAGTCATTGTCGAACATTAAGCTACATATTTTTCTTACTTTTTTCCAGAGAAAAAATATTTATTACAGTATGTCAACTCTGCTATTGACAGCAAAGAGTGAAAATAATTCTAACAGAGTAAATAATTTTTATTTCATTACATAAGCTGTATTAATACACTAACACTTCAGATTGAGATATTTAAAAATACACAAAAAGTGAAAGAATAAAACATTTATTATACTGGGAACACTGGTCACATGCAGGGCTTCAGTCTTCTGGTCACACTGGGAGAACTCCAATGATTTCTGGTTCACAGGCGAAAGCCAAGAGAAATTATCCAAAAGTGAAATAGAAAATACATACACGTTTCCTTCACATTCAGAAAAAGACATTTTCAGCATGTTGGGCTCTGACTCGTAGCATCTTTATAGCTAAATACCCATGGTGAAGCTGAGCTGGGAAACAGACTGAAAAACAGCAGCTCCAGCTCTGATCCTGACTGATCTTTCCTCACAAAATTCTCTGGTTTTTTAATGAACTTCTCCTCTAACAGCGGTTTTTCATCAGCTCTCTCTCTCATTAGAAAACAGTGTGAAAACATTAGCTGCTACGCTAACAATCAGCGGTTAGCGTAGCAGCTAATATTTCCAATAGCTACTTAGGAAATATTTCTGGGTTGTTTAGAAGCGAATTTCTTGCTGCAAAGTCAAGTAATTCTTATCTTTCAGCCTTACCTGTGAAAGGTAATGCCAATGAATCCAGTTTGTTTCGTAAAACGGTTGAAACAAGTCCACACAGCACAGGACTTAAGGATGTCCGATCGCCCTGCTGCCACATAGAAGATGGCGGACGCTGTTACGTACGACTCAGCGCTCCATGAGGCGTCTACGTATATGATGTCTATGGTTATATCCAAGTCGTATTGCGCTTTTTTTCCGTTAAAATGTGAAGTTCAGGGACTTCAGGAATACAGTCATTTTAAAAAACAAAAGAAGCGTGTAGTCCTGGCACAGTGTGCTACCAGACAGAATAGATCAAGGGAGGAACTGCAGATCCGACCGAACCTAAAAAAACAGAAATCAGCATCTCTTCCTCCCTCAGTCATCTCCTGAGGCTCATATGGTAGAACATTTTATTATTAAGTTTCCTATTGTGCTTTTAATCGACTGTTATGAGTTGATTATTTGCTTATTTAGTGTATAATCGTATCAGCCAAAATAATATAAATGGTCATTTAGAGAACAAACCATACTGAGAGATTAACAGTAAATATGTAAATATTTCCTACTTTAAAAAGATTTGTTAGGGCTTTCTGTTTGTTTTATTAAGAAATATTGACATATTGATTTAGTGTTCAGTGGTTATTTAATGTATTCTTAATCTCAGACACAGACCTGCTGCCAATGGGCGGTTCTAGATGGGGGCCAACGGGGTACAGAAGAAATTATACTCAATAAATGTCTTATGTTAATACTCAGTGGTGGATTTTTTTAACCTTCACAATTTAACTGTAACATTTAATTAAATATTCCAGTGCTGCACTTTAAGCTGTTATATTGAGAGAGGATCAGACTTTCCATCTGCCAGGGATCTGCAGCCTGGATCTCTGCAGACACAAGTTGCTCTTTGGCTCACTTAATATATCAAATGTTGAAATATTGCTCTGTTGTTTTTTTTTGTTTCTTTTTTTTAAGTGTCCCCATGAAAAAGCACTGACTACCCATAGTGGTAAATTTGGTCTAGAACCAGAAATATTTCAGTCATACTCTTTACAGTACCAGAATTTTCACATATGCTTTTGGAGCCCTGTTTGAGGACACATTTGATTATTAAATTAGGTATAATTATCAGTCACTCAGTACTTGAGCAGTTTACCAAATACTTTTTACAATTGCTTAATTAAACGTGCTTAAGGAGTGTTACTCTGATTGGAGTACAATTTTGGAGTACTCTATGTATGAATGATTGTTTTTTGGATTACTTTTTAAAAACAAAACATTGCCATAAAATATTATCTATCACTGCAGCANTTATTTCCTACTGTCTGCTGCTGAACAGCGTCACTCTGAAGGGCTCCAAGCAGGAACAAACCGTTTAACGCAGATGGGGGTTCGGGGGAAGTTCAGGTCAAATATGGATGTGTGTTTTGTGGTCTGCGAGTGGGAACATTAAATTTTTACTGCTTAAAACAATCTTTGAAAATACAATATGATTAATTTTTTAACTGACAGGGCCCCGATTATTTTATTTTATTTATTTCTATGAACAAAAGATAAACAATTAAATTGTGGAGGGCCCCCTGTTGGTCAGGGCCCTTAGAAATGTCATCACTACCCCCGCCCCTGCTCACAGTCTTTACTTGCCCACATTCCCTACAGCAGGATTCGTGAGCTTCACAGTGCTGTCTGATGCGGACATTGATAACCAGACTGCCAGGAAGTCTCAAAATGCAGAGAAAGAAACTTGCAGTGGCAGGTAAGAGGCAGCGTTCAAGTCTTTTACTTACACCAAAACGTAAGTAAAAGACTTACTTTTTACTTACACCCTGTTTCGCAGGGGCGGTCAGACGCCCCTGGCACCCCGTCTTTTTGAACGGGCTGTATTGAAACGAAAAGTTGTTGTGCTTCTGAACAATAACAATAAAAGCATTCTGATTCTGATAGAGCAAAAATGATTCAATTATTTGGTGAGTGCAATAAAAAGTAGAACAAAGTAACAGATCAAGATCAGTTAAGCTCACTGAGAACATCTTGAAGAGGAAATGTATTTGTTCGAAGTAAATGCGCATTACGTAATACCTGCAGCTGCCGCACCTTTGCAGAGTAGCCTGCTGTTTTCTGTTTCTCTGGCTGCTGAGCAGCGAGCATGTCTCTGCATGCAGGGCACACATATTCAGAGCAACTGCGGTTTATTTTATTTTATTTATTTATTTTTTATTTTTTATTTTTTTGCAACTGCAGCGGCTGGAAATCTATTTTGAGTAGCTCAAACATGGACTGGATGTGCGCTTTTATTATGACTTTAAAACTTTTTGTGCAACAATCAGAAATGTACTGAATTTGACTGTCTTGAAAACAAAATATAGCAAATTCACGTGAAGTCAGAAAATACTGTTGAAAATAGTTTTTTATTTTACTTCTCATTATAAATTTTCAAACCTAATTTAAGTGTATTTTGTTTGTCTTTTCAGCTGTTCTCCTGCTGTGTGCTGTTAACGTACTCTGCTCTGATGATGTTGATAATCAGAAATGTGTGTCCAGCTGGGAGGTAAAAGAAAACGCTTTTCAAACTTAAAATATAGTGCTGATATCTCCAAAGTTATAGGAATGAAAACATTTTTTTTCTTCAGGGATAATAAAATGTATCTTGAAATATTGATTTATTTATTTTTTCAGCACAATAAATTCATATTGTTGTTTTGGTTTTGCTGAGCTAATAACATTTAATACAACTTTTGATATTATTGTCTGATTACAATTATGAGGAGTTTGTACCTATTTAGCTAAAATGTGTACTTTTGTTATCATAACCTGGTCTTTGAAAATTATCACTACACAAGCTAAATACTTAAAATCATAGTGACACCAAAGACTCTGATCTTCTGAAATTTTCTAATTGTCAATGTTTTATTTATTTATTTTTGTTTTTTTAATTGTTCTAGGCAGGTCCTCATGTTGACTGGGACAATGGGACAATTGGTTTTTCACATAAGGCAATGATAGCTTGTGTTGATTTTTTTCTTAATAAATCAGATCATTATTTTAAACAGGAAATTTGTCCTTATCCTGGTTGTCCTTGTTCATACTTTATCACAATATAAAGCAACACTATTGAAAGAATCACCACGGAGCACAAAAAGATTCTCTGTCAAGGAGGATTAAATGCTGAGTTTTGCCTTCCAGGCGGATTGCTTTCAGCCAGCTGACCACCTGAATGACCCTGATCCTGTCAGCCTGAAGTTGTCAGCCAGTAAGAAACTCCTCATCTCTCTAGAGGGCCTACCTAATGATCTTGTCTGCCAGTGGGGGAGAGAACAAGGCCCACTAATGAACATGTGAGTGTATTTTTGGTCAATGCGCTTGTTGATGGGTCTGCTTCTTTCCTTCATGTGTGTAAAGTTTGACATTTTCTTAAACCTCTCCAGAAATGGGAGTGTCTCCATGGTTACACCAAGACTTTCAAGGACTGATTCTGGGATGTACAANGTTCCTGGCTTCAGACAAAGGGTCAGAGATAGCTCCTGGATTGGATGAGCAAAGATACGCCTTATTTGAATAAATTAAAGAAAAGAAGATAAGACTTTCCAATACAGAGTAACAGATCAGATTTGCTCTTGCAATTCTCCAAAGATGTCTTTGGACCTCTTTTCTTTCTTTCTTTCTTTGTTTCTTTGTTTCTTTCTTTCTTTCTTTCTTTCTTTCTTTCTTTCCATTTCTGTCAGGTAAACGAATGTATGTCTCTGTTGTTCTGCAGTTTCTGTTGTAATTTTATGCGTTTTCTATTGGATTAAACTGCAATTCTGTGACGTCAACACACATTGCTGTTTTCTTCTGAGTGAATACACGTGGCCGTCGCGAGAGGACCCGGGATCATAAAGGAAGAGAGAGCGCCAAACTTTTTTCCAAAATTAATTAATTCATAAAAATCTTCCTTAACACTCCTCTCCAAAGGGCCCTTCGCCATCTTCCAGAGGAGGGGCTGGAGAAACTAACCTCTGGTGTCTGATCAGTTCTTCTCATATATATAAATGAAGCCGTTGTTGGACATGTCTTCACTGCAGTCGCTGTCTGCAGTGAAGACATGCTCGTTTTCTGCCTTGACGGTTCGCTCTCCTTTCATTAAATAGCAGTAGAACTGTGTCAGCTTCGGATCCCCACAGATGACGGAGGACAGGTGGTACGTCTCCGTCCCACATTCTGCAGGGACCTCGATGGTCTGAGTGGCTTTTGTTTGGTACTCCCTGGTAAACCTGTGCAGAAAAAACACCAGGACCTTGTTATCGGCCAGACAGTATTTTTTCTGCCAGGGTGACCCGCAGCCTGAACAACGGCGTTTGCATGCCAAATCCAACCAGTACTCCAGCAGTATAGATATACTGGTTGAGAATAATATTGGTGGAAGGGCAATCAGGGCGCCGTTGTTCAGGAGCCTGAGGGAAGTGGCTCCACAGTTAGAGCAGGAGTTGTTGTCATACAACTCTCTATCTGTGTCGCCGCCAAACGAATCCAGCCAGACCAGAACAGACTCCAGCAAACTTTTTATGTCATAGTCCTTTCCCACACCTGATGGCAGCTTCCTCTCGCTCAGCTCCATCAGAACTGGGGAAAGGTCTTGTTGACTAAAATGTTTGCCGGGCTGATGGACAGCTGAGCGTATGAGCCTCCCACAGCAGGGGATGGACGATGCCTCCAGAAAAATCCTTTCCTGAGCGAGACACCGCTTGGTGACGTTCAGGTTCAGGATGCTCTGGAAAGCAACGTTCACCCAGCTGTTCTGGAGCTCATCTGAGAACTTGAAAAAGTTCTCCTCAGCTTGTCCGGGTCCTGCAGATGCTGTCCTCCCTACAACTGGCAGATCCGAGCCATCGCTATCTACTGAATTAGGGGAACAGGAAACCTCGACTCCAACAGAAATCTTTAAATTTAGAGGTGTTTTTCTTGGCAAAGGAGCAGCTCTGTTGTTATCTGAAATACAAAGTTCCCCATCCGGGGAACTTTGTATTTCAAAGGTCCCTGTGAAAGTCCCCTTCAGAGGACTCTTCTTTAAAGATGGGACCAGGGAAGCCAAAGCTTTGGCT
>NW_006800003.1:691276-692720 GCF_000485575.1 Poecilia formosa
TATAAAACATCTCTTTCAGAACATCACCTGTCTGTTATCCACCTGGATTAGCACTGGTGAAGGGGGTCATCGGCCATCAAGTTTTACATTTCAGTCGTTAATGGCAGGTTTTGCCAGATTTAAAGTGACTGAATCTAGTGTTAGAGCGCTTATAAAGCTAGGGTTCCGCTAAACTTGTATTTGGCCAGTCGGTTTTATTTGTCTTGATTTGCGTGGGGTGTGGAACTGTAAGGAGTGTAGTCTCTCTGTGTCTAGTAGACATGAGCTGCTAAAACATTTTAGACTTCAACACCAGCATGCAAAGTTACCCATGCCCACACATAGACTGTCCATGTACTTTTAAGACATGGAATGCTTTGTATATTCATTTCAGTAAAGTCCATCCTAAACAAAACACTCAGGAGCTACAAGAATTATTAACATACAGTCGTCATTTGTGCACATGTATTGATCTAACTACAGAGAAGAACTATTTCTCACACATTAGCAGACATATGAAAAGTAATGAAACAGTCGGTTGTATGTTTTGGGGGCTGTAAAATACAGTACCTTTTCTAAATGGAAAATATTAACACTGGACTCACAATTAACACAGACAGGTCCATGGTGGACCTTAGTTGTTGGAAGTATTTTACCATGAGTCAGCCAAACAATTTTAACGTAATTTTTTTATTTAATGAGATGTGAAATCTCTCCCCCCCACACCCCACCCTAACTCCCATAGGGCGTTGATCAAGGTGCACAAATGGCCATAGCCGAGACTGTCTTTGGAATCATCATTATTCGACCAGAGGGTGCAGAGCCTCGTGATGCCAATGAGGATGTTGGGATTGTCCTGGATGGGGTGGAAGTAATGAACAACTTGGGCAAAGTGCTGTGTTGATCACTGTTTAGCAAAGAAATCCACATAGATTTCCACATGATTAAATAGCTTTCTTTCAGCATGAAGCATATTTGTTGAGCTAACTTAATTTTCATGAGTTGGATGAACTTAAGTAGTGTGAAGGTACCACTGTAAAATAAGTTGGTTTCACCTAAATTTTCTTTCATCTTAATCAAGTAAAGTCAATTATTTGGTCCTAAACATTGCAAATTAGTTGGGCTGGCTCTATTAAATTACATTGGGTCCAACTAAAGTAAATAAGTTGAATCAACTTTAAAAAATAAGTTGAGCAAACACATTTGCTTTAAATTTGAGTAACAGAATTACACAGTGCAGAAATAAAGCAAAGTAATCAGGTGGAAAATCTTTCCATGATTTTTTTTTATGTTCATCCAAAGAGTTATTTTTTGAGTCAATAGCGCTGTAGAATTTTAGTTGTTTGCCAAAATAAATAAATAAAAATATAACCTTTTTATTTCTACAATGATGTGCTGTTTTGTACTAAAATATTGGAATCCCAATAAAATACATTAAGGCTTGTAATTTGAACTTGAGAAAACA
>NW_006800003.1:692730-698581 GCF_000485575.1 Poecilia formosa
CTGTTGATCTTCGTGTTGTTGGTGAGTCATCATTTCTCATCTTTATTAAGACTCAACTAAACAGAGAAGCATAAAACTACCTTAATGTAGATAATTAGTGGATTTAACATAATGTTAACCAATTTTATTCACATGCTTCCTAGAACGTCCCTCAAAACCAAAGATGTCTCTGGATCATATAAATGATCAATACACGTCTCCTTATTTTAAATGCATCTCTGAGGGTTCTCCAAGGCCCAGTATTGAATGGTCTCGGTAAGACAACTAGTTTCTCTGTTCATATATGCATAGTTTTATCATTTCACTCTCTGACTATCAATGTTTCTTCTCAGTCCATCCTCAAGCGAGAGGAGAAAAGACATTGATGATTGGACAACAGAGAGCTCAGCCACAACTTCAAACTATGCATATAGTGGAGCGATGTGTTGTGCCAAAAATGATGAAGGACAAGAATGCACCCAGCTGTGTGACTTTGGTAATTACGTTAAAAACAGACACATATTAGAAAATGTCTTAACTCAGAGTTAACCTGACCAGAGAAGGAAAACAGCTCTCAGAATTATTCTCAAATTAAATTAGAAAAATATAAATAAACGCATTAAATAACTTGAAGTGTTTTATGTTTCAGACTTAAATACTGCTTCAATGAAACCAGACGAGGTTTCTAGTGTGACCATAAGTCCCGGTCAGCCTTTGGTACTTCGCTGCAGAAAAAATTGAGATTGTAGTACTATATGGGAACATGATGGCAAGGTTTTGGCGGAAACCTGTGCAGAGAATGAGGTACAGTGATGAAAACTGTGATTTTTTTTTTTATTGATATCAAAATACAACCACATTAACCACAGATTTCAGCTCATTTCAAAAACATTGTTCTACATGATTATGATTTCAATGTTTTTCTTCCAGATCTGTATTAAAAAGGACAGACAACAGAAGAGCTGCATGCTGTATGCCTTCATCAGATCAGTTACCTCACAACACAACGGCACATACACCTGCAAAAACTCAGGCGGAAGTAAATCTGTGGATGTTCATGTTACGGGTCAATATCAGTTCTTTACATGAACTATTACTGTTATCTTGTAATAACTACCATTTTATATTTTTAATTAATAATATACATCTGTTGAACATTTTAATTTCTTGTCTCCTCAGCTGAGAGCTTCCTCTCCTCCCAGCTGCCTGATCACTTTGTGATAACTGAGACCAGCTCCTGTTTGGCAGCAAATGTTTCCTACCACCCAGTGCTGCAGCTCTGCTACTGGGAAGCTCCTGATGGGAGTTTCACTAAATGCATCAGAGACGAGACAGCAACAAAGCAAAGGTAGTTTTATAAAGCAATGCCTCATCATCTCAGAATAATCATTTTTCAAAGATAATTATATAATATAAATTTTATCATTAAAATATTTTTAAATTTCCTTTTTTGTTTTTAACATACAGTGACATAATAAAAAGGATTTGGGTTTTTTCAAGAGATATGTTTTTTAAATTAAATAATTTATAATCACCCCCTTTATTTGGCTATGTCTAATCCAAATGCATTATAAGCAGCTGCCTTCAGAGGCCAACAAATTATTTACTAAAGTCCACCAGTGTGTAATCCATCATCAGAATAAATCTGTGATTGTTTAAACATTAATGAACAAACAGCTTCATGAAGATCAAGGAACACAAAAGACAGGCCGGTGAGCAAGTTCTCATGCAGCTTAATGAAAGGTCAAGTCATAGGACCGTTTTGTTTTTTTTTTTATTTTCAAAGTGGAGTGGAGAAGTGCACTACAAATCAAGAGTTATTGTGTTTGTAAAAAAAATACAACAAAATCAAATGCCCTTGTGTTTTCACTTCACAGTTATACAAGTCTTTTTAGTGTTGTGTCACACAAAATCCTAATTAATGCATGAAGGTGTGGGGTTGTATCATGAAGAAGTTTTTCTAGCTAAACTGAATGAACAACAATATTCTGACAACCATCTCGCATGTTAGCAAAAACAGCTCAAAACAACTTGCAACAGGTCAATCTTTGGGCCTGTCCTGTAGCCATAGCGTCAACCCAGAGCTCCTCTGTTTAAAAGTATATTAGACCTTAAAGTGAGATCAGTCTGGTCAGTGGGACACAAGTCCTCTACAATGATGTGAGAAAACATAGTTATTGCTGCTAAAACTGGTTCAACAATCTCTTTAATTATAGGATGTACTTTGTTTTTCACACACAGCTCCCCCACTTTTCATTTTTTATTATCATTGGCTGGAAATATACTGTTAAAGCCTCATAAAGACCAGATATTTTTTTTATGTATCAACCCCAAGAAGGGAAATTGTTCAGCTTTCCTTTTACCATATTAACCTGTTGGACGTGCCACTATTTTCTCAGGACTGTGAAGTATTGTGGACCATTACAGTCTGGAGAGTATAAACTACACCTGGAGGCTGGAGGAAAAACGGAAACAAAGAAAACAATTGTTTGTGTTCTAGGTAGGTATCTTGTGTGTCATTGTTAAAACGCAAATAAATACAGCATCACCTGTAATTTAAAATTTCCCTTCTAGAGAAACAAGAGCCATCATTTAAGAAAACAGATAATTACCTTTATGTTGAGACTGTGAGTGTCTTGCCTGCTAACTCTACATGGATGATGTCAAGTTTATCATCCGGCAACAGGTGAGTAATACGTAGCAGCTCAGCCATGAGAGATCAGCAGGCCTGATTGTTGAAGCTCAGTGATCTTTGTCTGACTGCAGCTCTGAAACAAACCCATCCTGGGAAGTGATTGAGAGTAATAACCACCCAGCTTCTGATGGCTTCTGTAACCAGAAACTCACCGGCAACGTGAGCACAATAAATGTAACGGTTGCAACAAAATTTAAGTTTTGCTTAATGGACCAAGCTGGGTCCAGGTGCAGTGAGGAACGTTATGAGGTTCCAAACCTCAAATTCCAAGCCTCCACAGGTAAGACAAGATCATTCACCCTCGACATTCATTCAATCACGTTGCTATAGCTGACTTCTGTCACGTTTTCACATTTTTAGCTTATAAATCTTATGACGGTCACTTAATAATGCCACTGAGAATCAGCATATTGGCTCTGCTCTTGGCTCTGACAATAATCTAATTTGTGCTCGTGTGCTACATCAAGAGAAAGGTATGTGTTGCACATGGCATCAACACAGACACAAGCAAATCCATAAAAGATACTAAATCATTTTGGTTTTCAACAGAAACCCCAATATCAGCCTCAGCTTCAGATGATCCAGATGGTTGGGCCTAACGACAACGACCTGTACGGATCTGAAAGAAGTTCCTGGAGAAGAAAAATTCCTCAATAGTGCTGTAAAATTTTAGTTGTTTGCCTAAATAAAAATATGACCTTTTTATTTCTACAATGATGTGCTGTTTTGTACTAAAATATTGGAATCCCAATAAAATACATTAAGGCTTGTAATTTGAACTTGAGAAAACATTGAAGTTTACAGATGAATAGCTGTGCAAGACGATGTCCTGTTCTTTGCTTTACAGCCGCTAGGTGTCGCCAGACATCAGATGTTTGCCAGTTGAATGTCCAGCAGTGCGTTAACCTGTTTTCAAAAGTGTTGTCCGAAGGTCATTAAACACTACCCGTTCAACCAAAAAACTGTTCCCATGGACATTTCGGCAGTAAATGCTCTTCCTTATGAAGATTTTGTAAATATTTTCGGTAATGTAGTGGAGAAATGTCCTCTTATAACAGCCGCTGTTTGGACCCGTCGTCCCTTTACGAGCTTTAATGCTTTAGAAGCTGCGATTAATGAATTCATCGATGCTCTCCCAGAGTCGGGTGAGGTTAAAGGATTTTCGCTGTTTCACGCATCTTGTACTTTTATTTATTACATCCATTCTGGGAGCAGTATAATGAATCACCAGTTGTGTTCAGGTAAAGAGGGGATCCTCAGGTGTCACCCGGACCTCGCGGGCAAGCATCTCCACAGCGGTGCATTGACCCGGGAGTCCCAGGAAGAGCAGACCCGAGCCGGGATGGACGTGCTGAGCTCGGCGGAGGCCTCGCAGATGACGCGGCTGAACGAGGAGTACAAGGGGCGTTTCGGATTCCCGTTTGTCATCTGCGCGCGGATGAATGACAAGGTGACCATCTTGCGCGAGCTCTCTGAGCGCTGCCAGAACGAGCGCGCGGCGGAAAGGGCGCGTGGCATTGGGGAGGTAAAGAAGATCTGCCGCCTGCGTCTCCAAGGTCTGGTGCTCTCTGACGCAACAAACAAGTTATAAAGCCTAGACCTCTGTTCCAGTGTAACCACATTTAACAGGGAGCTGCAATACTTGTATATGTTTTTATTTCAAAGTTAGCATATACACTTTTAAACAGTGTAATTAATAAAGCATGTGATTTAAACTTGTATACACAGGTGGATGCTGATATGGAATGTACACAATAGTAAAACCTGTTGCCTACTTGTTTTCTGTCCGAAATGTAACTTTGAATTGACTTGTGCATTGATTGATTGATTGATTGATTGATTGATTGATTGATTGATTGATTGATTGATTGATTGATTGATTTCTGCTCCCTGGATGAATGGCGCCCTGGGCACTGAGCCACATTTCCCATGTAAAAAAAACAACAACAAAAAAACACTGGAATGTATGAGGGGATCTGGACAGGTCCTTTAACTTGCTGTAAGAACAGCTTTATCTTTGTGCAACAAAAAAATATATATTTCCTATATAATCCAATTAAGAGGAGTGCTCTCCACGTCTATGCTGGTTCTCTGGACCCCGACGCGGACAACGTGTGGCCATGCAGTGGGGAAAGAGGGGGCGTGCTGGTGTGAGGTCCATTCGAGGAAGACACCCCTGCCCCCGCAGTCTCTCCCTGATCCCCAGAGGTGATGGAAGAGTCCTGGTCCGGCTCAGACCCCCTGGCCCTCCTCCGGTCCTCCTCCTTCTTCCACTTCATGCGTCGGTTCTGGAACCAGATCTTGATGTGGCGCTCGGTGAGGCTCAGGGTCAGCGCCAGCTCCACGCGTCGCGGCCTCGAGATGTAGCGGTTGAAGAGGAACTCCTTCTCGAGCTCCAGCAGCTGGGCGCGCGTGTACGCGGTCCGCGTGCGCTTGTTTTCCTCTGCCTCGGTCATCACGTAAGACCCTGGAAAACAAAATCAGATTCAGAGTCTTTTATATGATGTAATTCTGTTTTTTTATTCTTTAAGACACTTTAATAAACTTTTTTTTATTGGGATTGTGGTAAAACTTAGAGCAGAGCCAAATAACTGATGATAAATTCAGAAAGTTGGTCATGCAACAGAAACAAAACAATAAATTTATTATTTATGTCCAGGCCAAATGACATCTAATTTATTCAAAACTAGTTCAATTGAAAATGGGAACTATTGTGACATCTTGATAATTTAAGCTGTATTTTTTTTAGTTCCGTTTATTTGTACTAACCTAAATCAAAGTGATTATTTAATAGTTTTTTTTTTCCTCTTCCTGTTTCTATGTAAAAAGCACTTTTTCTGCTCTTTTTGACTCAAATAACCATCCATCCATCCATCCATCCATTTTCTGAACACCCTTGTCCCTCAGTGGGGTCGGGAGGGGTGCTGGTGCCTATCTCCAGCTAACGTTCCGGGCGAGAGGCGGGGTACATCCTGGACAGGTCGCCAGTCTGTCGCAGGGCAACACAGACCTCAAATAACCAATGAGTCAAAAATATATTTTATACATAACCAAAGTTATTGTTAAGAACTAAGGAATCAAACGTGCATTTATTTAACCATCTTAATTATGGGTAGTTTGTAAGTTTAATTAAATTTAAAAAACAGTTTCTGCTAATATATATATATATATATATAT
>NW_006800003.1:698591-719803 GCF_000485575.1 Poecilia formosa
TATATTTGTTTTCTTGTTTTTTTTTTATTTAACCCAAATAAAATTATGTATATAACTTTAATTGGTATGTAATATACATAACTTTCAAAATAATTTAAAATCCATGATGGGTGAAAAAAGCGTTTGTGCAGAAGTCATATCATGTTTTGGCAGCATTTATATATCAGTCTAAAGATTACACACCACATTAATAATCTATTTATATATTTTTAATGGATATAATTTCCTTAAAAGTTATAATCTTGCTGTTTAAGTTTCAGAATCTACGCGCTGCAGTCTCAAGTTGTGGTACTATAGCAAGCGCTGACCTTTTATTCCAAATGCAGTAAATTCAAGCCCTTTTCTAAGAGATGTCAATAAAGGACTCCGAAAGTCAAATAGAGCTCAGATTTATTACTTGATTCCGCATTGTGGGTCCTTAAAAAAATCACACACATTTATTTTCTTTCCTCGATTTATGTGCGGGTTTTCTGTACCTGTCCATTGGCCCTTCCAGGTGTGCGAGTGGGATTTGGTGGTCTTCATCCAGGGAAAAGGGAGGTGATATCTGTTCTGCTCTCCTGCGTCTATATAACCCGGAGGCTGGAGTGTTGGCTGCTGCTGGAGGCCCTGCGGGTGGTGGAGCGGTGGCACGCCCGGATCCTCCCGCATGCCGGGCATGGTGAAAGCGGCAGGAGCGATGTCGGGAAGGCTGGCCTGCTCCAGGGTCCCCAGGGACGGCGGCGTGTACACGGAGTGCACCTGCCTGCTCATGTAGAGGCAGGGCGGCGGACTGTAGTCATCTCTCAGGGATCTCTGGTAGGCGCAGGAGTCTTTAAAAACCTGAGAGGGATAGAAGGGGTCTTCCCGATTCATGGTTGGAGAGGACCCGAGGCTGAGTACCTGCGATCCTGCCTCGGCGTGGACCTTCAGCTCTTACGCACCTGTGGCGCAACTGCAAGGCCCCCGCGGGCTCCGCACAGGTGTGTCCCTCTGACACCATGTGACCCTGCGGCGCACCAAGCCATTGGTTTCACTGTTTGCACAAAACGGGAGAGCTGCAGCGGCCGGTTTCCAGGAGATTCTGAGCAGAGCGCGTAAATCAGTGCCGCTCTGCAAATACAACAACGTTCACCTGCATCCACCTGTTTATTTCCCCCCCAGACAAGAGGGCGAGTGAAAATGTGCCAGGGGCAATTGTCAGAACAGAAAAACACCTTTTAGGCCTGCATGCGTGCAGCTTAGAAGTGACCGAAATCTTGGGTGCATTGAAGCTCTCTTCCCAGCAAATGAATTTCTTCACTTAAACTGGAAGTCTTTTTATGCAATTCAGCCAAAAATGGCTGTGATATCTACTGTCCCGGATAACTTAGCTAACTATAAGGTCATAGAAATTATGTTAGCAAGTTATTTTGTGGAAGGGCTTAGTTCATTTTTCACTAACCGCCATTAACTTTGTAAATTCGTTGTGTTTCATTTGATTCTTTCTTCATAGCGATCGAGACTAAATGCAAATTGTAAAAATCGAAGCAGTAAAGTATAGACAAAAGGTCACTGAGTTTCAAAGCTTTTTCCAATCACTGAAATGTTGCTTCAGTGATTTTATTCTTTAAAAATATTACAAAGATTCATTACAGATATATATTGTTTGTATCTGGAGAATGTTAAGTTCCTGTGGGTACTTTACGGGAACACCTCAAACATGCTGCTTCCAGATGGCAGCAAAAATAGAAATCAGGCAAGACATTATGGTTGATACCCATCTAGCACAACTCAGAGATAACAGCCTTACTTTGTGAGAAATGTCTTAGGGGCTGATGGAAATAAAACTGAAGTGTTTGGGCATTCGGTAGTTAAAAGAGGACAACTGGAATCTGGAGAACACCGTTCCAGCTGTGAAGCACGAGGGAGGTGGCATTATGTTGTATGTTTTACAAAGAATACTAATAATCACAAAATGTGATAGAGTATGGGTTCAATAACTGAATAACTGATTTTTCTGCTAGGTTTTGACATGATAAAATGTAATTAAGGTTATTTTAAAGAAACCAAAGTCAGCTAAACAACTGGTTTATTAGAGGACTATAAACCAGTTGGCCATAAGTGAAAACAAAAGCCTCCCTCAACCTTTTAATATAATTGTAGCAAATCACTCAGCATAATAAACAAATATATCAAAATTCAATGAATACTATTGGAAACTATTTTTTTGACCAGATAATTAATAGAATTAAATTTCTATAACCTTTTGCAAGAAAAGTTATTGTTATGAAATGAATTATATTAATTTATTTGGAAAAGGAGCGGAGGAAGGGTGCTTCTTCAGAGCTCTCTTCTGCATGGGATTAATCCAGATGTCAAACTCTGAAATCAGGGAGATTTTCAGGGCGGCAGAATATCATTAACTCCTGATCTTATGCTGTTTATATCTTGTCCATCCATCTGTCATTTTATTGTCCCACAGATTTACAGGCATGGAAAGTGGTCACTCTCTGCTATCACAGTTCCCCATCTCACCTCTCTATACTTAAGTCTCATCATCCCTCCTGTCGCCCCCTTAAAATTGCTTGGAAAGTTATCTAAAATGCATTCAAGGCACATCATGCTTCATAAACCACATAGTGGAGAATAGCCTGAGTTAACAGTTTCCTTCCTCTTTGCAACAATGATCAAATATAAATACCATTAAGCCATAATGCAGGTGGGTGTTATGTATAGAACTGGTTTACTTGAACTTTATTGCGCCGCAGAGTGCCCCCATTAAGATACCGTGGAAAGTGCCATAATTGCATTTGAAGATCTCATTGCAAATAGTCCATTGATGCTGCACACACCATCAGAGTCGAAGGAGGTTCATTCAGGAAGGTTCTGCGTGTAAATGAACGCGTCTTATAGTCGTTGCGACGTCGCGGGTTTGAAGTCCGCAGCTTGCGGAGTCACGCTCTAGACACTCTGCGGTTAATTGAGTTCAGTCGCTCTCTCCAGCTTAATTGGCTTGCCGCGAGCGCCGATGTTTAATGAGGCGGACTCTCACGCGCGCACGCAGGGCCGCGAGAGGCTAATGGCTAGCAAACACGGCGAGAGTGCGGCGGCCGCAGCAGCCCTGTTTGTTGTCGCCAAGGGCTCTTGTCCGTGTGGAGCTGCTGGGTGAAAATGGTGTTAAATGATGCATCTAGAAAAGTGTAATGGATACATGTTGAACGCCAGACAGGGGTGACAAAACGGTGGTGGAAAATAGGACATCCCCGTGTCCGAGCTTTCCACTGCCCGTTTCCCAGACAACTGCGGCTGCTTTACCAGGTCCCTTTATCTCGCAGGTCAAGCAATATTTGCACCCATACAGGCTTACTGTGCAGACAGGAAAGATATACAGATTAATTAGAGTATCACTGAAAAGTTCCTTTATGTCACTATTAAGTAAAGTTCAAAAAGTGATGCTTTAGATTTTTTCCACCTGTGTGGTTTTATTTTAAGCATTTATTTTCTGTTAAATTAGAAGATTACAGGTTACAGCTAATGACAAACCAAAATCAAGTTTTTTTTTCTGAAAATTAGAATGTTATGTCCTACAAAATTATGTGGAAAACTGCTTTCTGCATCAGCTGACTATTTGATGTCTTCAAGGAGTGTAAGCTATGGTCACTGCTAAAGAACCTGACTGTTCACGGAGTTCTGTATCCAACCATATAAAAAGGGAGGTTTAGTGAAAGTAAAAGGTGTAGGGGAAAAAAAAGCAACAGCAATAACCGAAGCCTGCAGCTTGAGTCTGAGTTTTAAGAGTCACCACACTGGGGTATTTCAGGGTGATAATTGTTGCATTCTTTGTTGTTAAATCTACTCTAGGACAGAATCATCTGTAGGATTTTGCGGAGCCATTTCACCCGCCATTTGTGTATTATCAAGTCTAAGCCACTTTACATGATTCATGCCTCTGCAGATACAATTTATGGAGATGCTGATTTAATTTTTCAGCAGAACTTGGTGCGCGTCCACACTGTGAAAAGTACTATATCTGCTTTAATAACCATGGTGTCATTGTTCAAAAATATTTCCTGACCTAAAATCCAAAGAGAATCCATGGAGTATTGCTGAGATGACGATGAGAGTCATGAGAACCAACAATGCAGGCGGGCTGATGGCAGCCTGGGCTTCCTTAACACATCAATAGAGCCACATGTTGATCGTCTCCATGGTGAAAAGCACATAAACATATATTTCAGTAGATGGCAAAAGACTTGGGATTGGGGCCGAGGTCTTCCAGATGGACACAACTCTACACCACACACTGCGATGTTCAAGAAACAAGGCTGAGATTATTTGAGCTATGGTGTTTTAGAAATAAGGCAAATCTGAGATCACTTGGACCAGAGTAAAGGTGTGTCAGGAAAACATGTTCTTTTTTTTATCTGCTTTAGCAAACAAAACACTTCCAGATAGCCTGACAAAAACTTGGACATGCGATAAAACTGAGCTTACCCTGTGGCGACAGCAGCCTGGGCTGTGTCAACACCATGACGTGTGAATAGCAGCTGAAGAATAGTAATGGCATTATAATGGAGGTTTGGTGAAACACAGCTAGACCCGAGCGCGAGTCAAGTGAGAAGGGAGGAGGAGAAAATGTTTGCTGAAGAGAGATTTCCAGGGAGATGCCAACGTAACGGCAGCTTGAGCTTTTTATTAGGTCACATTTTAGTGAAGAAGAACCAAAAAGAACAATAAATACACATTAATCTCACCAAAATCTTGAATAAAAAATAATCAGTAAAACACACTTTACTTTTTAAACCTAAATTATGTCTGATAAATCGCAACCTTCTACATCACACTAGTTCTGAAAGCCTGAGATGGTTCTGAGTGTGGAGACCCGCCACCTCTCCCCAGACAGAGCCAGTTCGCTTATGAAGTCTGTGTCCGTCTGCTTCTGCCTCCATTTCGTCCATCGTCGTGTCTTTTGTCTCTGTCGTCTCTGTGCCTGCGCTGCTGCTCCTTATCTCTGTCCAGCCTCTTATCTTGACTCGTGCGGCCGTCCCTTCGAGGAGGAGAAGGAGAGCGTTTACGGTCTGTGCGCCCTCCGTTACTCCTGCGATCCGTTGGCGGCGATCTGCTGCGGTCATGGCGTCTGTCCGGGGACTCGCTCCTCACGCGTCCTCTCGTGTTGCTGGAGCGGCTAGTTCTGGACACGTCGGAGTGGCGCTGCAGGTCTGTGGAGCGAAGCGTGTTGAGGAGAAAACGTTTGTTGGTGCCCTGCAGGGGGCATTTCAACCTGTTAGGGGAACACAGAGGGTCAATCCAGCCATCAGAACGTCACTCAGAGGAGGAGATGGATGTGATATAAAGGAGTCAGATGATCATAACTCACATGGCACCAGGGATAGACTTTGCCTTTAGATGATTTCATTCTGCCTTTTGCCATGTTACAATCACAGACTCTCATAGTATGTTACTGGGATTTGTTTTTTTACCCTAACACAAACTATAAGATAATTTGAAAAAAGAAAAAAGAAAGATAAAGATACTAAAAGATTTTACAAGTAAAAATCTGAAAGGTGTGGCATGAACATGTCTTCAGCCCCCTTTCCTTTAGATATGTTCAACCAACAATTTCAGTATAACCCAGTTCTTTTATGAAGGCTTCAGAGGTTTGTTTGAAAACAAATAGCATCAGGGAGATCAAGGAACAGAAGACAGGTTTAAAGCCGTATTGGGATATAAAGTAGGGACGCACGATATATCGGCATGTATATCGGTATCGGCTGCTGTCATTTTTAACATATTGCTACTGGCCTGATGAGTAAAACTAGGCAGATATCAACAACCATTGTTTATTTATATCTTAATAGGATTTGTGTATGTGTTTCAAAAGGGGAAAGTCATATGGCAGTTTTACTGATGCAGTTCAGGATTATGGGGTGTTTAACTGAAGCAGAGAGGCAAAGAAGGCAGCGCAGTTGATATGGCGCCGAAGATGTATTGAAATAAATATGTCTGATATTGTTAAATTACATAAATATTAATATCGCATAACAATATTGGCCCAAATTTTCATCCCTAATATAAAGCAACATCCCAAACTAATAATTCTTCAATCTATTAATTTAAAATGCTCAACATATGGCACAAGAAAACAAGCAACATGGCCGCCCACCTGTTGGTCGTAAAATCTTACTAAAACAGGCTAAAATTTCCACATTTGGAAGAGCATAGTGAGTTTGGACACTTTAGTGAGAGAAGGGGAACTAGAAAGTTTAACTGTAACTAAAAAACATATACCTCTTTAAAGAACACCAGAAATACATTCAACACAAGAATCCCAGCTCACCATCCTGCGGGGCCCATGGTCTCTGCTCTCAGCCGGGCTCTGTCCGTCTCCCTGAGGAGCTCCTCTACAGCGCGCCTGCATGGACAGATGGATCCACAGGAAAGTGCGTAATGTGCAAATGGACATGAAACTGAGCTCAAACAAGACATAAACACTCAAGGTAGAGCCAAAGGGATATTAAGAGGTGAGAGAAAACTGTAGAAGTGAATCATATGACAGCGGGCTGTGTCCTCGGTTAACCCGAGCTGCTGATAATGAGCTTCACCGAATCACACGGCGCAGGCATCTTGAAGCAGGCTAGTCCATGGATGCATTTTTATAAATATTACACATAAAGAGAGGCCCATTAGCAGCCTGTGCTGCTAATGGGCTGGAGGTACAGTTTGGAAGTGAAATAAGCGCGGACATTGTCCGTTTTACGTTGACTGGGGAAAAAAAAACAGCGATTAAGTTACTCACTTTTCCAGATCGTTATCTTCTGCCATCACCTTCCGGCTTAAAACAAACAGTTATGAGCTGTTACACAAAGAGATACTTCATCTTTAAATCAATATCTGCAGTGTTAATGTTGCATTCCCGTCTGTTTACTTCCCCGAGAGGGCCTCTCACCAAGGACCCTGTTCTTTTGGCAGCCGTGAAGAATGCCTGATTCGTGTTTCTGAATATATAGAGCTGCTGATGTTTTCCTGAATTGTTTGATATGTTAAATTTCTGTTTTAAATGAACATTTAATCTTAATTAAAACAAAAAAAATTGATAAGAAGCTATGTTTCATGTCCGTTTTATTTTATCTTTCATGCAAATTTGAGAAATTTGCATGAAAATCCCCAAAATCCAGGAGTTGGAAAGGAACATGGCAGATCAAAGAGCAGAAAAAGAAGAAGGAAGTTCAAATCATCACTGTAAATCATATTGAGTAAGGATCACATCATTGACTTCAACATCTTTTGCCTTGCCTAACCATGCGGCAAGACAGAAATTGAAAGTGGAGCACCGTAAGCAAAAGAGGCATAAGAAACAATTGATGGGGTCCTCCAGGACATTTTAGTGTAAAATATCAGATAGGCTGATAGACTGACAGACAAACAAATAGGTAAAACTGCAGTAAAGGCAAAAATGGATATATTTTTTTTCTTTGAGTTCTTTTTCCGCTCCCTACATGGATGGTGCCCTGGGTGAAGAGCCACAAGTCTCTACTGAAATGCATGAGAGAATCTTGAGAAAGACATAAACCTCCCCTACAATGTTGCATGAATATAAAAATTACATGCGTTTATATAAATAAATTAAACGCAAGACAACCAAGGTTTTTAAAAGTAGGTTTTTGTACAGGCAGATAACAAGCCTCCTCTACCTCAGCAGGCGCACTCATACCCCGCCTACTCCCAGTTTGATTGACACAAGTAGGCGGAGCCAGCGTCAGCAAAGGCACGGGGGCGTTTTCGTGCGGGTTTGCACGAAAACGCTCGGTTGCGGCGAATGCGTGATCGAGGTCCCGCCGCTGACAATTGTCCGCCTCCCCCCCGCCCCCTCCCATCACCCCTGTTCGGGGCCCGAGCGCTCAGCGCGGAGGAGCCGCCGGCGAAAAAGGTAGCTATCATCCCTCACATCTGCATGCATGAGTGGTGTCACTGTGTGGCTGGGTTTGCATTGGTACTGTCGCTTCTTCAGTCCTTCTGTCCTCGCTCTGCCGCTCCTGGAAGGAGGGTGGGATGGAGTCAGACAGATGGAGAGGTGGGGGTGGAGAGGGGGGGATAATTTCAACATCGTTCCTGTCCAAACAATCGGAAATTATGACGCTGCAGTTTGTGCGTTGCCCAGAAAAAAATGAGGATAATGAGGAAAGGAGGATAAACAAACTAACAGACAGACAAAAAAAAGGGGGTGGGGGTGCAATTTCCAATTAAACCAGAGACAGTTTTTGTTATCATCAGTGCATGTCTGTCTCGTAGTTGTGTGGAGAAAAAAGCAGTCAGTTGCAACAGACCTTGCAGAACCTTGCAGAACAGCAGCAGGCCTCCTTCTTTTCATTTTTTCCCCCCAGGATGAGGGGTTTTATCAAAATGTAGGCTGAACCGAAAGGACTCGAGTTTTGAGATCTGTGGCCTTAAACATCATGCCATGTTTGAATAAGTAACTCCTTTATGTATCACTGTGGGATTTGATTATGCCTTGTAAAAAAAATTAAAAAAAAAAAACAACAACACAGCCCAGGTGCATTCCTGTCATTTATTAATAGGTTATATAAAGGATTGCTGTAATGATTGACAATCTTCAGGTTTACTTACAACAGAGTCCTCCTCTGTTTAAAATAGATGTCGGTGTTTTCATAATTAGGACATTTGAAGTCTTTACTTATTGACAAGGTCAGTTTCTCAGGGACTGCTGCCTAAAAAAAGGCTCCTGTGCTTGACGTGTGCTTGTTTGCTTTTTTGCTTGCATGCCTGCGTGTTTTGTGGTGATGTCACAGCTTTGTTATAGAAACAGAGAAGCCTTGTGTCTTCATGATTAATTCATGTCCAGCTGCGGGATGGGGACAGAAGCGTTCCAGTCACACATAAAGGAAGGAGACGTACATGTAGGTAACTACTGGGTACGGGTGTAGATTTAAAAGACGGAGGCAAAATGTAGCTTAAAAAAAAAAAAGGCAAATCAAACAGGAAGGGGGACGCGGAGGGGGCGTCTGATCACCATGTGACGAGCTTTCGTGGCTGTAGTGGGGAGGAGTAGAGAGCATCCTGCTGGGAGAAGTGCATCTGCTGTGTGCCTCAGTCCCCTGCATCCTTCGCTGGCTTCACTCTGAATGTCAAGCCCCAGTGAGCAGAACAGGATCCAGGTCGTCATGGAGACAGGAACAGAGGCAGGTAGTCACTGTGGCTTGGCCGGGCCAGCTGAGGGGAGAAGGACGCCCTCTGTCGTCAGCTGATGGCATCAGGCCCACACAGGAAGGGGAGTGGGTGGTGACGATGAGGTTTATATACGGTGGATCCTAAGTACGCCCTTACTGTCAAATTGTAACTATCAAAATAATTTAAAAAATACAACAACAACTTTGTCCACCTTTAAAGTGATACAAATTCTGAATATGAAATCATAAACAAATTTATTAGTGGAAATACCACACCATAGCAAAGAAAAAATAGTAACTTATTTCTCACTTGGGCCCTGAAAAGGTTTTCTATTGATTTCATGCATGTAGTTAATGGGTTGAGAAGGCATTTACTGGTTAGTATTGAGGATTAGGAGACTAGCCTATGTGCTTTGGAATGAGGGGTATACGGATAGCAGAACCACCACTGAGCAGGAGGCGTTGGATCCGAAATAACCAGAATTTGAAACTCTTCATAATTTCATCAACCCGCTACCACCACGCCTTGTGTTTCTTTGGTGATCGTTAGTGTTATTTATACACTAAACATGCCTTTGGGTTGTTTGGTTTTGTTTATTCGGACAATGACACTTTCTCTCACAAAACATTTGAAGACTGTAGCTGCCTGGTGTCACTGGAAGAAAAGAGTAAAATGCAGCGCTATTCCTTAATCAGGATGTATGGAAAAGAGTAGAGATAGTTATGAAAATTCCTACAACATGGCTTTATTTCAGGTTAATTCGACTCACAATAAATGCTGAAATTAAATCAAAAGTAATTAATTTGTCTACATTAATGCAACCAGGTTGGCGTGCCTTTATTTATCCTTTTGGATTTTTCCACCTAACTTATATTTTTAGTTTAATTGTATAACAACAAATATGTAACATTGAAGGTAGAAAAAGTTTTGGAATGATTTATTATGGTGCATTTTTTTATTTTTACATTTGAACAGGGTTGTGTAAACTATTGAGAGGCAGTGGAGAGCTGCTGTAGATCTGAGTAGACTCTCCCCTTTAGCTTCAGGGAGCCCCAATGCTCAGCTTAGTGCTTTATTTCAGGATCTTGCTTGAGGCAAGTTCTTAGTGCCTCCACTGAACATGGAGTGTGTATAAATCCAGCCTGTCACTTTCCTTTGTTCTCCCCTTGCAGCATTTGCAGCATCCATCCGTCCCTCCTGTTTGCCGGTTGCTTTGTGTCTGTTTACACATCCCCGTTGATCTCTTTCACCGTTCTTCAAATCTCTTTCTCTGCCTCCGCTGCTCCCTGCCTCCTGCTGACTTTGCCTCTGCTTTTCTCAATCCCACTTTCTCTGATCTGAGTCCTCTCTCTGCCTCAATCCCATATAATTCCCTCTCTGTGGAATTGGAAGATTGGAGCAGGCGAGAGCAAAAGAGAGATTATACCGTCAGATTAGCGGACAGGAGCTGCAATACATAATCTCGGCAGGCTCTCACGCACGCACGCGCTTAGCGCAGACACGTGCACAAGGCATTTGCCACACGAATAATTTTGCAAGCGCATAATGAGACGCTCGTTTTCCTGAAACAGCTGTTGAGCATTCCTGCTGTGCCCTTTGACCTGCAGGGCTATGTGCCATCAGCCGCTGGAGGGCTTCTGTCCTCTCTGCAACCTATTCAACGTCTGAGGCCTATGGGATAGGAGTGCGTGCCCCTTCCCATCCCTGCAGCCCAACTGGAGTCATTTGTGCCAAAGCTGAGCTGCGCCGAAGGAGAAGCGATGGGGAGCCCCGGCTGCGACGTAGACGCAGTCAAGCCCTCGGAGCCGCCCCTGGAGGCCGCGTGTCCAGAGTGTGGCCAGATCCACCGCAGCTGGGAGAACCACCTTTACAATTACCGCCTGGAGGTGGACGACGACCTTGTGTGCCACATCTGCCTGCAGCCGCTGGTGCAGCCGCTCGACACACCGTGCGGACACACCTTCTGCGCCCGCTGCCTGCGCAGCTTCCTCCAGGAAAGGGATTTCTGCCCTCTGGACCGGACAAGGCTGCAGCTGCAGGCATGCCGCAGATCCAGCATCCTGGTGCACAAGCTGCTAGACAAGCTGTCCGTGACCTGCCCTTTGAGTCCTGTCTGCTCCCTCAGCATGCCTCGATGTGACCTGGAGGCGCACCTCAAGCACAGGTAATAAAGCTGATGTAATTAACTTATAAATCAAGTGACGGATTGATGCAAGCTGGATACACATAGGTCAGACATTACGTATGCCTGTCAATTGGTATTTCATAAACAATTTAGAGATAAGGAGATTTCTGTTTTATGGCAGTCTGTAAGATATCTACGAAATACTTTACTAGTTTGGCAGTTAAGTGCTTGCTAAGCGCTGACAGCAGAGATACCATAATTATATTTTCTTTAGAGTAAAAATTTGCCAAAACTATCAATAGAAGTTTTTTTTTTTTTTATTCTCTGGGATGATGGTGACTCTGCCCTGAATGTACTACGCACACAGGTTAAACAAAGCCCTCTATGCAATAAGTCTGTACAATAATTTACCCTCATTAGGTCAGCCAAATGGTGGTATACATCAAGAAGCAGTCTTTGGTCCCAAAACTAATCACTATCTATTTGCATGCATTTCTTTTGGATAACCTCTTCACTGTAATGATAATAATTTCCTTTTCTATGCAGATGATATTCAACTACATGTGCCTAAAAAAAAAACTACATGCCCTCAGTGATACTAAACCTTCTTTTTCTGATACATTGGTCAACCTGGGATTTTTTTTTCAAATACAGTGATGATTAGTCATGATCAGATTCTTGCACTTAGAGATCACTGTGTGCGGGGCTCCCCACCAGGACCCCAGCAGCGGAAAGGCGCACATGTCTCCAAACTCCGCATTGGATGGTTGCTTGGAGACCGGATGAAGCTGCGAATTCATCTGGTTGCAGTTCAAGCTGCTGATAAGCAGCTGAACATGCATATTTGCGTCTCTGCAGCAAAGCTAAAACTGATTCAGAAACCTCTCACATATACTTAGGAAAAAGATGGAGATTGTGAGGAATCTTTCTAGTGCAGATCTGACACGTTTAGTGGTGGTGTTGCAGTAGGATGACTTAGAAAGCAGTATAGAAGATTAGATTAGGTTATTATACCAGCACTCGACTCGACATACCGAAATACCTCATCCTTTCTTGTGAAAGCTCGTTGTTGTTGTCGAAATAAAACTCGTCTACCAATAAAAAAAAATAAGTAAAATAATGATTTTAATGTTGCAAACTGCCTGCCTGAACTATTCAGTCTCCATTGTCTTTTTTTTTTTTTTACCAGTATCTAAGAATCAGATAGCTTTACCCACGTTACCTTTAACTTCTACACACTTTGGCTGTCGACCCATTTGGACCAGGTGCTGTCAGACCCAGAAGGGATTATTGAGCTGCGGGTCATGTGATGGAGGATTAGTGGTTCCCTACTGCAGTCATAGGTTGGCTGGCCAGCAGGTTCATGTTCTCATTTCACAACTATGCTGGGCAACTTCAACACCAGAGATCTTTTCAACCACTTCTTCTGTGAAACGGCCAAGGGCAACCCAGGCCTGTGGTGAGTGGCACACAGTGGTGATGTGATGACAGTTCTGGGGATACAGCAGAATCTATTTCTTCCTGGTGTCCACTTGAGTTTATTCTCTTTTATTTTGTACTTGGTTTGACTGTTTTGATTGTTGCATTTCTCTATAGAACACAGGTTGGTATGTGTTTGCCAATTTCCTTAATCCATCTAGTTTGCTTTAGGATATTCAGATATGTAATTAGGTAATGTACGTTGTGCAAATGTGTAAATATCATATTGAAATATAAAGATATTGTATTTAAGGATAAGAGTAGACTTGATCAATGGTGTTACCTCTTGCTGTACGCATGAGTGTTTGACACTGGATTACCACTGCCAGCCTAACGCCACACTGAAGTTCAGGATGTGTTCCTTAAGAAGCTTAGCATGCCGTCTGTACCAGTATGATAGAAGCGGCTGTGAAACAGGTGCTTTAATAGGAGAGCTGTTGATTTTTCATTTAACCAAGACTGTGCCCTCTTGTGCCGTCTCCTGTATTCAGAAACTAGCATGGCCTGCTTTTCTCAGGTGTGACTTTGAAACACTCTTCCAAAGAAACTGTCTTCAAATCTTAAGTGTTCTGATCTTTAATGTTCTAATTTGGTGATTGAATTGGTCATTTCAACAGCTGAACTTTCTTTCCCTGAAACCAAATTAGGGTTTCCTTGGGATCATTTTGTCACGCACAAAGTCACACTCTCGTTTCATCTTTAGATTCTAGTTAAGAATATCTTGGTAAATATGCAAATACATCATCCCTTCAGTTACACGGTCATCGTCACATCATGATGTTCACACCTTCAAGACTCACTTTTAGTGTGGCTTTTGTTTTGGTGATGGCCAGTGACATCAAAATATTTTAACTTTGGTCACGTTTGACCAGACCATACTCCCCCTTGCTTGTCCAATACTCTCCAGCAAGCGTTAAACAAACTTCAATCATTAGTGGAGTCTTGTGCTGTGAGTGTGTAATGTGGAATTTGAGTGCATTACTTCTTGTTTCTCTTACTTTTTGACTCTTTAGACAGAGGAGCAGCTAATTGTTTTGTGGTGAAATTCTGTTAGTTCCACTTCTGGATTATGGCTTCGACTGTGGTCAGTGGAATATTGAGAAGTTCAGAAAAGATTGTCTCTTCCGAGTGTCTCGTAACAATAAGGTTGCAGATTATCAATTACTACCAAACTAGCCATTTTGCCCTGATTGCTTTCCAAATATTGGTAGAACTAATTTTCACGTTTGTTTGTTTTTTTTTCCTTTGGTTTTTAAAGCCTATTTTGACTAGGTATTCAGTAACTATTTGCTGTATGATTCTCGCTTAACACCTTCACCCTAATCATGGACCCGGTGAGAATTTTATGACATTTATCCAAAATGTCGACGTGTTCAATACTTATTTTCTCTGTTGCATGTTGAGATGTCAAGAAGGGATGATGTAAGACAGACATTTTTAAGTAAAGATTACTCTCTGGCCCCACGTGGGTTCCACACACGCTTACCCTGCTGCCGTAAGAAGCTAATCGGAGCCAAGAGTCTGCAGTCCACATGTGACATTGAGAGTCAGTGTTGTTTATGTTGCGGATTAGAACACAGGACAACAGGGCAGAAGATCTACCAAAATGCAACATTTTATTTGTGGACTTGTTTGATATTGGTACCAAAAAAGTGTCTTCTTTAAGGTTTTCTTAATTATTATCTGACGCATCTTTTGATTGAAAACAGGGTATCTAGTGCTTTTCCTACTATCCTTGCACAAAGTTCCTTTGAATGTTTCTCAGCAGACCTTTGTTATGTTGCATCACCCACCTGTATACCACTTGAAGTAAAGACTGCAGGGTCAAACAAGGATGTAAACGGTCTAATCCTTTGAGTCTATTTGTTGGTGTGTATTTTTAAAGAAGGGTCTCTCCTCACATTAGCAGCTTTGATCTTTTCATATCCAACCTTTTCAAGCACATAAAGCAGGTGTCTGCATATAAGGGGATGGATACAATTTAACGGTTTTTATTTATTATCGAATCCAAATTAATTGCATTTCTCACCTCTTTCTGGTTCTTTATTGTCATCAAGAAGCTTCTACCAGCTAGCCACAAACTTTGACATCTCACTTACAATTATTCTGACTTTGTGCATCACAAGCAGTGAGTCAGGTTTTTGCAAACAGCGTGCAAATGCATCACGCTTGAAATATTACTGTGCCAAATATCGCATCCAGAGAGTCCTTTGCTGTTGCACGTGATGATATTATGATGACAACTGCGATTCGATGCGAGAGCTCCAACCCAGGGCCATTTTTAAATGTACCCATGTATGTCACAGGGTTTATTTAGCATTCCTATTTAAAATGAACCACAGTTGAATGTGATTGAACTTTATTAGGACAAACATTTACAGTTTTTTCTAAAGTAAAAAAAACTGCACAATCCATTAGTGATAATTTCTCTAATTCCCATCAGTGTGAATTTAAGGCCATATTTCTGCAGGAACTTTTTCCAGGAAAGGTGGTTTTCCATTATTAATACCCTTTTTTATTTTATTATTATTATGCATGATTATTTTCCAATTGCATTGTGTTTTCCTCCACAAGGAATTTTGATTCCGATTCAGATTTTTTTCATTGCATTTACCAGTATAAAAACACAGAGAGAGACGCTGGTAGGGAGGTAGTGCTTTTTATTTTTGGGTGGAAATTTTTTGGTAAAGTTCTTCTAAGCACATCAAAATGTTGCTGTTTTTATTTCCAACATAACAGTTTATTCATATTTGGGTTTTAAACCCATTATGTTAAGTTACATTCTGACTTGGAAGGGATTATAATCCAGCTTCACAGAGTAAATGCTGTGAGTCATCTCCAAATTTATGGCTAGAATACTAAGTTTGACCACAGCTGTCACTTCTCTTCAGGATAACACAACACGGAAGATTGTTTTGAAATATCTTTAAAATTTGTTTGAGTTGCGCCATTTTTCTTACATTTGTTGTGGCCCTACATAAGTCATACCACTACATACCACTGTTGCCAGAATTATCAAAAGTAGTTTTGTCTTGCTCCCATCTTGCAATTGAAGTTACAAGAGTGGAGTCTGAGGTAAAGCTTAGAAGAATGGACATGCATTATGAACTGTATTGTCTAGAAAACACTGACTCATAAAGAAAAAGTCAGTGTAAAGGAGATTTTGCCTAAAATTTTCCAAGGACAAAATATATCATACTTTGAAAATGCTGTAAACTTTGCCCTTTTCACACCTGACCAAAACCATTACAAAGAAAACATTATGAATCGACCAAAACATGAGCAGGTGAAGGATCTCGCCAAACAATTGAAGCAAACCATTTGGCATTTCCAAGAAGACAAGAAAACAACCCACACCATGAAGCTAATATTTTCAGAGAGAAAGCATCCACAACTCCAAATTGAACAGAATCTAATTCAGGAAAGTAGCAGAAAAAAAAATATGCTGGTTAGAATGAGTCAAATTAATGCTTGTCTTCACTCTGAAATAGGTCCAGCTTTTCAGCATAGAAACTGATGCAGAATTCAACACCAATTTGTTGGGAAAGGATTTCTCAGTCTATGCTTTACTTCTCTTTAATTCGGATCCATGCAGTTTTACTTAAAATGGCGTCAAATTACAACAAGACTCAAAGAACCTACCGAGTAAAATAAGTCCAACTCATAACCAGTTGTATAGTTGTCAAAAAAATCTGTTACAAATAGAGGAATCTGATGGTATAACAGACCCGTTTCTCGGTGAAAGGTGTCCTGGGACTCAGTGTCAGCAGACGACTGTGGACGGGCCACGGTGCGAGAGCGGCGATGAGCGAGCCATGGTGACCACGCCTCCCATGTCGCCTCACTCCCCGCAGACAGACCTGAGAGACCGCTCGCCTTCGCCGCACTCCGGCCCCACTACCGCCTGCAGCAACGGATCTGCGTGGACCGACGACGCCGGCCTCGACAACCCTGCGTTTGAAGAAAGCAATGAAGAAGACAGTGAGCTGATCCTCCAGCCTCCCTCCGAGTGATGGCAGATGACAAGCTAAGACTTAACTCTTTGTGTTCCTGCCTGTTCCCAGGTGTGGTGGGGTTGGAGTGTGTGGTGCCCAGGGTGAAGCGGCCCCTCAGCAACCCCTGCATCCATCTCCTCCGCTCCGTCAGCTCCACCTCCTCTGGCTGGGACTGCCCTGAGTCTCCACCTCTGTCTGCAGAGGAAGGTAGGTCATCCTTCTTTTCTCTGGACACGCTTGTCTTTGGTGAAAGCGACCTACAGCTGTTTGGTTTGTCTTTTAGGCTGCGTGAAGTTGCCCTCCCTTCCCGAAGGAGAGATAACAACCATAGAGGTCCACAGAGCCAACCCATACGTTGAGCTGGGTATCAGCATCGTCGGCGGAAACGAGACGCCTCTCATCAACATAGTGATCCAGGAGGTGTACCGAGATGGGGTCATTGCACGAGACGGGAGACTGCTGGCTGGAGATCAGATACTGCAGGTGAGGGATCAGCTTCTGCTCATCATTTATAAAACATTCACTTTTTCTATAAAAAAAAAGGAAGATTCCCCTGTTAGAATGGCCCAATCAAAGTCAAGACCTTAAAGCAATTGAGAACCTGTGGCAAAGTTTACCCCAAAAGACTTGCAGCCATTGAAGAGGAAGCATGTCTCACTTAAACTCAGAAATAAGCTAACTTCAGATAGTGGCAGTGATTTTAAAGAGGCAGTATCATGTAGATTGTAGGCACATAGTTCCATTTTATTGCACAATAAAGTAACTGTGTTATCTTCAGTTGTCAATGAAATTGCGCCTCTGTCTCTTTAAGAAGCTTTTGCTCTGACACTCCGCCTTCAGCTTGTTGTCACAACAGTCTTCCTCCATGATGCCGTTTACAATGTTTCTAGGAGTGCTGCACTAAAATGTAGTTTGTGTGATAAGCTCAGCAGAGGCGCAATCCAATCAGGTGTTTGCTAATTGCTGCTGCCGCGAGTCTGGAGGAGCTGACAGCTCCATACAGCTCCAAGGAGGAGATGTGTATAAATAATCAGCGCTTTGTGAGAGCAAGTGTTTAGGCACACTGGATGGCTGCCAGGGGAGATTAAAGGACTTTTAAAATATGCATGAAAGAATAAAGGCAACAAATACATGTCAAAAAATGTTTAACAGCTTAAAGAATATATATTCACAATGAATGTATTCATTGTTTAGGAGCAAAGATAAAAGATAGCATATTAATCATTAATTCCTATTGAGGATAAAAATGTATTTATATTAACGCACATCTGCTCTGATGAATTTGTTTCCAAGGTGAACAATGTGGACATCAGTAACGTCCCACACAGTTTTGCCCGCTCCACCCTGGCGCGGCCCTGCACCACCCTGCAGCTGACCGTGCTGAGGGAGCGCCGCTGTGCCTCCAGGGCTCCTCCCTCCTCCTCCTCCTCATCCTCCACCACCCCGGCTGTGCCCCACGCCCCCTGCTCCACACCCGAGGGTGCCCCCTCCAGCCCCGCCACCCTGAGAATCACGCTTCACAAGCGGGACTCCACGGAGCAGCTCGGCATAAAGCTGGTCCGTCGAACGGACGAGTCAGGGGTGTTTGTGTTGGACCTCTTGGAAGGAGGCCTGGCCGCGAAGGACGGCAGACTGCGGAGCAACGACAGAGTGCTGGCTGTCAACGATCAGGACCTTTGCCACGGCACGCCTGAACAGGCGGCTCAGATCATACAGGTGTGGATGCAGGTTGTTGTGATGGTTAGATTGTTTAGGCATCATCAGAGGAGAAGTAGATTCACAGCACTGTGCAAAAGTCTTACGCTTCCTTGAACAGGTTAGAATAGATCTATGGGCTATGCAAAACACGCTCATTACATTTTGCTCACAAAATCATTTTTAGACAATGAGATTTCAGTCTGTTCAGTTCTGCCGATTTTGAGCTCCTTTCAGAATGAGCTGTTTTAGGGCCTCTTGTCTCTTTAAATCCAAATAGCTGCTGCTGGCCACACCCCCAACTCAATGTTTACACTCTCACGTGAAAATGGCTGCGAACAGATGCACAATTATACATCTTTGAAAAGCAGAAGAAGAGCCTTCTGCACAACGAACAAGAATGTAGGAAGTGATTCCTGGAGGGTAAGTCAACAACAACACACTTGTTTTGCAGGAGCCATTGTACAGCGCATTAAGTGGTAAAACCAGTTGACCTAATGTACTTGGGTTTTTAGGTGATGGGCTTGTCTGGGGTTGCTAGGTAACAGCACAGTGTGACTCAACAATCGAGAGGTTTTTGAAATGGCTCATTTTCCAAATACATGCATACAAAAAAAAAAAAAAAAACTTCTTGCCAAAAGGAGCTGGATGGTTTTGTAAGTGCTTGGGCTATTTTATAAGCAGCTGAGACCCAAAAGGAAGCATAAAAATATGCAAAAATGAAGTTTTGCAAAATAAATCATAGGTAAAACAAATACTAAATAAATAAATCATCAAAATAAATCATTTCTACATATATTTAAATAAAACAGACTTTCTATTAAAATATTGTAAAGCAACTGGTAGTTTTTATAAACTCAGTCAAACTCACATTAGATACAATTTGTCACCGTTTATTCTGTAAGTTTTCAATTTAATCAAGATACTTACGTAGAAAATTTTTTGTTTCAAACAAAGTTCAGATGTATGAGAGGATTGAAACACCATCTCTGTGCTTCTGCAGGCAAGCGGAGAGAGAGTCCACCTCCTGATCGGCCGACCCAACAAACCAACCCCACCCCCACCGCCAAAATCAAGCTCAACCAGAGACCTTTACTGCCTTGATCACTTCCTGCCAAATCACAGCTCTACTCCAAGCCCTGTGCCCGTACACCTATCCCGCACCAGCACTCACAGAGTAAGCGTGTGTGTGTGTGTGTGTGTGTGTGTGTGTGTGTGTGTGTGTGTGTGGGGGGGTGTGTGTGTGCGTGTGTGTGTGTGTGTGTGTGTGTGTGTGCGCGCATGCGAGTTTTCCCATCTGCACGCTGCATAACTGTATTTTTAGCTTGGAGTCTTCAGAGAAGGATGCGTCTTAGGATGAACTAGAAACGTCTGACTATGTGATTTCTGACGTCTCCCAGGATCTGTCCCAGTGTGTGACATGTAAGGAGAAACACATCACTGTGAAGAAGGAACCCCTGGAGTCCCTGGGCATGACCGTGGCAGGAGGCCGGGGCAGCAAGAGCGGGGAGCTGCCGATCTTTGTGACAAGCGTTCAGCCACACGGCTGCTTGTCCCGGGACGGACGAATCAAAAGAGGTGCACCCTCATTTTCAGCGGCCAGGAGTCAGGTACACCTGAGCGTTACCCGAAAAACTCTTTTCTTTGTTTTTTTTTTTCTTTTTTGCTTCCTTCCCCATCAGGTGATGTCCTGCTAAGCATCAACGGTCAGGACCTGACATACCTGAGCCACAGCGAGGCTGTCGGGACGTTGAAGGCCAGCGCCGCTTCGCCCTCAGTGCAGCTGAGAGTGCTGGAGGTCACCATGGTGGAGGAGCACGACCATGACGAGTTGCTGCCTCACGGCCACGACAGCGACTTTGATGCAAACTGGTCTCCTTCGTGGGTCATGTGGCTGGGCCTGCCCAGGTGAGAAAGACCGGCTCAAGCTCTGCCTGTTGATGTTTATCACATAAAATGCCAATAGAATACATTCAGGTTTGTTGTTGCAACAAATGCGGGAAAAGTACCAGGATCCTTTCAACTCTCAACTTTAAAGTAATGCAGCATTTCAAAAGTGTGAGTAGATGACTTTATCCTACATACCTGCACTTTTCTGTTCTTGCAGCTACCTGCACAGTAGCCATGAGATTGTGTTGCGGAGGAGCCATCCCGGGAGCTGGGGCTTCAGCATCGTTGGGGGCTACGAGGAAAGCCACGGCAACCAGGCATTTTTCATCAAGACTATCGTCCTCGGCACGCCTGCATACTACGATGGCCGCCTTAAGTGAGCAATCAGCGATTATTACGCAACTGTTACATAGTTTCACAGAACTTATAAGTTAGTTTCAGGAACTTCCAAATTACTTTACAAAATATATTGCGTACTTATTGTGTAGTTTCTGGAAATTATAGCATATTTTCCATGGATTGCACCGGTTACTTTTTTGATACTTACAAGGTTATTTAAAATATATATATAAAAAAATAAAAAATTCCCCTCTCACCCTCCGTGGGTGGTCTCTTTCATCTTCTGAGCTCGGGTCCTCTACCAGAGGCCTGGGAGCTTGAGGGTTCTGCGCAGTATCTTGGCTGTGCCTAGAACTGCACATTTCTGGACTGAGATGTCTGATGTTGTTCCTGGGATCTGTTTGAGCCACTGCTCCAGTTTGGGGGTTGCTTGCCCGAGGGCCCCGTTGTCCACAGGCACCATTATGGTCTTAACCTTCCAGGCCTTCTCCAGTTCCTCTCTGACGCCCTGGTATTTCTCATGCTCCTTTTTCCTGATGTTG
>NW_006800003.1:719957-872044 GCF_000485575.1 Poecilia formosa
ATATATATATATATATTTTGTGTTTTCCACAAATTTAACTAGTAAGATCCATAAAAGTTTCAAGAAAGTTGAATATTTCTGTTATTTTGAGACTATTTTCAATTAATGTATTGATAATGGAATAATTCTGCATGTTTGCCATCTCAAAGACCTTAATTTTGTGAAGAACATGTTATACTGAAACTGGAAAAAACCACAACTATATATGAAACCCACTTACAACAGAAACCATAAATAAACAAAATTATCCCTACAAAAATTGATCATCAGAACAGGGATTATTCAACTAATTGCAATTTATCTTAAGATTGATTGCTTATCGCGAAAGGCTTAGCTGAACGAAGACGCGTGTTTAGTTTGCCACATTATGGTGAAGAAAGTAAATAACTTTGCTCTGTTCAAAAACTAATTTCTGCTGCAGTGTAAATAAAGTCCACTTCTCGAACTCTGTTGCTCTAGGTGTGGAGACATGATAGTGGCAGTAAACGGCCTGTCCACAGCAGGAATGAGCCACTCAGCTCTGGTGCCGATGTTAAAGGAGCAGCGCAGCCGGGTGGCGCTGACCGTGGTCTCCTGGCCCGGCAGCCTGGTGTAACCAGGACAAAAGTCAGCGGGCTTCACCCAGAAATCGGGAACAACCTCGGCCAAAGTGAACTACTGTACATCGCTCCATACCGGGCTTAAATCCAGGACCAAACACATCCAGGACTGTTGTAGACCCAGCAGGACCAAGTGGGGGGGAGGGGGGGAACCGATCCAGATTGTCACTCGACAGACTGCACTTCTGAACAGACACTGCTGTGTTTCATATGGTCATGTTGTCTTCACTCCCGCGGGGAGAGCCGTGCTGCAACTGTTAACATGCAGTCTGTGCTGTATTCACCTCACTGAGCAGTGGTAGAACCTCAGGGTTTTATTCAGGTGGAGGCATCGTTGCAAGTCCGACGTGTTTCAGATGAACGTGATCCGATCCGCTGCCACCCTAGATGAGAAAAATACAAAATAAGAAACACAAATGCCCTTCATCGAGTTGTTCTGCTGCGCCAGCGATGTTTCCATCTGAATGAGCCCAAGGCCTTATTAGAAACCTGCCGCATCCTGAGGGAGGTCAGCCCTCAGGTATCATCACCATACAACCAGCTGACCTTTTATACATGTGTGAATGTGTGTTTTGTTTAATAAACATTTCCTTTTAAGGATTGGCGTCTCCATGTCTTTGATTCTCTAGAGAGGCTCTTCAAAGAAATCACTGCCACAAATGGTTCAACTCACCAAATGTCCATCAACCGGTCACCTCACTGCAATTTTTAATCTGACTGAATACAAAAATAGCTCAATTTTATTCTGAAGCACCTTTTGTATTAGATTCGAATGCAGAACAATTAAGACTGAATAAAAATGTTTCTTAAAGTACGTGCAACATGTGGACAATGGAAGGGTCAGAGCCCTGCAAATCATCCCTCTAATGAAACATGGCGGCAGCATTTTGCAGTGGGAATGATTTAATAGAGGGTAATACTGAAAGAATCTTATTGGCTGCAGTGAGATTTACCACCAGGACGGCCTTCAATGACCTCTTCAAGCTTGTCCCGCAGACGTTCTTGCAGGACAACTTGAAATATACAAACTGCAATACAATGGTTTGGGCCAGAGCATATTCCCGTCTTGGAATGGTGCCGTTTCAGCTAATCGTCATTTGAGAGTCTGTGGCGAGACAGAAATGGCTCAGATTGATACAAGTGTCAAATCATTTTTGGCAGATTTGTCTAGAATGTGCTGGCAGATTTGTAACCCAGGGGACTTGGTGAAAGGTGATAAAGTATTTAACCTCAGTGACCCAGTACACCTCACAGTATGCTACTCGTGTGTCCACTAAAATGCACCCAGTTGAATTTTGTGATTGCAACTTGAGAAGTTGAAGCAACTTTTTCCTTAATCGCTTTAAAGAGTTAAATGAAAATGGAAGTCCATCTTCCTTTACCCTCCCAGAAAATCTAAAAAAAAACAAAACAGCATTTAAACAAACTGCTGTGCCTCAGATGCAATGAAGAGCATTACATGTCATTGTAACAACTGACCCCCCAAACCCTCGTCTTATTTTGACCCTTTTATTCTCAGCAAGAGCATAAAAAAAAAAATCTACAATAGTAGCAATAGCTACCCATACACTGACTTGAACTAGTAGCTTTAGCACAAAAGAAATGTAGAAAGACTGCTTGTGTTATGCTTTGAGTGGGGGTTTATTCACACTTTCAGAATCAGTAGGAAGTATACGAACGCTCCCCAATTAAAGGTCACGCCTAGACTGACTAGTAAGATTCAAGATACGTTTTCCTCCAGAGTTGTGCTGTGCAGCTTTGCAGCAAGCTTGTTGGTTTCTTCTTGATCATCTGCAGCCGACCGGGTGGCCTCCTGTGCAACCTGCGAGGGGCTTGTCCTTTTTAGGCTTCCGTTTCTAAAAGGAGCGCAGAGAAATGTAAACCTAATGATGATCAGATGAACAAGAAATTGAGGACTACATGCATAATTTACCTTCAGCTTTCTTTCTGCAGGGTTGTGAACCACACCATGTCGCCATAAGCTTTCTTGTTGAGCAGAAAGTTTGGAATATCATTTTGTCCAAAATTAATCCATTCATGTAATGTGTCTGAACAAGTCAGAAAGCTAAGGGTTTCTCCAGGACTTCATAAAGAGTAACATTTGCCCTTATACAGGTGAATTCACTGAAACTTGTGGATCTTTGAAAGGGCTAAGAGTTTGGCCTCGACCTGCTCAAGCAAATGAAAGGCAAAAACTGATCACTCTTTGGTAGAGTGGCTCTAAAAAGAGCTTCAAGTTAAGATATTTTGCTTCGTTGTCCCTTACCATCAAGGCAAAGCTCTTCCCACAGCCAGCATATGCACAGGAGAAGGGTTTCTTCCCTTCGTGGTCTCCCAGTACGTGACTCTCCAGTTTAACGCGACGGGTGAACTTCCTGTCGCAGCCGTCTCTAGGGCACAGGAAGTACCTCTTCTCCCCAGAGTGAGCACACAGCTCATGCAGGCGCAAAAACCAGGTGTTGTTGAAGAGTTTATTACACTTTTCACACACAGTCTTCTCTGAGAAGAAACTTTTTTTTTTCTCGACTGCGAAAGTCTTTCCCACATCCGTTGAATGTGCAGCTGTAAGAGAAGCTTTTATGAAGAGAGAAAAATGTTGGCAGTTTTTTTTAAATATTTTGAATGTTTCTAATATACACCTACTGAAAACCCAATGGTTCTCCATGCTCACACTTGTGAGCTTTTAGTTGTTTCTTCTTGCTGAAATCCTTTTCACAGCCTTCATAGTCACACTACAGCGGGGGGGAAACATGCAGAAAATTTAATTTTCATCTTAACTAATAGGGTGAACAGCTGTACTTTATATCCGTCTTCCTGGTGCTGGCGGACTCGAGCTACGTGGTTGTTCATGGTGGCATTTTTCCCAAAGGCCTCCAAACATCCATCCATGGGACACCTGCAAACCAGGCAGGTAACTAATAACACACAGAAGGTGATTTTTCTTATTTTAAACAACGATCGTGGGTCTTACTTATGTGGTTTTTCACCGCTATGCACTCGTTCATGCCTGGTGAGCTCATAGCGAGAGCAGAAACTCTTCTCACAGCTCTCGCAGGAAAAAGGTTTCTAAGACAAATCCACAAGCTTCAGTTGAGGACGCAGGAGGAACAGGAGGCGGCGTCATGCAGTCAGTTTTACCAATCCAGTGTGTTTGCACAGATGAGCCTCCAACTTCCACGATTTCCTAAACGTGGCGCTGCAATCAGAAAAAGAGCAAAACGTATGTGTTTTGACTTTACAACCCTTCACCCATCTTTAATAAAAGATGTCAGTTTTGGTTTTTTTTGTTTTTTGTTATTGTTGTTGTTTTTTCAAACAAGGGTTTATGAAAACTGGCAGGACACTCAATGACCCACAAGCACCAGCTCCACGTGGGCTTAATTTATCTAATTGGGACGTACCATTCCTTTCTGAAAAGGAATGTCCTGCCATGTTTAAGCTACACAAACAGGAAGATATGTTTCAGAAGACCCTCTGATCATATTATATCTGATCAGATTATATCTGATCAGATATATATAAATATCTACCCATTTTATTTTATTTTATTTATTTTTTTTGGAGAAATGTCAGCCAGGCTTCCTGCTGGATGTGCCCTGAACTCCTGATCCATGTGGTGACAGGCAGGAGGAAAAAAAGGCGTCTGATTGTCTGCATCAGTGTGACACAGTCAGAGTTTACTGCCCTAATCTTAATCTTATCTCTCTAATAATAGCATCTCCTTTGAAGGTGTGATTTATTGCTGTGGGGAAAAAAAGTTCCTACCAAGATTCTGTGTAGTGTAGCTCATAAGTAAAAATTAATTAATTAATTAATTAATTAATTAATAATAACAAATAAAACAAAATTAATAATATTCCTAAAATTGCAAAACAGAGTAAATTACTCTTCACTTACAAATGAAATACATTTTTGAATCTTTTTTATTTGGGTGTGTCTTTATTCATTTATTTCTTTATTGTAAACAACCAGGAGTTGTTTTTTTCATTGTGGTTCTGTCTTTTCCTGGGTTTATTAGACTTTTTGAGCATGCATTTCTTTTTGATAATCTTCTACATTTTCTGATTTTATACAGTTTTTTGATTTGTCAGTTTTGCATGTCTTTTACTTTTTTAATTTAGGGTGTTTTATTGGTACATGCTTTTACAGAAGTTATAATTGTATTTTTGGAAATGTTTACTTCTGGTTTTTGTTTTTGGATAGTGTGTTAAATATTTTCTGATTCATTTTCTATTTTGTCTCTTTGCTAATTGTTTTGTTGATTTTCAGACTTTTATAATTTGTTTCCAGTCATTTTGCACACAGAGAGGGGGGCATTTTTGTATTTTTTGCCCTTTTTATAATTTGTTTTGTAGATTTTTTCTTGTTGGATTTGTATATTTCTATTAGTTTTCTATTACTCTACAGAAAGTGTCAATATTACGCAGATTTATTGAGGATTTCAGGTCTTTCTTATTTTCTGGTATCTAAAATCTTTTTGTAGATTTTTTTTATTTCGTTGTCAATATTTTTCATTTTATAGGTGCTTTTATATAAGAATTGTATTTTCCAAACTGTTTCCTGTACTTTCTGTCTTTTAAAATAGTTTTGATTCTTTTCAGTTTTGCCTGCACAATCAAATCCAGCTAATTGATTGAATTAGCCACCAGATTAGAACTGAAGTTGCAAAGTATACACCACATTTATATTTTTTCCTCGTTGTGATCGAACAAATACACATTTTTTTTTCTACTAAACAACATAATGTGTGTATGTCATTTTAATCCTTTAAAAAAAAAAAGTGGTGGACAATCCAGAGACGCTATCTACTTGTCCAAACATTCCAGATCGCCGTATGCGCCCATGCTCTGCCCTCATGTGAAACCTTTGACTGACTTTTGTGAATGAGGCCTATTGAGTGTGCGTTGGGTGTTAGCTCAGCGCCCTCCCACGCTCTCAGGTAAGCATGCCTGGATCCAGTAAACTCTGTTATCAGCCTCCTCCTCCTCTCCTCGTCCGGCGCCCCCACTACCACCACCGCAGCCGTCAGGGAGTGGATCAATACAGCTGGCCCGATAGCCACATATACCCCTGCGCCTACACCTGGCTGCCCCCTGATAACCACACAGACTCTCGCCCCACCTATCGCACACAGAGATACAGCATGCGGCAGCTCTGTTAGGCAGGCGGTGGGATTTTCCTGCATCCTTGAGCACATCCCAAACATGAGAGCGACGGCTGACGCTCTGTTTCATGGAGCAATTGGGTCAGATTATGTTAACTTCTTTATTTTCTCAGTTGTGCCTCTATGCTGTTTTCTTTTAACACGCAACATCCTAACTCAGACTAGTCCAGGTAATTTGAAATGGTGTGAGCTCATATTGGGATATCATGCTATGCAGCAGTTCCACAAAACAAACCGTGTGCATGTCCTACTATCTACTGTTTGCCTGTGTGTGTGTTTGTGTGTGTGTTGTTAATGTGTAACGACCCAGGTCGATACAGCTGCTCTGAGCTGCTGGCTGAGCTGACAGACTCAATCTGTGTGTGTCAAACGTGTGATTAAGGAGTTCATAGTGCTCCGCAGCTTTTATCCACAGGCCTGGTCTCTCTCTTTCTCTCTCAGCCCCACCTACTAACTGGCTTTGCGTTCTCCCTCTCCCCTCGGTCTGCGAGCTTTTTCGTCTTTCAATCAGTAACTTCCATGAGTCAGTGAGAATCTGAAAGAGCCCATGAAAAACAGGAAGAAAGTAACTGATCGTGTTGATAGGAGAAAAAAAAGGGGGTTTATATTAGAGAGAATGAGACGATTGCTTTAAGATGTGTTTTCATAATCTGACAAAACTGTGCAGATAACATTATCTGAATACCACGAGCTGGATCCAAACCGTGCCGATCAATACCAAGGGCTTTGGCTGCCAGCCTGCTCATTGATTGATTGCGTCTTGTTTTTCCATCTGCTTTTCCTGGTTTTATCTCTTTGGGTTGTTGGACACTTATTACTCTGTACTGATAAGGCTGGTGTCTGAATCTACTGACCTCAGGCCAGCAGGGTAGCAGGACGGAAAACCTCTGCACGTTCAATTATAGAAGCACCTTAATTCGTCACACGTTAGAAGATTCATCATCCACTTGCAAATATGCCTTGTAAGGTGTTTGTAACCCTTGAAGTATTTCACAGTTTATGTGACAACCACAGATGTCAGTGTTTTTTTCTTCTTCTGGTATTTTATGTGAAAGACAAACAGAAAGTTGCAAATAATTGGAGAGTAGAAGGACAAGGATGCACTCTGAAAAATGTGGCATGCATTTGTATTTAGCCTCTTTTCCACTGATCCCCTTAAATTAAATCTAACACTAACAGTCATTTTCAGATGTTGTCAAGATGCTAAGGTCTTCCTCTACAATTTAATCTGAAAATGATATATTGTGGAAGGTGATCCACCTTAACTGGCCATTTGCATGGAAAGATATGGTGGTGGCAGCATTGGGATGTGGGGAATGCTTTTCATCATCAGGGACAGGGGAGCTGATGACAAAAGACTTGAATCGGAGGTGGACACTAAAAATACAGCCAGCTTACCTGCTTTACCTCAAAACTTATTTGGTAAGGCCTCGCCAAAGCACAGACCTAAACTGATTTGTCAAGACTACATCTGTAGTAAGACTAGAAAATAAAATGCATGCTCACAAACACACTTCACTCAATCATTTTCTTTGCACTTTGAAAATAAACCTGTCACATAAAATTTGAAAATGTTTAAGGGGTGTCAATACTTTAGCAACTGTAACCTCTCTACTTTTTACTTTAAAAAAATAAAAAAAAACACCCAAATAATTGCAGAGTGTAAGGAAAAGGATGTTAGTGTTTGCCAAAAGAATCCTTTGCTCCTCTCCTCCTTCCTAAGCTGCCTTATCTCAGCAAACTGTTCCTAATTTGTGTCAATATTGGGTAAAGTACTAAGATGGGGTGAGATAACCTATTTGTCACATAACCAACCAGCCATTCAGCCTCCACTGATTAAACAGCACACATCAAGTGGCCCACACCAACAGAGACTTGGCTCTTTATTATACCATTTCCGCTTATTAAACAGAGCAAGACACACAAAAAAGAAATAACACAAATATTTTTGCATTAAACAGGAAAACACACTTCAAGTTTAATGTGATTAAATATGAAAGTTTAACTCGAGCATTAAACTCAAACATGGATTATATTATATTATTCTACAGCCAACACTATCTGAATGGTCAAGACAGAGAGCAATAATCGTTCATATCAATAATACTAAAGCTGCAGGTGGAACTCTTGGCTCAAAACAAGATGGTGCACACTGCCGCCTGCTGGACAAACAAGAAAAGCTAAGTGAAGAATTTAGCATCCAACCGGATGTAAACTGTCCGGTTGGAGAGTTAATATTAAATCATCTGAACCTGCAGTTTCCCGAACAGCTGCAATTATTACAAGCTACATATATTCTCAGGTTAGGTCCCGAGAAAGCGCATGACTTACATTTGCTCAGTGACATTTAGTTGAACAGCTTTATGACAATTTAAGTGATTCTAAAACTATTTTTGCTGTACTATGCAACTCTTGCTCGCACAGAAGCAATCTTTATAGAGATATTTATTTTTGCTCTTAATATTTAAAAAACCGGCAATATTTGAAGATTTCATTTGCTTTTCTAATTACAGCAAAAATTAACCTCAGTGAATTATGCAAAACGTAAAACTGAAAAATTGCTTTTCAGGATTTATGGTTTTCATTTTGTGAGAGTTTAGGAGAGGATTATTTGGAGTAAATATACAACTAAAGTGCATTTCTGAGCCAGTTCAGAAGTTACTTCATCTCAAAATATTTCACGAGTAAACCTCAAAGTTGAGACGTTTACGGAAAAAGTTATAACTTCTACACGTCTCCCCTCCAAATAACTTTCGTTTTAACTTTCATCTCTACCAGGGATGTCCGACTCCAGACCTCAAGGACCAGTGTCCTTTGAGGTGCTCCACAGCTAAATACCTTCCCAGTATTTCAAAAAGTGCAGCAGGGAATTCGAAATACACAATTCATCTAATTCAAGCAAACATCTAACAGCCCTAGGACTGAAGCCGGCCACTGCAGTCCAGCTCTGACTAATGAGAAAACTGCAGTCTGGAGAGCAATAGCTGGACCTCTAAAGGCATTCGCCCCGTCTGTGTTTCTCTCCTAGTTGTGTGGTTGGTGCAAACAATATGAAATGCTTGTGACATAGGCCCGTCACTCTCAGTTCGCCGGTGAAATAAGGTGCGTTTGATTTCATTTTTTTGGAAATCAAAGGAGGAGAATCATCACCGAGTGAGGGCCCGTCACAGCTGTTTCATATTTAAAAAGGCGTGCACAAGGACGACAGCATGTCAAATGGGATGTGTACAAATATCTTTATTAATTTGAGCACTTTATGCCATGAACTCGTAGGGGATTGGCTCCAGCAGCTGGGGCTCGTTCTTCTTGGTGCTGACAAAGTGAGCCTCACGAGGAGGAGCGGGCTGAGGAAGAGAACAAAAATAAAGTCAATATTACTTAACATACAAAGTGCGAAATCTCTCTGGAGGAAATTAAATGCAGTCGTTTGGTGCTTTGAATACATTTCTGTTACATATATTGTTCTCCGCTAAAACCTCTCAGGATCAGATCATACCTGGCGTTTCAGTTCCACCCAGGTGCCTTTCTGCTTGGCCTCCAGCTTCTTGCGCTCGTTCTCTTTGACGCGCTGCAGGAAGCTGTCCCTGCTCTTCGAATGCTTTACGTGCTCTATGCGCACGTTAATCCTCTTGGCCAGAATTTTGCCCCTCAAAAGAAAAGTGCACACAAACACAGGTATAAAAGCATTGCCTCAGTTGAGTGGCTTCAACTTCGACTCGTCTGCAATGCCCTGCAAAGCTGCGGACCTGTGATGTCTCCTCAAAACAACCCGAAGCCCAAACACCAGCTTTGGACCGGGATGCCTGAGGACGAGCTATTCTCCCCCACATGAATGACCACTGAGGACATACAGGCTCCAGGTGGCAAAGTGAAGATGGGGGTTTTTAGAAAGTTAAAAACAAACACACCAGAGGTTCAGGCAAACTTTCATCCCTCAGAGCAAAGAACTAGAGTTCCCCTTCTACACAGTCCAAAGTAAAACAGAACAACCATTTTCTACTTACTTGACCTGCTTGTTGACAATAATGCCGACAGCATGTTGAGTCACATTGTAGACGCGTCCTGTTTTTCCGTGGTAGCACTTATGAGGCATACCTTTCTGAATGGTACCGGTACCCTGGAAAAACGTTCACATGACGATCAATCCACTATCACCACATTGAGTCCATTAGCTAGTGCTCAAACATCACCTCATATAAACCAATTATATCTTGTCATCCTTTTTAAAATTCCACACTTTTAACACCAACAAACTGTAGATGTTTGCTTCGTCCATCCTCAGCGTTTGATTACACCTTGAAAATACCTACACTGTCACTTTTTGTGGATGTATGTTGCTTTAATTAAAGCAGCATCGTGGCAAAATTGGGTTGCAGATCAGGCCATTTCACTGCTTTATGGAGCTGCTTAAATATGTTGTAAAAGAGCCTGGAGCATTGCGCACGTTTTAGTTCTCAAACCCTTTTGTGCTTTTTTTTGAAAATGTATAAGTACTAAAATTCTCTATATGACTACACTGAAAATTTTTCTAGATGTTAAGGTTTTAAATATATATAACACAGAAGAAAAAAAAACATGTAATATCCCACCTTGATGTCTACGATGTCTCCTTTCTTGTAGATGCGCATGTATGTGGACAGAGGGACTGGGCCTGCGGAGTAGGGGAAAAAAAGATCAGCATTAAAATAATGGAAATAACATTTAGAATAATGATTATTACTTTTTTTTAATGCTGAACAATTAAAATGCTAAACAGTTTTTGGTTTTTACTGAAACAATAAAATTTCAGCTTGGCAGTATTTCATTACCTTGTTTCAAGAATACATAGAGGCTAAACATGTAGCTTAGGTTAGACAAATGTATAAACATACAATTAGATTATTGAAAGAAATCAAAACAAATATAACACTTGTCCTCACACAAACTCTCTGCATGGTTTTTAAACGTTTTCCAAGGTAAAAATATTTTATTCTTTAAGCTTCTTTTTGAAGATACAAACATGAATCAGGCCTCAGTGTCCTGCTTCAACACATGAGTTATTAGAGAGTCAGTAGATGTTTAGGAGTTGATTCAGGTGTGAATCACACACCTGTATTGACTAGCTAACATTGCAGGACGGTGGCCCTTTAGGACTGGAGTTTGACAGGCCAGTAATGAACACAGAAACTAAGATATTGCACTGGCTCTTTAACAATATAACATATATTAACCAGCTACTCACCATGTTTGCGGAAGGGCCTGCTAAACATGTACCTGGTCCCCCTCCTCTTGCCTCTGGTGTTCGTCATGATGCCTGATAACTGAGGAAAAATAAAGCCTTTAATAACCCACGAAATGTACTGTCTACAACATGTCACCAAAAGTCAATGTTTATTTATGTAGCTTTCACCTAAATAGCAATATAGTTGTGTCTTCCCACCAACGAAAAACTCATTACTGTATTTAATTTATTGCTACATTCTAAGATCATAATTTCGAAATTATTTTCTTTTAACAAATTGCCATTTTAACCAAAGCTGCGTATGCTGCGTTGCAGAAAAATAAAACAATGTGGAGTTTACAGAGATAATCAATTCATCACCGTAGTCCATACCTCTAATTGTGTCTTATGACAACAGAAGTGCTACAACCCCGTTAACTGTTTTTACTACATATTTAATGTATTTCAAAGGACAGTGAGCCTTCTATCCAGTGTTTCTGAAGTAGACAGGGCCGCATGGAAAGCCACGCTGCTCCTCATGATCACAATTAGCGAACAAAACTACACTCGGCGATTATTTTCTACCCAATAACACTTCAGTAGCGCGTAAATACACATCTCCGGCGAGCCCACGGACATAACTATGTATAAATCAGGTAATAATAAAGAGGAAAATAACGATTTAAACGGAGAACATCTTACCCCCGGTCTCTACAAGATGGCGGGTACGGCGGAAAGAGAGATTAAAGGCCCCCAAACTCCGCCTTGTGAAGTAGTAGGATTCAGGTAGAAAGTTCGATTGCCTGAACTAAAACAAAGAAATTAGATTATTTTAATAAAATAAGTGTTTCGTATGTGTGTTTTTCTTTTAAATGAAATTAAAATATACAGTAAGTATAGGTATGTATTTCACATGAAATTGGGTGGAGCAATTTTTTAGCAAGCCTTTGAAATTATTCTACAACCAATCTCAAAGGTTGATTGCAACACTGCACCACAGTAGAAAATATTTGATACATTTGTTCGTACAGTGAAGTTAGTAAATTGGCTTTGTTGGAGTAAATAAATAAACAAATAAATAAATAATCACGGAAATATCCGAACAATATCCGAAAGTTAATGAAGACTAATAACGCAACGGGGAATCTGCAAGTTACATTACCACAATAAAAAAAATAATAACACAATAAACCTTTTCAGGAAGAAGATATTTCTCACTTATTTTGGTTCTAACCTTTCTCTCGCTTGTGAAAAACTATTGTTTACCTTTTTTTATTTATTTATGTATGCATATAAAAGTCAAAAAGGTTTGCGTTGATGTTTAGTACTACTGTCCGAATGTGTGCCAACATTGAAAAGCAACGAGAAGCCTATGGTTGTAATAATTAAACGAAGACGGAAGCAGCTAGCAGTGAATGCTCTTGTCTTCTTCAGGCTGTTTGTCCGCAGCAGTCGCGAGCTCAGCAGCGTCTCCTCACGAGGACATCCAGCCCAGTCCTGTCAGCGCGCGGCTGTATATTGGAAGATGGCGCTAGCCGAATGGAAATCCTAATGACAGTCTCAAAATTTGCCTCTTTTTGTACCATGGTGAGTGCACAGCGGCCACATGCTGGCATTATTTAGATTATTTGCTGATTCAGAAACCCCCACTGTACCATTATCATCTATTTAAGCCCTGGAAATAGAAATGAAAGCAGTTTATGTTGGTTGTGCTAGGCAAGCAGTATTCGGTATGTAGCCACCCACCGCCTTCTCCTCCGCACTCTTTTTTTTTTCGTTAAAGGCTAAACACGGACATTTTCGAGTGTTTGTGGTTTCTTTGCTTAAGCTTTGTGTCTTAATTAGGTCATGTCTGTCGAAACTTAATGTGCAGACGGTGACAGTGCACCTGCTGACGTTGGGATTCAAAGCTAACCAGCTAATCTGTAGCTAAAATCAGTGTTTCTGCTTGTCAACAACTGGAGCAGCTGGGTAATGGATGACTTAAGGGAGACAAACACTTAACCTATATTATTTTTAGGGGAAACAATGAACACGGAAACTAAGATATTGCACTGGCCTTTAACTATATAACATATATTAATAAGGTGGGCAATGACGACGTTTGCGGCGTAGTGGTGTTTTCCGTCTCTAGTTTTATTTCTTTTCTTCCTTCTGCGGCTTGACTTTGTGCTCCTATCAGATCATTCAAACCTTTATAATCTCCTTGGTATGGAAACTCACTAAAAAATCACCCAGACGGTTTGCATTTAAATCCCTCCGGGAATAGTGGGGATGCAGACATGTCTACCTTTACTATCAGGTGAAAATTATGCATAATTTGCTCTAGTGACAAAAGAGGAATGCCAAGTATTTGCGTTTTTTATCTTTATTTTATTTGAACAAAAGTTGTTTTGAAAGGATCGATTCAAATCCATTGTCAGTGTAATGTGTGTTTTATTTTTTAAGTCGTAGATCAACTTTAAACTGATTAAGAGTTAGTGAAATTTACATGTGTGTGTGTTGCACTTTTTACAGGGCGCCAATGCCTCTGCTCTGGAGAAAGAGATTGGATCTGAGCAGTTTCCGGTTAATGAGCACTACTTTGGCCTGGTCAATGTAAGTGAATAACAAAGTGGTTGTTGGATCATGTGTCTTTATTTAAAGCTGACTTAATTTCCTCCCATTAAAACATATATGCAATGTCCCTGGAGTCGACTCTCCTCGCCGCAGCACGTGCTTTTAGTTTAGAAGTTGTCACAAGAGGAAATGCCATTTTAAAAAGACAAGGAAAAGGAGATTGTATACAGATTCATTTTTTTGTTGCTGTTGCTAAGCTACATTCTCTAGAGAAATGCCAAAAATGTTTTTACCACTGTGGATAAAATACAGCCTCTTCACTGGAACAATTTTAAATACTTATTTATTCAAAATGTTTACTTATGAATACACATTTGAAAGGAACTAATCATGGTTTACTTTAAAAACATTTCTGAATTGCTTAATTAGTTAATATCAGAGAACTTTGATGTATATTGACAAATAATAAAACAAAATATTTTTATTGGTATGCTGGAGATTCAGCGATTGTTGAGTAAAACACGAAATGTGGAACACGTTTCTACCAATTTCAGAAAAAAAAAAAGTCAGTCATAAACACTGAAAGCAAGTTTTCTTCCTCAGTGAACTCAGAAAAGCCCTGCTTTTATAATAAAATCAATTATTGGTTGACTATCTCTTTCAGTGTGCTGCTAAGCTGCACTCTGAAGGAAAAGCTGTCGTCCAGGCAAATAGCCTTAATATTTGTAAAATTATATTTGCTGGGGGGGAAAATATGGAGATAATCTATGACTTTTTGGGAAACCATGACTTTAGTTTGGTTCTCAAAACTAAGGTTTTGAGAACCAAAAGAGTGTAAAGAGTTGTTCAGCTCTTTACACAAGAGCTGAACAACTCTTTAATCTGTTTCTATTTAAGTCTGTATCAAAATCAAATGAACTATAAATAAATGTTAGAACATTTTCCTACCGTATATTATTTTAACAACAGTAGAAATAAATGTTGCTTTTGCCTTTTAAATAAAAACTCATGAAGTCTATTTTTTTTGTATGTTTTCATGTTGATACTGTGAAATTGTGGCATTTCTACTAGAGGTTTTCTGTGAGAATCTCAGAGCAGCTCATACCTAGTCTGTTTGTTTAAGACAAAAACAATAAAAATGCAGAACCCTAACATGAGAAAGATGGATTCATGACGGTGTTTTATGCATTTATGTGACTCAGATGCTGGAACACATCGTGACACAGTGGAATTGTGTGTTTTCTCACACCATAAATATCTACTGGTAATTTCTTAGAAACCTTCTTATGTAAGTATTACTACTAGAGAGCCAAGAAACCTGGGACATTTGAGACAAAAGAGAAATTGTCGACTTCATTACTCTCTCCTGTTCTATGGGTTTTGACAAGTAGAGACTCTTATTTTGACATTCCCCATGTCTAGATAAGTATGGAAAATAAAAACTGAGAGTGAGTTGTAGAGTCTCAGTCTTACATTGACTCAATGGAAATTGCGTTAGATGAGATAAAATCTCAATCTGATCTTTATTTTTCTCAAAATTCTGGAACTCTGGGTTACAAGATTTCTGAACTGATTTCAGATTAAAAAATACTTTTTTGTGTTGTGGAGGTATTACTGACAAATTGGGTTATAGAGAATCTGTATTTATCTAAAATAGTCTAGTGAGGAATTTGTTAAAGATTTGAATTTATGTTAGTTTTGTCCAGATGCCGAAAAAAATGTTCGACGCTGGAAAATTGTTAGCCAGCTTCAGTGTGCTCTGATGCTTCCTTGAAAACTCGCTCTGCTAAAAGCTTACAGTCCTGCTAATATTATTGCTTATATGTTTGTTTTTTGTAAAGTCGGGATTCCTGTGGCTTTGCTGGTGGCTGGATTTAATCTGAATTTAATTGCATATTTGAACTTGGCTTTTCCAAACTTCCAGAAGGGGAAAATCCCAACTTGAACAAGAGCTCTGTTTTCGTTCTTTGGTTCTGGTGTTGTTTCATTGATAACTGTAGCTTATTATTGTCCTAGTAAGCTGTAAAACTGTTTGACATTTTGCCATTGATAAAATGAAAAACAAGAGCAAGAGAGGCGTAGCTGCTCAGTTCCTCGGTGCAGTCAGGGAAACGCACGAGAAGGATCGTTTCACCACCTGCTGGAGCTTTTAACGCAAATTAGGCCAAAGTATCATTAGGATGCAATCATCAATCCTCGTTCTCTGACGTTGATTTGCAAAATAAAGTGGATGTGATGCTTTAATGCGATTTATATTTTTACATTAGACTGCTGTAGGTAAATTCATGCTGCAGTTTAGATGCAAACTTGCTGCAGAGCAGTGAAGTAGCTTCATGGTCCAGTGTTCAGCTGGAAGATAACAGCTTGCAGTGCACACTTACGGAGCTACTAGTTAGTATTAAGATAAACATTATTAATCTGTTGTAAACTATAAGAAAACAAAATGTTTCAAGAAATATAATAAATCTTTAAATCTTTTTTGTATTAGTGGTTTACCTTGTCGCTATATTCTCCACTGAAAAATGTCCAGATCAGATTGCATGCACAGCTGCTGCACCAGGTTTCTCTGCTGGTTATTTATTTATTTTTTTTTGTGCTGAGTGCAGGAAACCAGTTTTGCAAGAATTAAAAAAAAAGGAACACGTTTGTGCTTCTTCAAGCTTTTTACACTCAAGTATGTTGGGATGTTGGGATCAGTTTGGGAAAAAATGTCCTTTTTGTGACGCTCTTTGCTTAAAATGACCTGAAGCAAATTGATTTCTTTTGGGATTCTAGGAGTTAAAGACGAACGATGCATGAGCAGGGTGGATTTACTTTGTTATAAATATAACAGAACAGGTAGCGATAGATGATTCAAACAAAGGACACGCACTGTTAAAAAAAAAAAGAAGCCTGTGATTTACGTCATTTGCTCTTGAATTTGCTCTTTTATGTTGTAAGAGGGGGCGAAGCTTTGATGTAGAAATCTAGCCTGCCTTTTAAAAATCACAATGATTGTTGTGTGCTTACCGTACATCTACCACCTGGCTCTGGAGCGCTCTGATGGAGCAGAGGCTGCTGGCACACACTCAATCTAAACTACATTTTTTTTAAAAGGGACAGCAATCAAAGTGAAGAGGTGGATATGCTATCTGGCTGTAATTGCAGCTCAGCTGTGGCTATAGGATTTTTTTTAATTACTCATTTCTGTTTTGTGATCATTTTTTTTTTTTTTTTTTAGTTTGGGAACACCTGCTACTGCAACTCGGTGCTGCAGGCTCTTTACTTCTGCCGGCCGTTTCGGGAGAAGATCCTGGCGTACCGCAGTCAGCCTCGGCGGAAGGAGAACCTGCTCACCTGCCTGGCCGACCTGTTCCACAGCATCGCCAACCAAAAGAGAAAAGTGGGGGTCATACCACCCAAGAAGTTCATCACACGGCTACGCAAGGAGAATGGTGAGCGGGGAAGGAAACGCAAATAAAACAACCTGTTTCAGATGAAGATCCAGTGCATCTTACAGTCCTCCTCTCCTCTCCTCTCCTCTCCTCTCCTCTCCTCAGAGCTGTTTGACAACTACATGCAGCAGGATGCCCACGAGTTCCTGAACTACCTGCTCAACACCATCGCAGATCTGCTGCAGGAGGAGAGGAAGCAGGAGAAGTCTAACGGTCGCCTAGCCAACGGCACATTGGACTCCCAGAACAACAACAGCAACGCCACGCCTGCTCCCACCTGGGTCCACGAGATCTTCCAAGGCACTCTGACCAACGAGACGCGTTGTCTCACGTGTGAAACGGTGAGATCACGTCGTACATTTTCACTGATGTAAACGTTCTTTTTCTGGGGGGGTCTGAAAAGTTGGAGTCCTATTTAAAAAAAAAAAAAAAAAAATCTGCCATTTTAACATGTTTTTTCCCTCTCCAGATAAGCAGCAAAGATGAAGACTTTCTGGACCTTTCTGTGGACGTGGAACAGAATACCTCCATCACACACTGCCTCAGGTAAAACTACGCCGCTGATTAACTGAACCGTCCTGAAACGGACTTGTGAATTTTGAAGAATTGTAATTAAAGCTTCTTCCATTTTGAAATGATTAATTTATTGAGCATCGCTGCATGGTTGTGTGTCAACAGAGTTTATTAATGTGATGTCATTTTTAGAAGTCTGTGTTTGTCATTTCCTGCAGAACAGGAACCTGTGGTAAAACAGCATGTATGCTGAACCAACCCCAATTTCTTATAATTTTTACCGTTTAAAAAATTAAATCTAATGCATAATAAATGATAATACTGCAGGAATCTTTTTTCCCCATCAGTGTGACAGGAAGGTTTCAGTCCGACAGCCGTAGGCCTCACTCTTCCTTTCGTTTATGCTGCAGGGGTGCGTGGCCGCTGGTTCTGCTCACTTCTGTGTTTGTACGTCTTGCATGCAGCGTAGCGGAGTCAAGCTGGCAGTTCCCTCCAACGCAACAAGAAAAAAAAAATCAATAATTTACTTTAACGAATCAGCTGACTGCATTGCTGTAAGCAAGATAAGACCACAGTGAGGCGTGCTTTTTCTGTCTAGAGGCAGAAACTTAAGCAGCCGTTTTCAAAGTCCGGACCAACGAAAAATGCAGGTCAAGTCCCAGAATTAAGAATGTGGAATCTTGTCAAATTTGTGCATTAAATATAAAAGAGCTCTCAAAATCAAACTGTCTTCTCAGTGTACCCTTACACCAACATTCAGTGACGGAGCGTAAATCTTTTCTGCTGCTACCTCACAACGGTAAACGTGTTTAGCAAAGGAAATGATGGTAAATTGACAGGAACTTGTTTGGAGGCTACAGACTTTAGCAACGCAGCTTGGGTTTGTCCAAAAACGCATTTTCAACAACAAATAGCTTTTGTATCGCTTGTCCATTAAATATATAGATGTTCCTCCTCAAGTGTTTTATTTAGTATTTATAAATAAATAGGTTTATTTCTGATTTTATCAGTTGAAAGAAACGAAACAGCTGTTTTTCCCCCACAACCTTGACCCAGCCAGAGTCCAAGTTGGCCAAGTCAGTAGTTTCCTGCATGCTGGTTAAGCTGCTCCTTTGCTATTTTTTCATATTTTTCACAGCAGACATGTTAATATAAGCTTCCTAAAAAAACCTTTTTTGGACTTTTGTATTATCAAAAAGGCTAAAGTGGTAAAAAAACACAAAAAAAAATAGATTTAAGATCTACTTAACATAATAGCAGCTAAAATGCTTTGTTTGGGAACACAGAAATGGCACCAGGAAGATGTGGGATTATTTTTGTAAGCGTGGACCCTGGATTAACTGTTTTTTCTTTTGTTTCCTCTCAGAGGGTTCAGTAACACGGAGACTCTGTGCAGTGAGTACAAATACTACTGTGAGGAATGTAGAAGCAAGCAGGAGGCGCACAAGAGGTCAGTGGAGCAGATTCTTTTGGGTCCAATGTCCTGCAAAAATATTTATGCCCCTCAAGTTTTTCACATTTTGTTCCACTGAATCCACAAACTTTAATGACTTTTACTGGGATTTTATGCGAGAGATCAACACAAAGTGGCGTGAGATAATTGGAGGAAAATACCACATCTAGGAAGTATGCTCTCCATCCAGTGTGACTGAATTTGAGCTGTTTTGCAAAGAGTAAGCCAGATTTTCAACCTTTGGATGTGTAAATCTGGTGGAGCTCTAAAGGAAAAGCCTCTAAAGATTTTTTTTTTTTTTTTATGTCAAAGAAAAATCTTGGAGCCTTTTCCTTCCACCTCAAAATTATTCAGAGCTTCATGTTGAAATCCCAGTTAAACACATTGATGTTTCTGGTGAAAGTCACTGTAAATTGTCCATCGTCTCGGTTAATTGAATTCGTCTCCGGCCCTTCAGGATGCGTGTGAAGAAGCTACCAATGATTCTGGCTCTGCACCTGAAGCGCTTTAAGTACATGGAGCAGCTCCAGCGATACACCAAGCTGTCCTATCGCGTTGTCTTCCCTCTGGAGCTCCGTCTCTTCAACACCTCTGGAGACGCCACCAATCCCGAGAGGCTATACGACCTGGTTGCTGTGGTAGTGCATTGTGGGAGGTGAGCATGTGAACGAGCAACCGGTGTTAAAACATCTCTTCTCCTTTTGACTCTGAGAGTGGGAGTTTGTGTGTCTGTTTATTTAAGGTGTTCCCTGCTTGTTTTTCAGTAAGTGCGTGCTGGAACAGACTTGAGCTCTGCACGAAACAAACAATAACGGAGGGAAAAATGGTTGAACTTTAGAGTGGGATAAGAGCCCTACATGTGTAAAATGTCATCTCTAATTCGAGCTAGCTCCAGTCTAAACCCCTTAGTGATTTAAGAGCCATCCATATCAGTCAAGAAGTGGCCCAATAGAGTGAGCATCAGGCTGCTCGAGGGGGGAAGTAGGTTCAACATTCATCTGCATTTAAATGGAGTGGAATCCATTATTTACAAAGCATAGTTCCCAGTGATAAAAAGGTGCAGGGAAAAAAACAAAAGGCCCAAGAATAGAGCTTTAGCCGACACGTTGGGTCAGCAGTGGAGGAGGAAGAGACGGCAGTCCTCACAGGAAAAACCTCCGTCATGGAGCTGAGCTTGTGATTCCCACCCATTGCTCCAGCTGTCTGCCTCAAAGGCAGCAGTAATGGTCTAACAGTGGAAACAATACACATTTTCCACATTCAGTTGCTATAAATAAAAGTTGACACTGAAGGAGCGACAGGGATTTCTGGCAACTTCTGGATTTATTCTCTACATGTGGCAACAATTTCTTATTTTATCTGCAACTCTTCACTGGTTGTAAAACAGAAGGTGTTAAAACCTCCATTAATTGTGCTGGAGAATGTCTTGTAGTATGTATTTACCCTTTTGGCCACAAATGAGGCACCAAAAGTGAAGCAAGGTGGTGGCGGCGTCATGGTTGATGGAATTATGTAAATCTGAGTTTTGACCTCAAACCTTCATTTATCTGCCAGAAAGTTGAAGAGGGATTTCATTTTCCATTTAGATCAAAATTAAATCCAACAGAAGACCTGCAGATTTGCCTTTTCAGGCCTGGAGACTTCTAACACGGATTAAATCTGGAAAGAGAAATGTTGCGAAATTGGGATGAATAGATTTCTGCTGAAACTGAATCGAAGGATGGTTCAACAAAATATTGGAGAATTAAGACTGTTGGAGTTTTTTGTCTTACATTTCCCCTCTAAAATGTTTTTTTTGTTGTTTTTGAAGTATACAGAATGGATGCAGCATGTAATGTAATCGTTGTGATGTAATTATTGTATATGACCTTGCATTACACATTTTGAAACACTTTAGGGAAATACATTCTCCTCTCAAATGTCCAGAATGTTTTAAAACTACCTGAAAACCTCAGAAATTTAAAGCTGAATCTGTAAATCGTAGCTCTAAAGGATAAACTTTTTTGTTGTTGTTTTTTCAGTGGTCCAAACAGGGGTCACTACATCGCCATTGTAAAAAGTCATGACTTCTGGTTGCTGTTTGATGACGACATTGTAGAGGTAAGCAGGTTGTGTTGCGTTTAGGAACCATGTCTGTCTGTCCTGTAACTGAGCCGTCCGTCTCGCTTCTGCTCTTGTAGAAAATCGACGCCCAGGCCATCGAAGAGTTCTACGGTCTCACCTCCGAGATCTCCAAGAACTCCGAGTCGGGCTACATCCTCTTTTACCAGTCCAGAGACTAAACCAGATGTGGACCGCAGCGCTTTGCCACATCATCCCAGAGAGACGCTCTCTTCTAACTTTGTTGGGGAGGGGGGGAAGCAGCAGATTGTAAACTCGCACGGCGTCATACCTGCTTCTACCTGAGGCTTCTCAGCGCCGCAGCTCAGCCGTGGCAGTCCCCTCTACTTACCAGCTGGCCCCCCCTCCTCCTCCTATGCCCTTACTGCTCCCCTTCATCCACCGCCACCGCTGCTGCTGCGAGGACGGAGAGAGACGACAACAAATGAAACTGTCATGATTGTTTGCAGAAGAAGGGACTGAGGGTTGTACAGATTTTGACTGGCTGTATGAGTGCTGTTCTAGTTTTTGCCTTGGGTGTGGGGTGAGTGGGTATTTAATTCATATGATGTAATATCGGCCTGGAGTCTTCACCTCCCACAATGTTAACCTAAACTGTGACAGAAGTTTTTTTTGTTTTGTTTTTCTTGGTCATGGACGTGACGGAGGACGGACAGGAGGTGGGTGCCCCGCTTACAGGGAGCACTGGGCTGTGTATTTCTAGTGTACAGAATGGTATTTGTATAAATATTTCATTAAGATATTATCATTGGAAAATGTTAGACTCGGAGAAGATGTATTAACACTATGGTGCACTTTTGATACTGTTTTGTAGGTGTTGGCAAGCTTAATGTGAGGGTGGGGGGTTGCTTGAAAAGGCCTGTTGTGAAGCGATCATTTTCTGTTTTAAAGAAAAAGAAATAAAGCCAATAAGATTGAGGGACCGTTTGCTCTACTTTCTGCGTCCCACAGGTCCCACTGATGACTCATAGGGGGACTCGACGTCGCCATCTAGTGGTGTGCTTCGGTACTCCTGCTTTTTGTTAAATTCCATCCGGAGTTATTTTTAATCCATTCAGAGCCAGTAAACAGCGCAGCCGAAAGATCACACACCGATGCATCTCAATAGATTTGGATGTTGTTGCATATGCTTAATTTTTTTTATTGTTATTTTGATTATGACCAATAACTCTGCACCCCTCCGAAAATGTATTATACGAGATCAATCAAGATTATTCTATAAATAAATGTATCTATGACTGTACAATAATATGGAATGCTTTTCCATAATAAACTGTACCAAACGTAAGGTCTTCGGACCACCATAACTCTTTATGTGGCCCTCTAAACTAGAAAGACCTATAAATTGAGAATTCAAGAAAACATTTGTGTTCCTAAATACTTTTTTATCAAATCAAAGCCGTGTTTGTATTCTGCTAAAATAAGTTCAGTATTTAACTTTAAGACATGATCTTCTTAAAATGCTGAACTGTTGCACACTGGTCCAAAATCCTGTTTTGTGATGAAATTAAATTCTGGATATCATTTGGAAATCAAATTGTGTTAAGTCTATTTTAGTGTCGGCGTCACGTGATCTGCTGATGGTTGTCTCTCGTCTTTTACCTAAAGTTTGCACAGCCAAGCATCTTTTAGTGCATTTCATTAGACAAGTTTTTATTCATTTCAGTTCTTTAATCTCCCCCGACATAAATCCCAAAGTAAAGCTGCAGGTTGTTGTCAAGAGGAAAATGTGAATGTTTGAATCTGATCGCTCTCCATGTCACACCGCATTCATGCAGTAAATCATGCAAAAGCAGCCTGGGCCCCGTTTTAAGTGCACACAAAACATTCTTTCAGTAGGCCGACACTTCTGTTTAAAAAAAAAGTCATTTTTATTCCTCCTATGCAATCAAGTTTTATGAGAATATCACTCTACATACTTTTCGCCTTATGAATATTATTCAAAGTTATCTAACGATATGCATCTGCATGATCATGTTAATGCATTTTTGTGCAGCCCACCTGTCTTCTGAGGTGACTTCGCAGCAGAAGATGGAGGACAGGGAGGAAGAGGAGGCTGGTGACACACATCGGAGGTCGCTGTTAATAGCTCAGACAGGACCAGAATAGCAGGGCGTCGCGGGAGGAAAAGCGACTCTGCATCCAGCAACCTCCCGTCTGAAACTTGGGTCTGGCCAAAAACAAGTTAAACATCTTCCACAATAACTCCTACTAAATTATATGCTCAACATTTAAGGGGGAGGAGAAAAAAAAACCCTGTTGTTTACTCGGTAATACCTTGATGAAGCGCGAGGCAAATTACCGGAGTTCAAACCAGTGTGACCCTACTGGGACTCCTCCTTCAGCATCATCATCATCCTCATCTCCACCTTCCTCTCTTCTCACTCACCTCCTGTCTGCCCCCCTCCCTCCTCTCCTCCTCGTTCTCTCCTCCTCCTCTTCCTCCGCCGCTGCTGCTCCACTCGCCGCTCCGTCCCCGCACCACCGCAGTCCACGGCCCCGTCAGTGGCCGAGCCGCCGCCGCGCTCTTCCCTCCCCGGTCTTTCTTCCATGATCCTCTCTCCTCCTCTTCCTCTCCTCGCTGTGAGCTGCGTCTCTGTCCGCCGGCGCCGCATCATCTGCATCCCTAACATGGGAATACAAAACGGTCGATCTTCCATCTAGACGGGAAGTCGCACCTCGCAGAGTCAAGGTAGGCTGGATGGACGGATGGATGGATGAATGGATGGAAGCTTGGTGATTACTGAGCATCCTTTGCATGAATGGAGAAATGCATGTTTTTTTCTTGTTCTTCTTCTCTTCTTTACCTTCATTATGCGGACTGAGCTAGTGAAGGTGCAATGCCACTTTTCCAAAGCAAGGTGCGCAGGGATGTGGTGGCTTTTCCATGACGGGTGCGGTATGTTCTCTAGCAGCTGGTGGATTGAGCTGTGGCCACTGGCAGGGCAGCGCTGTCGGTATTGACTTCTGCAACCTGTAAGTTAGTGCAAAGCATCGATTTTGGTTATCCGCTGGCTTCTTTTGTCGATTCGTTTATAAACACAGCCCTTGACCGTAATAGACCTCTGTTGTGATAACTTTTAGTCAATCTGTTCCACCTCTCCACTGATAGCGCGGCTGTACCTCATATAATAATTGCAGAGTGTAGTGTTTGGTCTTTTTTTAAAAAAAAAAAAAAGAACCAACGAAGTGAATTCTGAGCAGTAACACTGCTGCGAGCTTTAGTCTCCAAAGCCCGGAGAACACTCAGTACCACTTTCTGAAAACCGAGACTGTGCCGGGCAATGAGTGAATGTGATAAAAACAGCCTTAAATCAAAGCTGGATAAAGTGATCAAGCCCAGCCTTAATTAAATATTAATCAGAAAGCAAAACAATTCAAGAGATGTATTCATGTATCTTTACAGTGGCTGTTTTGGTGACGATGTGGGTAAACGCTCAGGGCGTCATCTTTTGATGGAGCGATTGAGTAAAAAAAAAAAAGTTGCATCCTGAACTAGTTTGGGATTCCAGACTGGGATTTGTTGATTCTACTGTAACGCCTCTAGAAAAAAATAAGATTGTTCACCACAGCTATCTAAGGATGCTGGTTTGAGCAACTGTAGTTTAATATCTAAAAAATAACTTTAATTAGTAGAACCTAAGTTGGATTTTTATACACTGAAGAAATTGAAAACCTTGGTGAAAGCAAACAAACAAGGAGTTATAGTTTTGTCGACTTATCAAAACTATTTTTGAAACTGGTTGGACCTTTTCAGGTTGGAGATGGGCTCGAAATCAACTCCCAAGAAAGTGTTAAAAAAACAACAACACTTTCTTCAAACAGTGGTCTAGGAATAAGTCGGGATCTTTCAAAAGGACAATGTTTTTTTTACGTCAAAAATGTTTATCTGAGAGTTTTCGTGAAGCTCGTTTATAATTCTCACTTAAACAGATGAAATTTTTTTAAAAAGTCAGATGGGAAAATGCGTGTTTTTCCTTTAGTTGCAACATAATTCTGACAATAATTCTCTTTAAAAAAAGCCAATACCTTACTTTCAAGTTCTTTAAACATTCATGTTTGAGGTTAATTAGCATTTTGTATTAACAGAGTGGTTATAAAAACTGTCCTCAGAAATAAGACTTACCTAATAACCGTGCAAACAGTCTGTAAATGGATCTGCATTGAACAAAGATGGAACTGGTGGATCAGTGAGCTGCATGTTTTCAGTTTTCTTTTAGGGGTAGCGGGATGAAGGTGTTAAATGAAATTTTCTCCATGCCTTTCTCACACGTGATCTCAGTCTCAAAGTTGTTCCACCGGACTGAGATCTGATGTTTCCAGAGATCATCAGGGCAGTGAACCCATTTTCAAATTCAAGACATTAGTTTGGGGACTATTTAAGCTTTGTGACATCATCAGTCGTCACACACACTGTGGGGATCCATGTGACGACTCCATGATCCTTCACATTGTTCATATTAAAAATGCTGGCCCTGATAAAAGTTGCAGGGGGGAAACCAAGACTCGTCAGACCAAGCAGTGTTTACCAATCTGTTGGTCTTGAGTTGTTTTCCCAGTTTTCTGTTTTAGCTGATAGAAACAGCAGCCAGTGATGTTTATTGATGCTGTGGTCCATGTTCTTCCCAGGTTCTGTTACTAAATCTGCTTAGCTTTATCTTAAAAGTGTTGACAGATTAACACTTTTAATCTGTGTTAAAAGAGGACACGGGAAAAACTGTCAATTTGAGTAGGTTGTATTACAGCAGTGACATCTTTTCTGGTCTGTCTGGAGCTGCAGCTCTAGTCCGGACCAACACCAGGAAAATGGATCAAATAACTGCACTATACAGATTTTAAAATTTCTGAGTTGCACATCAAGTATGGACAGTAAAGACCCCCAGGTCTTCATGGATTTGTTTTAGTCATTGTTCCTGGGACCAGAACTAAACAAGGCGAAACAGCATGTCGTTTCGTTCCTCGGCTCTGGAACAAACTCCCTGGAAACCTGAGATTGGTTCCTTTAAGTCAGGACTGAAAGCATAACTTTTTATTTTAGCTTTTATCAAAACAATCTGACTGATGAAACATTTAAAACATTAGTTTATCTCTTTAAAATGCACATCTTAACTTCATGCAAGGCTTTTATTCTGACGCTTTGTCTTTCTGTCTTTCCGTCAATGTTGAGTCAAGCGCTCCGGATTACCTCGTCTATGGTTATGTAAATAAACTTGCCTTGCCTCGACTTTGCATAATATTCTCACATTCTTACGCCTGCTTATTTTTGAACATCACCTCTTCTTCACGACTGAACAAAGTGTTCAAAGACGAAGAGGAAAGTCAATCCAGCTCACTTCGCCTCGTCATGAGATTCACTCGCTACAGACTGGCGGAGCTTGTGTTTTTACCCCCTGAACTTTCTGCACGTGGTAATTTTAGTGTGTGTGCTCTAATTTCAGATGGGGGGCACAATGAGCGAGGAGCCACCGGTCTCCCCCAGCTGGCTGAGCCCCGATCCCACAGCGTGGGCCAGCGGGGCCCCGATGGACAACAGCACCAGCTTGGGGTCGTTCCCAGCGGAGGACTCCCCACTCCGGCCCAGCCAGCTGCCACTGCTGGTTAACCCCTGGGACATCGTGCTGTGCTCATCGGGGACCCTGATTGCCTGTGAGAACGCCTTGGTGGTGCTGGTGATCTGGCAGAACCCGACGCTCAGAGCCCCTATGTTCCTCCTGATCGGCAGCCTGGCTCTGGCTGACCTGCTGGCCGGCCTGGGCCTGGTCCTTCACTTCACCTGTGCCTACCTGCTCCGCTCGGACTCGGCCCAGCTGCTGACGGTGGGCCTGGTGGTGGCTTCCTTCTCGGCCTCCGTCTTCAGCCTGCTGGCCATCACCGTCGACCGCTACCTTTCGCTGTACTATGCCCTCACCTACAACTCGGAGCGGACGGCGGCCTTCACCTACACCATGCTGGTGCTGCTGTGGGGTCTCTCCCTGTGTCTCGGCCTGCTGCCGGTCACCGGGGTCAACTGCCTTGCCGAGGAGGTCACCTGCAGCGTGGTTCGACCTCTGACCAAGAACAACATCGCGGTCCTGTCCATCTCCTTCCTGCTGCTCTTTGGCCTCATGCTGCAGCTCTACGTCCAGATCTGCAAGATCGTGATGCGCCACGCCCACCAGATCGCCCTGCAGCACCATTTCCTGGCCGCCACGCCCCACTACGTCACCACCCGGAAGGGCGTGTCCACCCTGGCCATCATCCTGGGCACCTTCGCCGCCTGCTGGATGCCGTTCACCGTCTACTCCCTCATAGCCGACTACACCTACCCTCCGCTGTATACCTACGCCACGCTGGTGCCTGCCACTTACAACTCGATCATTAACCCGGTCATCTACGCCTTCAGGAACCAGGAGATCCAGAAGGCGCTGTGGCTGGTGTGCTGTGGCTGCGTGCCGACCAGCGTGGCGCACCGTGCTCGGACACCAAGCGACGTGTGACCTCGGAGACCCTGGGCGGGTCGAGAAGGGTCAGCTCTGCTCCTCCGCTGGAGCCGTCCGGCGTTACGAGGAGGGCAGCGGCGTAGGGATTGCGGGTGCAGCTCTGGTTGGAGACGCAGCAGCCCGCCGTGTCTCCCTGTCTTCCCAGCGCCAGGCCAAGAAGGTGGGCTGCATCCTGCCCACTCTGTGTGTATTGTTAATTTCTACAGGAAAGCGCATCCCCATGTTCCGGTGCGCGTAAACAACGCACGCCCTCTGACAGCTCTGTAGCTTTACTTGTTTTCATGATGCACAGACATGATCTCCCAGCTGATGAACAGCGGCTGAGCAACACTTGAAGCCCGTCTGGGGCAGCAGCAGCAGCAGCAGCAGCATCCCGGTTGTTGCCGCCGCCGCCGCCGCCGCTGCTGCACTCTGGACGTGCGTCGAAAGCTGAGCAGACCCAGAGAGCTAAAAATAGACCCGATGCTCTCTGATCCGCTCCACAGACGCCAGGGAAGAAATCTAGCCTCTTTTTCTCCTCACCTCGCCCATTTCTTGCCCCTCCTCCTCCTCCCTGCTTTCTCTCCCCTCTCTTCTGGCTGTCAATTGCGCATGAATGCGCAACAACAAGAAAGGCTCCAAACAGACCCGCCCTAGAAGTACCTGCCCTTTGTATTTTTATTAGTTTATATATACCAAATCAAAAAGAAAGCTTATATTTAACTTTTTTTTTTTAAATCTAAAGGCATCTCAGGATCTAATTGGAGATCCAATTCACCAAAGTTTTCCAGAATAGCTACATTTCTTGTGATTGGATCAGAAAGCTACCGGAACCATTAGATTTAAAGCAAAACCACACCAGATTTTTCTTTAAAATCAATCAAACTCACTTTAGATATATTTTCTAATCTATAAAACATTTTATTCCGGGTTGTATCCGTTTCCACCTAAAATGAAATCCTGTAAAAAGGAAGCTTCCGCACCAACATGCCTCTTGTGACATCACAAAAGGTGTAAGGAGTCTGTCCAGAGTTCTTCTGACAAAACCCGTTTGTATTACTGTTTCATTTCCCCCCTCTACGTTCATCATTTCGATCAAATTCTTCAATCAACATAGGGTTGAACTTCTTGCTCGAATTCAGATCAGAATCAGTGTTCAAAGTCGTCCATCGTAATCCTTGCTAATTCCGTTTAGCTCGGTTCTTGTGCCTCTTGTGATGTCACCAACCCAAATATAAAGATGTATTTTTTTCCCCGTCAGCGCCCTTTTTAAAAAAAAAAAAGAAAAGAAAAAAGAAACAACTTTGTATTTTGTGAATCCATGTTTTGCTACCCAGCTGTGTTCTTCTTGTCGGGGTGCATCTGTTTGTGAGAACAAAAACAACACTGGACAGCATCTTTAAACTAACGGGATTAGCTGTAATTAGCATGCAACCAGCACAGTCCAGTGACATGAGGTGGGCCGCGCGTAGCCACTGCAGGCTATGTGCCGTGGCCGCCTGACTTCATCGTGACCCAAATAATTTTGTGTATGTACAAAGTACCACCGTGTACCTCACATGTGCTGCATTATAAGAGCTAAAACTGTCGCACCAAGGTCATGGGAGCTGTTATTTGTTTTTTTTTAAAAGTTGCTTTTTGCTTTTAGCATTACGATACCTTGCGAAAGTTGTCACACTTTTAAACTTTTTTCACGTTGTATCACGTTACAACTAGACTTAAATGTGTTTCATTGGTATTTTATGGAAAAAAGAAAAAAAAAAAAAACAGAGCGTAATAGAGAACAGGAAGAAAATCTGCATAAAAATCTTGTGTGTTGCAAGTGCTTTTCAGAAAACCTCCAGCTGTGGGTGTTCAGGGGAATGTTTGGGGTTGTTGCTGCTGGAAGGTGAACCTCTGCTGGAGTCTCGAGTTTCTGCAACCTGCCAGAGGTTTTACTTCCAGGGCTCGTTTGGCTCCATCCACGTTCCCATCCAGCTCTGACCAGATTCTCCGTGCCTGATGAAGCGTCCTCTCAGCATGATGCTGCCACCAGCTTGTTTTTAGTGCTTTCGCGGTGTGTTCAGGGTAACGTGCGGCGCTAACGTAGCGCTCTGCACGTAGACCAAAAAGTTGAATTCTTGTCTCATCTGATCTGCTTTCTTTTCCTAGCTGAGGAATAAAATAAATAAATAAATTAAAAAACACCCCCATGGCATAATGCTGCCACCACCATGCTTCATGGTGTCGATGAGGTGTTTTGCCACCACAGCCATGTGAATGCAAAAAGCAGCTGATCAAACTGAATTTTATTTAGGCCTGTGCACAAATAGGAATCGCAGTTTTACTTGTTGGAATTAAAAACGAAAAACATGTAGCACTTTTTTCCACCTTACATTTATTTTTGCGTTAATTTATCTAATAAAATCCCAGTGAAATACGCCACACTTTGTGCTTGTAACGTGGTAGAATTAGAAAAGCTTCCAGAGGTCAGAGAACCTTTGTGAGTCCCATCACTTCCGTGCTGCTCTGAGTTACTGTTTCCAATCATCTGTTGGTTCTACTGTTACTCCAGATCTTGTCAGCAATAACTAGCCTGAACGGTAGTTATTTTTTTATTAGACGCGAAGCAATACTCAGACAGCAATAACATCCGCGCTCCGTGAAGCACCATAACGTTTCCGGAAAAGTGAAAGACATGACAGAGAAAGAGTCGGGGTTAATCACTCCCAACGGGGGTTGAGGCGAGACCGAGCTACTCGTTCATCCAGGTGACAACACTGCCTCGTTTTATCCACAAACCCCGGAACGGGGTTCTGATCATTTGTCACGTCAGGCGGGAGAGGCAGAGTTGTGAAGTTCTTCTTCTCGCCGTTTGCCTCTTCCTTTCCCGAGCGCATAAGGTTTCACTAGGCGTTGTCGGCTTAAATAACAAAAAAGGGATTTTTTTATTTTATTTTATTCTTTTATGTGATCGTGCATCTGCTCTGAGTCGCATGGCACTCTGGGTGTGTGTGTGTGTGTGTGTGTGTGTGTGTGTGCGCGCGCGCGCTACGATGTGTCTCATTTGTCGTCGACACCCCTGACCTTAGAGGATTTACACTGTCAGTCTTCCTGTCGGTTCGGAGGAAAGTGGCCTCGTTCCGTGTTTCTTGGCGGGAAGTGGGGACCAGGAAGTTTTGGCGCCCCCAGCACTTAAAGCCAAAGGGAAAAGTGACTCTGAATGAACTGCGACCCCAATCCTGCTGGGGTTTCTGTCGTCACACTCCAGCTCAAATCAACTCTGTCTGAGGCAGGTGTCTGTTAAGTGACCTCTGAATGATCCTACGAGCTAAAAACGGCTACTTCCAAAAACAAAGATGAGTTTGTTGTTTTTTTATTATTATTTGTTTGGTTTTTACGTTTGATTCATTGAGCCTTTTGACGACATTGCAGGAGCTTCAAAGTCTTCAGGTTTGCTTCGAAGCAGGAGAGAAATATTTTTTTATTAGGACGGGGAGGTCAGCTTGGAAAATGAAAATCAACGTTTCGAATCATGGAAAAAGTAGCCCGTGTGAGGGAATGTGTGCAGAGAGAGGCTCGAACCGGTAGACCCTCAGTGTCGGGCAGAAGTGTTCACACCGCTTTTTCGGTTCCACTTTTTTGTTTCACTACAACCACAGAGTTCAAAATGTTTTCTCGTTTTTATGTTTCCGCAATTAACCGTCTAAGAAATGTCCACCTGCGTTCAGAGCCACTTTCTGCTGCAGTTAGAAATCTTCATGGCCTAAAAAGTAGAGTATTTTACAATGTAAACATATTAAGCTAAATTTTAATAATAAAAAAAAAGTCAGTTTCCTATGAAATTCTTATTATTAAAGCCAAAAACATATTTAATAGAGAATTGATATTTTATGTTGCAAATATCTTTATTTTTGAAAAGATTTTACATTTATCTGCATTGTGTTTGAAAGGCCTTGCTTCATTAAAAAAAAAGGAAAAAAAGATCCTTTTCTACATCAACCGCTTATGCTGGAAGCCATGTTGTAGTCCAGGGCCGCACAAAATAATTCTGAGGGCCACAAATGGTCCACGGTCTGCAGTTTGGACACCATTGACCTAAACTCTTCCAATGTAGCTACCAGGTTATCGCCCTTTATATCAACTCTGATTAGCCAACCAGCTTCGGTTGTGGAAAAGCATCCCCATAGCATGATGCTACCGCCACCATGTTTCACAATGTTGGTGTCTTTAGACTGGGTTGATTTTCAATTTCGTTTAAATCTCAGGTAAAGAAAATGACATAGATACAAACTGCTGCATACAACAAAACATTGTTGAGATATTTAGAAAATAATTTCCCTCCCACTTCAAAGTTCACAACGCCTTGTAAAAATCCTGATGAGATACCAAACTGAAGTCTGTGGTTGGCAACATGAATGTGGAAAAAGTTCAAGAGGTATGAATGTTTTTTCAAGGCACTGCAGGTCATAAACCTCTACTGTTTACCTTTTGGAGAATAGTCTATTTTGCTACGGTCACTCAGAGGTTGTATTTCCTTTTCCCTCCTTTCAGGTGTCTGACGTTGTACGACACAAGCGCGCTGTAAAGCCTTTCCCTGAATGTAGTATCTATTTGTTTCTGTAAATAGGGCCTGCTGAACAGGAGGGGTGGGGGAGCTTCTTACCACTGTGCATGGTGCTACCAAAGCTCGTCAGTCTGAGGGGAAAGACTTGGGTTGCACCATCAATTTTTCTCTGGTAACGTTTGATTCATTTGCTCCCTTCAATATGCAGCAGATTTTATTTTATTTATTTATTTTTTTTAAAGGTTTGCCGACTGACGGGAAGGGCAAATGTTTGGGAACTGAATCGACACACAATCGGGGAATGTGAATCTCTTGTTGCAGCTGTACTGACAAGGTTTTCATTGCTGAGCATTTGAATAAGGGCTTTGTAACAAGGAAAGTTGACGAACTGCGAGGTTGGGTGTAATTATCTTTTTTTTTTAACACCTTGTTTATCTACTTAATGCATTTATTTTGTGATAATGCACAAAGATGTGAACAAAATTGTCTTTTTTTATATATATCTATATATATAAAAGTGACAAGATGTTGGACCAGCAGGACGAGGCGTCTTTCTTTCTGATGGTTACTATTTTAGAGCTAAGTATCAAAACACTCAAGGGCCTGTCAATGTGTGTGTGAGCGTGAGAGTGTGTGTTGCCGTTTTGTTTTTTGTTTTTTTTTTGAAGATGGAGATGAGGTTGAAGTCACAGTAACAGCATCTTGTGTAGACGTAATTTTGAATGTGAAATGCACTTTATTTTTTGGGGGGTGAAAATGGCACAACGAATAATTTATCTGCAAAACTAAACGTATTAATGATAATCAACCTGCACTAACCTAACTGAAATATTGTAAAAGACAAAAAAAAAAATGTTTATGTGAACGTGGCGTCTATTTTTCCAAGGTGTTAGATGTACTTTTTATTGCTTTGGTTAGTGCACTCCACTGAGAAATCTTGTTAATTTTGTATTAAAGACAAACATGTGCTGTGCATAAAACTCCTGCCTCCACTGATGTTTTTTTTTTTTGTTGTGTTTTTGTTCTAACCAGTGTTTATTTTCCATCCTCGTCATGGCTCACTGCCCTCCTTTTATGCGCTCTTCTGTTTCCTTGGCAACTCCCTTCATAGCAGCACTGTTGCGATGGCAACCGAAGTCCTGCAGCCAGGTGTGTGTTGCGTCTGCGACGAGAGCAGAGCATTGTAGAGATGTGACGGCTCAGCAGCGATCCTTCATTCATGAATTTATTTCTCTTTGGGTCAGAGGTTACAGAGTTACAAACTAGGCCCCAACAATCCCCCCCTTGCCCCCCGCCTCCCCCACATACACACACATTCACAGCAGGGAGCGATTGCAAACGCAGGTGGCTCATTTATAATAAGACATTTCACAAATAATCCTTCCACTGACAACTTTTTAAACACCAAACTTTGTCACATTACAGTAAAAAACTCTGATGTGTTTTTATTGTATTTTATGCAACAGGCCGACACAAAGTGGTGCATAACTGAGGTGAAACTAACGAGTTGTTCCACAAAAATTATGTTTTTAATTCATAAATAAATTCTAAAAATGTCGTTTTCACTTCTATGTTCACGACTTTGTGTTGGTCAGTTGCACAGAATTTTAATAAAATGCGTCAAAGTTTGTGGATGTAAGATGACAAAATCTGAAAAGCTTCAAAGGGTATAAATACTTCTGCAAGTCACTTTAAGTTGGGGTTCTGTGGAGTTGCTATCTGCGGTCAGTATCTTTAGCGCAGCAGAAATCCATTGAGGATCTCAGTTTTTCCAAACAGGTCGTTTAAATGGCCGCCACAAGTAAGATACCGATTACTAGTAACGATCCCACAGAACCCCATTTCAAACCAAAGCAGATCTGCCACCACTAAACTCTCCCTATACTTCCAGTTATATTTATCTACAATTTAAAGACTTACCTCAAGATCTATGGTATACATACACAGGTATTTCAGTAAAAACACTTTAAAAAAAGATAAGTACACAGGTTAAGTCAAGAGGAAGGTTTTCTAATAGCTCTAACAGTTTCAAGCTCCGACTATACAGGAAGTAATCACCTCCACATGGTGTGTTATAGTGTTATAATAGAGAAACATCTACTGGGGTGTATTCACAATGCTTCAAAGTAGTATAATGAAGCTCAGTGGTTAACAGATTAAAGAGTGGTCGATATTTAAAGTTCATGTACAGTATTTTTTGCATTTTCCAGTTTTACACCTTATAGCTTATATTGAGCCTACAGCATGTGATTGTGTTCAGGTGCAGCTTCTGTGTTTTACAGCGACAGGGTCTCACAGGGTCTCTGATGGTCTGCGGGTTTGTCGCAGTGGGTGTTCCTCAGGGTGAGCGTGTGATTAAACATGTTTCAGTAGTTCTCCTATGTGTTTTTTTTATTTTATTTTTTTATGTGTTAATCTGACCAATCGTTCTCCTCCAGCTCCGAGTCGTCCTCCGAGTCGGAGTATTCGACGGCGATGCGGCGCGACAAGATGGTGGCCACGTCGTTCCCGACCGGCTCTCTCTTAGCCTGCTGCTCCTGTTGCTCCTGCACCTTCTTCAGCTGGATGCCTGCAGACAGAAAAGCACATTTAATTGCTTTTCGGGGATGAATTACGTTCCTTTTTTTTTTTTTTAGTTCTACAATAAGAACAGCTCTAGAATAAACTCAATCTCCAATTACAATTTTCAAAATACTGCATAAAAGTTTTTAAACTATCCCAAATGTATTCCTTCTTCTCATCCAAGGAATCACAGTGTCTTGTAACCTTTCAAAACTGGCCTTTAAAAGGTTCACTTTTTACTCTGTCTGTCTTAATCTTTACTTCAGCTTTTTGTACTGAAAACGACACCGGTTGATCTTTTTAGTACTGATAATCCAAAAAAGATGTAAACTGAGGTTTGACATGGAAATGAATAATAACAAAAAAAAACATCAGAAAGAAGTTTTTACTTATTAAAACCACTTTAAAATATTAGAAAAATGTTCCTCAATAAAAGACAAGGTGAACTAAACCTTCTCCTGCTTGAAGTCGAGTAAATCTTACCCATGCGTATAGCAGCCAGCAGGTCACTGCGAGCGTCGTTGACCGCCGCATTCTCAGCCTTCGCCGCGGAAGACATCTTGTAGGACGTGGAGTGGGAGGCACCAGCTGGGACGGGTGGAGGCGGTGGCCCCGGGGGGCCGGGAGGAGGCGGAGCCACTTGAGCTCCAGATAAAGGTGGCGGAGGCGGAGCGTAGCCGCCGACGGAGATGACGGCCATGGGGCCGGGGGACATGGGGCCGCCGGGCGGTGAGGCGAAGGCCGTCTGTGCAGAAGGTATGACGGGTGCGGGGGGCGGCGGGGGAGGGCCGGTGTTGGCGTAGCCGTCCATACTGCAGAAGAAGATGGAGGGACGAGTTAGCAGAAACCATAGCAACCAGCAGCTATACACTAGGGGGCAGCAATAACACAGAGTTAGTCATTTCATGATAGAGCCTGGGCTGTTAAGTATTTTTGATACCAATTAAAAGGAGGCACTATTTTAACAAAGAAAAGCCATTTGGCAATAAGTTAAAGCTCAGAGCTGTGTGAAAGAGAAGAAGTGAGCCTTTGTTAGCCAGATCCTGTAAATTAAATCTGGAAAGTGTCCAGGGATTAGACAATTATGTCCCCTGTTTCTCATTTGTTCTGTCATTAAAATCTAATTGCTCAAGCAGAATAATGAAAGAAGGCGAGTCCGTCTCAGGTAATGAGATTTTGAAAAACGCACACGTTTAAAACATCAGAAGGTTTTCAAGATTAACCTCAGAGGAACGTCAATGCAGCTACCGGAGACCAGCTGAAGGAAGAGATCAACGTGCTGCAGATTGAACCTTAACCTCATGGAAACACAGAGCGCGAAACATAAAGTGATGCCGGTAAGCCTCAGTTAGTTAAAGCTAAGCTGAGAAGAAGAAAGAAAGCTGAAAATTCCTCTTCCTAAACGTGACTCTAAATGCAACTGGACTATTGGATGCACTTCTATTATATTCATAATGTTTTAAATTTGTTTATTTTAAACGGGGCAGCGTTATGTAATTTCCAAGTATATCGTGCCATTTTATAGCACAACCAAGTAACTCTGTTGCCTTCTGTAGTAAAAATGCTGTATATAACCAACATAACTGTGAAGAAACTCAGAAATTTGATGCTTTGAAATTAGACCTCTGTCTCTTTAAAAAGCTCCTGTTTGTCCAACACTCTGACTTCAGCACGTCATCTCAACAATGCTCCTCCGTTATGCAGTTTACAGCAATACTTAGGAGTGCTGGACTGAGAAGTGGTTTGTATGAAATGGAAATAGGTGAAATTTTTATGCAACCCTGAATGGTTGCCTGGGCAGATTCAAGGAAATCTCAAACATACATGAAATAATCAAGGCAACAATCCAAGTTTTTGATAAGAAAATAACATATTGCCTAAAATTATCATTTTTGATACAGCCCTTTTAATAAATAAATATAATTAATATCATTCTGGATTTTTAAAGTCATGATTTAAAACCTTTAAAACTGGCAGAAAGCGTTTTTTACAGTCCTCCTGTTTCAACGATGCAGGTTTATGTAAGTTGGTATCACCGTCTTCTTGCTACTCCTAGATAAAGGTCAGATCTTTGGCGTAAATAGCAAATAACTATCCTGTTATTACCAGATTCTCCTCCAGAGCTAGCTTGGCTTTCTCAGCTGCTTCTCTAAATGTTCTCCTTGTCCAGTTGGTGAGTTTAGGTGGAGACCTGCAATGTTGGCAGCTTTCTCCAATCTAACCCCTGCTTTAAACTGTATTTACCTGTAGTCCATTGGTGGCAGAGACATAGAGCCACCGTTCATGGCCTCAGCTGGTGGAGGAGGCAGAGGGGCTTGGTGGTGGTGCGGGCGGCCCAGCGTCCCGCCCTGGTAGGCCATCATGGTCCTGCCTCTGCTGTCTTGCTCGCCTCCCCCCCGGGGGGCGTGTCCTGCGGCCATTTGGGCGGCCAGGATGCTGGGCGGGGGGCCGGAGTAGGTGTGGGCGTGTCCGGCGTGGTTCATGCTGTTGGGGTAGTGATGCTGATCCACACTGTGACCCCTGAGAGAAATAATACAGTCAGTGATAGGAATAAAAATAGTTTGTTTTTTTTAAATAAACAAAAATCCAGTTTTTGTTCCGTAAGTACCTGTTTTCTGGCGACATAGATCCTTCAGAGGAGGCGGCTCTGTCTCTGTGTATTGTGTGCCGGTGGTCTGGCCTCAGCTCCTTGTCCAGAGCCATCATGTTCCACTCCTGCCGACGGTTCCTCGCTTTGCGGACCTTCTTGACCTCCCTCTGCAGAGTCCCATCCACACAGCGCCTCTGCTCCTGCAGCAAAGCGTAAGAAAAATGCGATATGACCTCAAACTCGACTTGGAAATAAAATGTTCTCCAAAAGCTGTGGTTGTAGCACTTCTTTTTTTGTGTGTGTTTTTAATGAAACCAAGATCCGTTGAAACGACTTTGTTTTACTCCTCATAATATCGGAGAAAGTTGTGGTTGGAAAGCAATTAAAATCTCATAAGCAGATCGCAGACAAGCACTGTGGGAAATCAAAGCCGAGCACTGAGAAGATCCCAGCCGGTTTCATTACCTTCTGCTTCCTCTTCTCTTTCCTTTTGTCCTCCGTGTCCTGCAGCATCTTTTCTTTCCACAAGTCAAAAAAGTAGGAGGGGTCCGTGTAAAATTTAAGGGCTTCCTTGTGATCGTCTCTAAATAATAATAATAATTTAAAAAAAAACAAATACGGAGGTTATGAAATACAGACCTCTCCATGGATACAGTTCAGGTTTATGTCCACTCACCATCAACAGGAATGAAATTTTATTTTTTGTCTAGTAAAGAAACAATTTAGGTTCCAGTGTTACCTGTTGTAAAAATTAACATCAACTTAAGCTTCAAATTAATTATTAAAAGTTAAATATTTGTATACATCCCCACTAACATTTGGCACAATTCACTTTTCACTGCCATCAACAAGATCCTAGTAATATTTAGGTTGGATAATTGACCACTCTGCAGAGTTTTTATGGATATGTCACACTAGTATCAACTTTATACAACATCTTCTTAATAGCAATTGCAGCTGTTCACTAAAAGGTTGATTTTACATGAAGCTAATGCTAAGAAATGTGGTAGATTTCAGTACAAACAGCCAGCAGAACGTCAGAGTTCAACGTGGAGAAGGCGGACCTGTAAGGCGTGAGGATGGTGAGCGGTGGCGGCTTGTCGCTCAGGTTGTACATCTCTTTAACCGGGTTGGGAACGCTGCTCTTGGACACCACCTGCTGGTCTTGAGTGGTGGAGCTCTTAAAGGCCTTCCTCATGTTGATATCTTGCAGAGAAACTGAGAACAAAAACGGAGAAATGGTTCCGCTGTTATTAAAAGAAAAAGGGCTTTCAGTGATTAGAAATCATGAAAAACACACACACACACACACACACACACACGAGACTGACATCACTTTGGTGACAGATGGCGGCTTGCTGCGCTACCCTTCTACCCACCTTCCTCCACTGTGGAGTCCAGCTGTGTGACTTTGACGGCGAGCCGGTCGATGCGGTCCTGCAGAGAGTTGGCGCGCAGGTAGAAATTGTTGGCCTCGTTAAACAGTTCGCCAAATATGTCCTCTGCATGTTTACCTGGAGAAAAGAGGGGAGGGGGGAAAAAAACAAAACACAAAAGTGATGGGAAACCGAAGGAGGAGGACGGAGACTTTAATCTTCATTCCAAGCCGAGCGGATCCCCACAGGGCCTGAGGTCCGATCGATACAAAGATAATGTGATACAGCGCATAACGAGAGTCGAAGGATCAGTGCTGGGAACTGTAACTCATTCGACTCCATAAAGAAATTACCTCATGAATAATTTAACACGAGTCAAATATAAATCATCCGAATCGATCTCTGTAGATATTAATGTGCAGTAAGTGACCAAAAACAGCTGCATTCGTTTACGCCGCCACCAACTTTCCACACTTCTTAAAGGAGACAGACGACTAATTTTGAAATAAAAGCTCTTAATATTCGCAGAAGGAAGGACCATTGGGGCACGATCATCAAAATCTTTCCTACATTTTGTGTTTTTGGGTTTTGTGTCTACCAGCTTTATTCATACACACACTAACATACACTCTTACTCAATGGGTTTGTGGGGCCGTGGCACCTCCTTCCCTCCCTTGGGGGCGCCACTGAACACATGACTTGTGAAAGACCTCATTTAGGTACATAAAAGAAGACCAAATGCTATTTTGACTTTTTTTTTATTTAATTTTATTTAATTTTATTTTGCATCACTTTTCTTCCACTTCTCAATCACAAACAACTTTGTGTGGCTCCTCATTAAATACCCCTGAAGTACATTAGAGTTTGTACTTCACAACCATGGAAAGCGTTGAGTTCAAATTAATTGACATATTTATGAGGCGAGGCAGATTTACAGAGGTAAAAAAAAAAACCAAAAAAACCCAACTTTATCATCTGATTAAAGCTTCTGAAAGAGAATGAGAACATTTTTTAAGCTAAGCAATAGTTCCTTCATGCGATTCATGTGGAGAAAAAGCAGGAAAAACTCTTATCCTAAAATTGGAAATTGTTGCTCACTGCAACTCTGACGGAAATCAAACAGGGGAAGTTTCATTATAGTTTCAATGACTATTTCGGTGCAGAACATTACGTCCAAGCGTCCTATAGAGAACACGGGGCTATTTCTGTCAGGCCTGCTGACAGGATGGGCTGCAGGAAAAACATTTAGAGGAAGGAAGAATCCCGAATCCATCATGCTGAGCCCGTCAGCCCCGGCCTCTCTTTATGGCCCGGCCATGCACACAAAAACATCCACGGCGTACCGAGTATGTAGATTTCCTCTGTCGGACCCTTGAAAGCATTTATATTTAACCCACACAGCTGTTGCCGAGAGGCCGACTCCCTCGGCAGGAACTTGACACAATAAGACGCGGACAGAATCGATACGGAGGGGCCGAAAAAGCAGAGAGGATAGATGTTTTAATTTATCCCACAACAAACTTTCAGCACAGTTCATGCGGGAGTCAGAAAATGAACGCAGCGAAGTGCCAAATAAAAACACATTAACGGTGTGTTGATGTGTGCGGGAAGAGAAAGCGGATGGAAGATGGATGGCGCTGTAAAAACTCCATTTTGCAGTGGGCCACGATATCGACAAGACCAGCGCGTAAACAGCTTTCATCCAAACACACACTCCGACACACAGACACACACAAACCCAGAGTAGCAGCTCGGTCACATGCCCGCCACTGGACGGATAAGGTCCTTTTGCGGCGCTGTCTGAAATGATTACATTTCAGCGCTCTGTGTCCCAGTGTGAGGCTGGCGTAAGCCTGCAGCGAGCCCTGTGACCCTCTCCATCGCTGTAACCATGACGACATACAAATCAATCACAGCTTTAGGATTAATGACGAAGCCGGCGCAAAGAGGATCCGCAGAGTATAAACATGATCGTGCTAAGCTTAATGGGGGGGGGGAAACCCCAAAGGTGCTGCTGTAGTTTCAATCTGTTTTTCTCTTTTAATTTATTCAGATATTAATATGTTAAGCAGCCGTTTGTTTAATTGAAAGTCGCCTGCAATTAGTTGGAAGAAGATGCTTCGGTTAGACGAGACCACAACTCAACAAAGAGGGCAGTACACCACCCGAATCACACCGTTCCAACGTGGCGATTGCAGCACCGTCATGTGGGATTACTTTTCTTTAGCTCGACCGTGGAAACCGGAGGCAACAAAACGTGAAGAAGGGGTGTGAATACTTTGCGTCAGTAAGTGTGTGTGTCTCTTACTCAGGCTGCTGAGCTGGCGGATGATGGCAGACAAGGTGTTGTTCATCACGCACTCCAACTCGCTGCCGATGCCGTCCGGCAGCGCCCCCCGGCAGAGGTGGCGCGGCTCGATGTTTCTCTTCACCAGCGGCATGGCGAGGCCTCAGACTGGAGGGAGGAGCACACACACACACACACACACACACACATCAGACACACACGCATCAGACACAGATGTAGACAGTCAGCATCTAATCTGCTGAGGCGTTAATGAGCAAAGCATTGATCAAACTCCTAATTACTTCAGTGATCAATGCCGAAGTTTATACATCGGAACGCAGCCTGATTTCCCAAGAGTGACATTTAATTGCTTAGTGTGGGAACATGTCAGTTTCTTGTCACGAACTGAAACTGATGAGGAGCAACAAAACTCCTTCTAAAAAAACTCTGGAAACATGAAGTACAGTATATGATGTAAAACATAATAATAATTTAATTACCTTTTTAAAAACATCTTTTTGTCTTTTTGCCTAAAATGCAAAAAGACAGCGTTCCTTTAGTGAACACTTGATCATTTGTAGCAAAGGTTGCTTCTGCAGCTAGAAAATACTTCTACTATCAACATGTGAAAAACTCAGCCCTTTCTTAAGGAGTTTAAACCAGGTGAAGCTAAAACTTTGTAACCAGAGGAGTTCTGTGTAGTTTATCTTTATAAACAAAGTGGGGTTTTCTTCTTAAATGCAAACTTTATATATTTCTTGCACAGGTTTGGCTCTTACTGTGTTGTTCTTTCAGCAAATGGCCTTTTGTAGAGTCTGTATACTCCAAATAGCAATAATCATCAACTAATCTAGTGACAAGACACACTGACAATGGAAATGGCAGCAACATGCATTGAGGATGTTTTTCTTCATCCAGAGTAAATCCTTACGTTAAAATGACCCAGTTAAAGTCCAGCCCTACATCCAAGAGAAAATCTGTGGAAGGACTCGAAAGCTGATGTTCACAGACGCTCTCCTTCTAATCTGTCCGAGTTTGAGCTTTCTACCAAAGAAGAATGGGGCGGGGGGGAGAAAAAAAATTCTGATTCCAGATGTGGGATGTTGGTAGAGATTTCCAGCTGCTACTGCAGAGAAACGTGGTTCGCATTTGCACAGGTTTTGTGAATGTGCAAACTGACAAAACCTGGTTCACGTTTGGCGTTAGATAGAGAAACGTGGTTCGCATCTGATGTTAGATTTTTATTTAGTTTGATGAAAACGGTGTAAAGTTTTCCTTTAAGTTGGTATATCCCTTAAAATCACTACCCCAGATCGCATCCAGGTGTGTAGCTGTAATTTGGTAAAATGTGAAAAAGTAAAAAAAATAAATAAATAAAAAAATGTAAGAATATTTTTGCAAAGCGCTGTATGTTCTGTAAAAATAATTTGCGTGTGTGTGTGTGAGTTGTTGATGGGGAGATTGTGAACGACGACCAAAGCCAGGAGACTCCTGGCGACTGGAGGAAAGATTAAAGCATTAGTGATGGGAAGATGCAACATGCCAGCTAATCCCAGGCTAGCCTGTCACCGGCCCAGCTGGAAAACTGTCACAGCCAGAGATTCTGCTTAACATAAAACAAAAATAAATAAATAAAACTTTAATACACCCAGAGGCAAAGCGTTCTTTTCTTTGGCTTTCTGCAGACGATAAACTGTGCTTTGCTCCCATCCCCTGCAAATCTGAACACGACTGCCTCATCTAGCGCTCAGTCGCTGCAGGATCTCACACTCTTACTCTCTGAGCATCAGAGAGCAGTCGTCTTATCAGCCCCTCTGCCTGCTTCCTGTTTTTGCTGCTAGAGTTTTCTTCCTGTTTCCTGGTCCTTCTCTGGTGTCACAGCAAACCTTCCCGTCTCAGCTCAACGCTCAACAGAACAATACAGTCGCAGCTGGAGAAGCAACCAGAAGGAGAGTTTCTTTTTTTTTTTTCCAAACAAATATTCCCGAAATGATTCAGGCTCAGTTATGGTTCCAGAGTGTTTTTACTGCACAGCTTTTCTTAAAAGGGAGAAAAGCAGGTTGCATCGACACAGGAGACCTGGCAGCCCTACAGAGGGCTAATAATAGCGGACTGGCTCATGAAACATAGACAACAACACAGAATAAAAACATGAATAAAGTGGAATTCTTGGCAACACATTGAAACGTACAGTACTGGTCCTCCAAACAGACTACTATGAAACTCCCAAAGCCTTAGAAATGGCTTCATAAACGTTTCTGGCCTAAAACAGATCTGCCCAAATGTATTCAAACCTCCAACTGATTTAGATTTAAAAATAGTTTTATTCCACCAAGATGCTTGTAGAAAATGAAAGAGGTGAAAGATAATAAAACAACATAAAGTAGAATCTATTTTGAGAAATAAAACTTAGGTGTTCTTTTTTTTTTTTTTATTAAATGCTGAAAAGTATTCACACTATTCTCAGTAATTAATGGCGGTTCTCCCTGGTGATTTATCTGTGTTGATCCTCTCCAGGTCTTTGAGGTAGGTGGGCCGCCTTTCCATCACCCTAATCTTTAGCTTCCTCCGTAGATTTTCCGGCAGATTCAAGTCAGAACTCGTTGATAGTAATAATTACTCTCCGTTAGGAAGAAACATTTTGGTAAAATTGAAAGATTACTTTGAACCATGAGTCTGTCGGCGTTTGAATGACTTTAGGCTTAAAATTCAATGTAAATGCCATTGATTCTCAACTTTTCTTTACTTTCCTAAGATCAGGACATGATGTGTTGCCTTTAGCCCACTTCTTGTTACGAGAAAGGTTTTATTAAAAGGATTTCTCAACTCTACAGGTATGGCAGTAGTCAGGTTTGGGTAAGCTTTCCCAAAAACGTGCTCCATTGTCATCACTCATCTTCTCTCTGTTTAATGTTAAAATTCATTTGATAATCTGAAACATGCAACAACAAAAAAAACAACAACAAAAAAAAAAACAGAGTAAAACCTGTAAACGGGTCAAATCTGCTGATGTTTAACATGAAGAAACTCAATTTCTCAAAAGGAAACCGCAGTAATTATCTGTTCAGCTATCAGTCACCCAGAATGATTTCTACCCACAGACTCCTAACTAGATCCGGCAGCATCATGCCAACAAGCTAAATCAAAGTGTAAAATTACACCCATAATGGGCTGCCACAAAGAATGACTAATCCAGCCAACAAGATGCCTGAAGTGTCCCAAAACCGCGGCTTTCAGCTTTCTGCATGAACACTTTGGAAACACTGCGCTTTCTGTTGGAAAGGAGGTGATGCAAATTAGAAGATTGCATGTTTTTGCTCACACTGTCTGGCTTGCATGACAATCACACTGATGAGGCGAAATAATGAGCAACCAGAGGGTTGTGGGGGGGGGGGGTGAGCCTTGTCTTGCTTGTGAGACATGAGGGGAAAAGAGGAGGGCGCTCTAAACGAGACGCAAAGTGGGACGAGAGCGTGACAGATGAGGTACAGTAAATGAGTCGGTGTGTGTGAGAACGAGTGTGTTTTAAGGGTGAGTGGGAAAGAGACAGCAGAGCATATCTATATATGTGTGTGTTTCTGTGTTTGTGTGACGGAGAAAGGCTGGATTGAGTGGGGGGGGATGGGTCTCGAGAGAGGACCTCAGGGAAGCCACTGAAAGGTTCCCGGGACAATAGAGCTCCGTTCACACGGCAACAGCACTAGCTCTCCCATGAATCCCCCTCCCCTCCACCTTCCTCCTCCTCCTCCTCCTCCTCGTCTTCCTCCGCAACCTTCTCTAAGCCCCCCTCTACTGAAAGCAAAAGCAAGCAAGCTCTCCTTTTTCTAAAGGCTGAACAGATAGATCGACAGATATCCTCACTTCTGTGTTCACAGCGCCTAACGCTTCCTCAGGGTCACGTGTTTGGATGCTTTAATTGTTCCAACACAACATGCACACTCAGCCCTTCTCCAAAACATCACACCAGGTAGCCTCTCAAATGTCCCATTGGCGAGCCCAAAAAACCCCAGCCTGGCTGCATCCGGGAGCGAAACCCGGCTCCCCTGCGGCCGCCGGGCCTTACTACTACAGACCTGAGAGCTCCATTAAGTTCTGAAAGGCGGGTCATTACCAATTTATGCTCTACGTCCAGCTTCTGGTGTCGGAGGCTGTTTTGCTTGTTCTGATGTTATAAATAATGCATCCTGGATTACGTCAGATCTCACTGCCCCAAATACGACGTCTAGAAACAAAACGGGAACCAGGAACGTCGGCTGGTTCTAATAATATTCGGGGATAAACGTAGTGGAATATGGGAAAAGCTCCTTTAAATATAGAATCCTGCCGGGGTGAAAAGAGGACTCTGATGTCCGATTTTGACCTATTTTTAAATGTAAGAACCACGGCATATAAAAGACACCTAAGTGAAGCAGGTGATGTGACAGAGCTGGTAGTTACACGATTATCACCATTCACACATTATTGTGTCAGTCAAATTTCACCAGATATACCAGAAATGTTGATACTAATATCTACTTCAACCTCTTTAACAAAGTTTGTACTTTACTTAAAAAATTTGCTCTATTACACGAAAACCGATATTTTATATATTGTATATAAACATATAAATGGAATGCTTTTCCAACAACATGACTGCAAAAAAATTATTGTATCAACTGTGATACAAAAAAAAAATCTTAAAAAATTCAAACAGTTTCTTGCATCAGGCTTCAACAAGTTTTTTTTTTTTTTTAAATCGTCAAACTAAATTCTACTGATTGGTATGTTGGGAGATCTTAATTTTGAGGAGAGCTACAGTTTTAAGACAGTATAAATTTCATTCTCAGACTAGCTGTCAGCCTCAGCCTGCAGGAGCAGCTAATCTTTATTTATACCAAAATGCACGCATGCATGCATGTGACTAATCAATTCATTATTTCTCACTGTTTAATGTCAACCATGCAAATAGCACCGAACATGTTGCTGCGATGATTGAAAGCACAACTGTGGAGAAAATGTTAAAACAGTCGAGCAACAACTACCATATCCTAAGCAGTTTTCCTTTTCTTTTTTTTTATTTTTATTTTTTATAAATCTTTAGTTACATTTAAATCAGACATTTATTGACATACTGGGAAAAGAATGTAGTGGGTAATCCAGCAAAATAGCCATATTTACCTTTTATCTCCCTAATGATCTAGGCGTTTTAGGACGCTTTTTTAGTGTAATGCATGCTCTACGTCCAGCTTCTCGTACAATTGAGAGGTTCCGTTTTTGGAACTTGTTTCACATGGAGCGTTATCTGTGTCGGACCACTGACTGACACAACCTTCTGTAGGGCAATGTGACAAGGAAGGAAAATATCCTATTGCGATCTTAACGTTAAATGTTGTATTGGTGATATCTGCAGTTGTTAACCCAGATTTTCCACACTCTTCTTTTTCTTTTCTGGCATCATGCTGCTGCTAACGCTTTAGCGTCGTGGCTGCTGCTGCTGTCTCTATCTTAACTCAAGGAGGGCAAAAAGAGCAAAGGAATAGGGATGCATCGATAAGAAAATTTGGGACGTTATCGGTATTTCTGTTGCATCGATATTTTATATGTTGTATACGATTTCCTATCCTTTTGACACTGGGAAAAAGTGACCACGCCGTCGACATTGATTTTCTTCTTCACTATCACACATATCGAATACCACATGGCCAACCTCCTCCCCTCCCAAAAACACATAAACAAATGACAACAAGATGGAAATAAACATCGTTATTAACACCAGTTTACTTATGGGACCAAATGGATATGTTAAAAAATGACTAACATCGACTGATACTGATTTTAACACAGCTATATCATCCCTGCTCTTCAATTTACTAAACGTGTTAGTGGTACACAGCGCTTGAATCCGATGTGGTCAGATTAGCCAACCAAATACAAGTCACCTAAATGCAGCTCAAATGTGGTTGGGGTTGATTAAATATTAAAATATATATTTTGAAAAAGTAACACTGGTGTATAGGTTTAACGTACAGTGTTACCCCATTAAGATTTTTGTGATTGAGAAAGGCAGAAATCAGCTAACTAGCTAACTGTAACCATTTAGGATTGCTCCGATTCCTACCGACAGATATGACACTGACTGCTAAAAACAACCCTCACAAACTCCACTTAATATTTTTTTAAAAAGTATCTTGGTTGTCAGTAAATATATCAACTTTGTTTGGATCAAACATATCAAAATAAAAATGAATATTATGAAGGTACAAATCCATGTGCTATGATCAGTTTAGAATAAAGTCACTTACATTTTGCTATCTAGTTTTGTTTTAAATTGTTGTGCAACCACTTGAAAACCGCGGTATTTTTTTTTTACATAAACGTATACTGTAAGTTATTACTTGACTAATCAAAATGTTGTTGATGCAAATCCAATTTCGGTACTTTTTTACTGAAATACTTTGGCATTTCTATCCTTACATTTCCAATTTAGTCACTTCCTTGCTACTTTTTTCTTTCTTCAATTTATTATTTAGATGTCTAAATTTCACGTTTAAGCACTCTCTTCCGTTTCCCTCCCCTCAGGCTGACAAAAGCATGCACACACATACACAGAGGCGTAAACTGATGGCAACCGCGATCAATCACTGTTCCGCACCGTCGCTTTTCGTTACCAATGGACTGACCCACATCTGTTCATCTCTTGCTCCCCAATTTTCTACTATTTATAATCAAAATTCAACCTGGCGTCTTCGATTGGGTTCTCTAACAAGCACGAATTATTATTTTTGGTTAAATAGCTTCAAAGTAACCTGGTAGCAGGGATAATATTCAATGTTTCGGGGTCGTGTATTATATTCTCCTCCGCCGGGGTCCGCTCCGACTGACCACTTTGCTTAGCTAGCTTATGTCCAGTCTTCGACTATTTAGTTTGGTCAAATTAGACCAGAGTCTGCAGAAATATCTACATAAATGTCATTATTATAATAAATGGTGTCACTGTTGATTGTAAAAAGCATCATAAGGCCCTCACCAGAACTTGAAATATTAGAAGAAATCACTCCGTCCGCATGTCCCGTTAGTTACTCCTACTAGCTCTGCCATCCTGTGTCCCCCAACCCGTCTGGCCACTCTGGGGAAAATCCTTTGAGGATGAAGACACGCCCACTATCCAATCCAACCAATCATATTTCAGAGCAGAGGATTTATCACATAACGGACGTACCAATAAGCCAATGGGATCTCTGTAAGAGAATGACTGACAGGGAACCTCCCCAGTTCTAAAGCAATGCTGAGAATGAAAGAGGCGGGCCCACAGTTGGGCGTTGCTCAAGGGATTTTTCCCCATTCAACTAGCATGTCTACATCATAGGTGCTATAAATGACAATATTTACAATCTTATCTCTACTTCATTTGGAGACTTTCTAAAATGGCGTATAGTAGCCTCAGAGATTTTGATTGTGCTTCTAAGTTAATACAAAGCACTGATACAATGAGTAAGCTGGGCATTATATTACAAAAATAGCTGGGCCAGCATCCTTCAGAAAAAGGTTCAACAGAACCTGATCCAGATTTATGGTCTAGTGTTTCAGGTGTGTGCTTAGGCGAAAATAGTCAGCGAAATATGTCTGCAACAGAAAAGAAAAAAAAGACATGTAAGCAAAGGAAACATATTGCATTATTGCACAATAAAGGAAGAAAAATCAATGTATTTTGAAATGATTTAATGCTTTCCAGAAGTGTCTGAGTTGCTCCTATTTTTACTGGTCAAATAATAAAACAAATCCAAGATAGCAATGTCAAACTTAATAAGTAGCTGATATTTTGAGAAGCTACCCTTTTTCCACCTCCTCCCCATCTTGCTTGGTGTCCAATATCTTCTGCTTAAATAAATGCAATTGACTTGTTATTTTTAAGCACATTTTTTGACCCGTGTGACCAGTCAGAGTGAGTTATGGGGCAGATTCTTGTTTGAGATTGCATGGTCAGGTAGGTAAGAGCTTTTTGGAGCAAGATAAATTGCAGCATGCATCCTGTGTGAATAATATGTTCTAGTGCATCTTGCCGGAGTCCTAAAGCCTTAGAAAAAACACAAATGCCAGGTAATTTTTTTTTAAACCAACTTCAATTTCTTTGGATCAATGAGTACCGTATTCTTCTTCATGTTGTAAGGATAAAGTTGTTGAAATTTTTTTAATCACGGTTAGGTTATAATATCCCAAGCTTTAAATTCAGAATCTGAAAATGGAAACAGTACTTTAAGCAAATCTACAAGACTTGGCTGTCTTGTAGACATCAATCAGAGAGGCAGACAAGAGGTCAAAGGTAACTCTGGAGAAGCTGCAGAGACACTGTTGACAGGACAACTATTATTTACTATGTCCACATCTTTGGCCTTTATGTAAAAGTGACAGCAGGGAAGTTCTGTTTAAAGCTTTGCCTCAAAGCTGTAGGCAGCACAAACACATGGAAGAAGGTGCTCTAAACTCTTTGGCCTACATTGGAAACAGTATGCTTAGATGAAAACTAACCCTATATATACTCTTGAACACACCATCCCCATGGTGGCTGCATGATGCTGTGGGAATGTTTTTTCTTAATCAGGGATACTGAACCAGGTCAGAGTAGAAATTTAAAAATGGATGGTCCTAAATAAATGGCTATTCTGGAAGAAAACCTGTCAAGAGGCTGCAAAATACTTGAGACGGTGGCACAGGTTTGACTTTCAGCAGAGTCAACACTCCAAACATAAAGCAAAACACATAACTAAGCTGTTTAGTTCAAAACATATTTATATGTTAGAATGCTCTAGACAAAGTCCAGACCTAAATTTAATTGGAAGTCTGTACTGAGACGTAAAAAAGGATGATCACAGACTCTCTCCGTCTAATCTGCCTGACCTCAAGATATTTTCTCAGTAATGGACAACAAATATTCAATTTTGAGATCTAGAATGCTGGTAGACACACATCCTAATCAGAAGTGGACATTTACATTTATTTGAGTAACATTTTGAGGAAAAAAAAACTGTACAACTAGGAGTAGTTTTACTGTACACTCTTGAGTAACATTAGCATAAAGTATCCCAATTCTTACTTGAGTAAAATTTCTGACTACTCTAACTGCAAGTCACTTCAGGGACTGAAGAACAAACATGCTTATCTAAACATAAATCCACATCTAAAATTTAGGGCAAAGTGAGACCTCTTGTTTGTACACAAGCTTCATTGTTCTAATCTGCTGACACCCTTGTCATTTGGAGGTCAAATGAACATTAACATTTTATACACTTTCACTGGAAGTACTTTACACTAAAGACTGATAAATCCTTAATTTATACCAAAGATGAAGTAACTTTCCTGCTTTTCAAAATAAGAGTTGTTTCAAAGCAAAGACAAAATCCAAGTGTTCTCTTCTAGTGTCTTATCTTTGGACACAATGCTTTTCCACACATGCTTAAAAATGATCACCAAACTTAATGTTTCCACTTTTATTGTCAGGATATTTGTTTCATGTAAAATATTTCAGTACATTACAGTACAATGCATGTTCAATCGGCCTTCCTCCATGCCACTGATTGATTTTGTCGTCATGTACTCTAAGGCTTTAACCCACAGCGAGAGGCCAAGTGCTTGGCTCAGACAAGCCGCTCTTGCCATGAAAACAAAACCATGACAACAGATTAAATTATAAACTACTAAAATCTTGTCGTTTTCTTTGTCCTCCTTTGGAAATAAAAATTAAAAAACAAAACAAAAAAAAAAACTCAACAGATCCGGGAGATCCGCATCCACCCAGCATGCTTCCCAGCAGCTCATTCCAGCCCTCACATGAACGGAAACACGGAAATGAGGAAAAGGCTGGGAATCTGTCATGGCCGGCAGTCACATAGCAGCTTTCAGGTTCATCCAAGCTTTGACAGGAAAGGGGGTGCACTGGCTGGGAGAGGGTCAGTCGCAGAGGAGAGAGGAGATGACACAAGAGACTCTTGGTCGGTTTTTATTACGTCTGAGTAGCAGAAACGGGTTGGATTCAATCACATTTCCTTTTATTTTTGCCCTCCTGCTTTCTGTTTCACGACTCAGGCTCTATGCTGTGTTTCTAATACTGGATTCATTTTATGGTTGTTGTCTGGAACAAGTAGAGTTTGTTGACAGACTAATGCAGATATAGCGCCCTCTGTAGGGTTGATTAGTTGACTGGTTGATGGGGAAGGTCCTCCCCACATCCCTCAGTACATTCATTCAGGTGGGCGTGGCGAGAGCTGTGTGTGTACGTGTTCTAGAAGTACGTGTGTTTATGTGCAAGGAGGGGCGTTTCAGTAGCGGTGGGTCTGGTGGGAGTACTGGGGTGGCTGTTGGGAGGTAGAGGAGTATCCCATGCTGCTTTGGGGCAGTGATGTGCTTGGTCCAGGGTTCTGGTAGGCAGCATGTGGATTCGAACGCTGTGGGGGTACAAAGAAAATGAATACAAAGCAAGGTTCGGCTTAGCCAAATGTCTTTGTAAACACAATTTACATCAAATTAGAAACTTTCTGACATTAGTGAGGTTTCTTTTTGTCACACAGCAACTTATGCCATTTTTTTTAATTGAAGACAGAGATCAGAGCTATTATATCCCTCAAAGCAGCAAAGTGAGAAAAGAAGAAAGCTGTTATTTAGGAGTGTGGGGGGAGTCTTTATGACTAAAGATGTCCTACATGTTCGATATGAAATATCTCCTGCATGGTGAGGAAAGACCTAGGTTTGGGAAACTGAGCGTCGTCATGGTGATGTCAGGACAGAAGCACTCACCTGGTACTCTGTGGATATTAAGAGGCCACCTGAGGTAGTGGTGGGTGGGACAACACGCACTTTCTTTAGTGGCGGGCCCTGGGCGTGGCTGTTGTCAGGGTTACCGGTGTGGCCTGCCCCATTTGTGTGGTTGTTTCCCTGTTGCTGCTGCTGGTTTTTCTACAAAATGCAAAACAATATTTTCTAAGTGTGAATCTGGCTGTCAAAGGAAACTTATGAGTGACAAAACTTGAAACGTTTTCAGATCATGTCACATTTCAGTGTAAAAAATGCATTTCATTGGGATTTTATGGTATTGATCAAAACAAAGTAGTGCATAGTTGTGAAGTGGAAGGAAAATGATACGTGTTCTTTTTTTCATATCCACATGTTTTGAAACTAGACTAAAAGTGTGGCCTGCATTTGCATTTAAACATCTGTAGTTTTTATAAACCCACATAGGGCTGCAGTTTGAGGTGTATCTCAGTCCAGTCTCCCCCAGATAGCCACAGATTTAACTCTGAACTTTGATTAGGACATATTAAAACATGGAAATGCTTTGATCTAAACCATTGTATAGTAATTATGGCTGTATATTTAGGATCTTTGCCCAACTGGAGGGTTTCTGCAGCTCCTTCAGAGTTAGCATAGGCCTCTTGGCTGCTTCTCTGATTAAGACTCTGCCTCCCCAGCCTGATAAAATTTCAATGAAATACATAAAAGTTTGTGATAATTGAAAAAAAAAAAGAAAAAAAAAAAAGAAATGAAAAAAGAAGGTCTGGGTATTTTTCAAAGGCCCTGTAAACTGAATGGAAGAGGGCACTCCAGCAAATGGATATTACTTTGTCTCCTTTGTCCTCTGGCTCCTCCTCTGTCAGGAACTCCCTCTTGGGATAAGGAATCTGACAGCCTGCAAACACACTAGAAGAAAAAAGCCAAAGAAAACTGGTCACCTTTATGTGCTTATTGCCATGAGCGAGATCTAATTAGCTAGGAGACGCAATCAAGTCTCTACATCCTGTGAGTCTATCTAAGCACTATTAAGTGGCCGATAAAGTGGATGTGTGTGCTCCAGTAGCTCACTCAGAGGTTGGTAGAGGTTCTTCTAAAAAGTAGGGGTCCTGCATCGCCTGCTCAGAAGTGATTCTACGGATGGGGTCCATGGTCAACAATTTTTGCAGCTGTCAAGAAAAGATAGGCGTTAGCATGAAACAAGCAGATAAATCTAAATTATACTGGACAGATTTGTTAATAAAACTCACCAAGTGGAATGCTTTACTGTCTGGTTTAACTTTATGTTTTTCCATGTACTTTATAAGGCTGCAGTTTGTGTATCTACGAAAGAAATGTCGCAACATATGTCAACTTACCACATATACACAGATATTTAAATACTTGCAACTCCAAATGCCTTTTTCCCAGCAGACACAGTTTGCTTTGCTCTGGTTTTGTTTTAGATCTTAGATTTAAGAAATTGGGACAGAGGTTTTCTTTCTTTTTGCAAACTCACGTGTTCCTCCTAAAGTCTTTCATCAGTGTGGAGTGCTCTGGCATCTTTTTAATGTCCTCCCAGTCTTTATCTGTCGAACAACAACAACAAAAAAGCAAGGTTGCACTTTGTCACATCTTTACTCTAATAAACCTTGTTTAGACTGCAGGATGTGGAACAAATTAACATCTATTTTTCAGACAAAAAAATAAAAAAAATATTGACAAGCTACGTTTAATGATTTAACACCAATTAGCTTTTTTAAGTGACAGGATTCCAACACATTATTCATGTCAAATTTCATGTTTTGACTTGTCAGGTATTCTGACATCCTGGAACATACCGAATATATTCAGTGGTTTTAAATATGACACTGACAGAAATGGATGGATGGGTGGATGGGTGGACATAGCTTTTAGGGAACACGATTACGTGTGAACACACAAATCTAGTGTTTTTTCCCCCAAATCAAATCCCATCTTTTCCCAGACTGCAATAACACTAAAGTTAAACCCCACTCCATTTACAAGCAACATTAAAACAGGGGTCAAATTTTAATGAAGACTCAAGAAGTAACTTTTATACAAACTGGTGTATTAAATAAAAAGAGCAGCAAAGATAACAAATGGGTGGGGTAGGTGAACTGGAAAATATCAGTCCAAATGCATCCCTGCCAGCAAATGTTTCTGTTTGTGACTTGGCATCATGTACAGAGACTCTGGACCGACTCTCAGAGCCTGCAGACCACATTAATCCAAACAGAGCAAGTAAAGCCTAAGGAAATAACGAGCCTTAGCCAGGAATGGAAAATGCTATCTTCTTAATCACATCTCTCCCCAGATAAAAAAAACCAACAACAAAGCAGGTAGAATAAAGGCATAATAACATGATTAAAATAAATAGTCATTTCCTCTGGAATATTTTCTTCTGAGGAGTCTCACCAGCAGGGAAGCCCATAACGTTAAAGATTCGGTCCAGCTGGTCATGGTGGTAAGGGTTGCTGGTCTTGATATCTTCCTGACGACAGTGGAATATGGGCTCAGACGTAAGCAGCTCCGCAAAAATGCAGCCAATCGCCCAGATGTCTGGAAGGAAAGCAGAGCAGACACTCACCCAGAGTTTTCCACCATACGGCCGGTCGCAACGCGTACAAGAGAAGGGGAGCACAACGCCTCACCGATGGCTTTGGTGTAGTGCCGAGCTCCCAGCAGCAGTTCAGGCGCTCTGTACCAGAAGGTGACCACCACGGGGTCGAGGTCAGCTAAAGGCTTCAGCGGTGAATTGAAGAGACGGGCGAACCCCATGTCCGCTGCAAAACGAATAAATTAGTTGATGAAGGTGGTCAGCTGAAACAGTAAGCGGGATGTAAACATTTTGAGGCCATACGTACCGATCTTTACTCTTCCCCTCTCTGGCCCTTCTCCCATCACTAAAATGTTGGCTGGTTTCTGACGGCGACAAGACAAACATTAAAACAACATTCCAACTTTTGTTTGGTTTAGTTGAGGAAGTTCAACATTTAGTATTGTTTGTTGCTGCCCTCTAGTGGAAAAATGATGTTTCTTCATCAAACTATTGACAAAAGCTAACATTTGAGATCTTTTATGTAATTTATCATCTAAGGATTAATTGAATTAATTGTGACAAATCTATCATTGAAATGATCATCAACTATTGTAGTAATCAATTAATCGCTAACTGTAGTACACAGACTCAACACAACATAGCTATAGCAGTAACTGAGCTAAAACTGTAGAAAATATATATATAAATTTTACATTTAAGATAAAAACACCTTTGTCTGTCAATACGAGATACCCTCAACTCTTCAAGTGGCATAGTTTTATCTTCACCCAGTTTCAATTCAGTAAAAAGTAGGCTAAATTATCGCATTTTAGTCAATAAAACATTTTTTCCAATTTAAAATAATTGAATTGTTTATTTGCATATTTAAGAATTTCTAATATTGTATGAAAAAGATTACATGAAACATCTGCAGAATATGCCAATTTATTCTGATTAAATTGATTGTCATAATAATAGAAGAATAATAAATTCAAAAAGTAATTGTTAGTTTCAACCCAATTATTATCATCACAAAGTTATTTAAAAAACACAAAAAACCCCACTCAAGTTTAGTATCTAATTGTGTAAATAAGTGAACACTTTCAACCCTAATGATGTAATAATTAACAGATTGCATGCAGACTGATCTAAACAGCCAGCCGTCTTACCAGGTCTCTGTGAAGCACCCAGTTAGTGTGGAGGTAATGGATGCCGTCCAGAATCTGGTAGAGCAAAGACTTGACCATTCCTCTCGGAAGCTGAAGCGGCTTCTTGTTGGCCTTGGAGGCTCTGTGAAACTTAATAATGTGCTGAGGGAAGACAAGATAATAGTTGATGTAGCCTGCGTTGGCATTTGGGTTTAAATGCATGAAGCTTTTCATACTAAATTATAAACATTAAGCTAGCTACAGGGAAGATGGGCAGGGCTGATATGCGTGCCATGTGTTTCCACTTGTTTCAAAGGGCATTGTAAGTGTTGCAGCTATGTGGCAGAAAGAGGTATTTAATTCAGCTCTGATGGTCTGCCAGTTGTAGCTGCAGTCTGTAATGCAGCCGAGGTTTAACTACCAAATGTGGAGAACATCTTGGTTTCTGTGTGTGTGTGTGTGTGTGTGTGTGTGTGTGTTTCGCTGAGGTTTGGCACTGAACATTCATTCAGTTATGTGTATTGATTGGAAAATCGGTGAAACGCTGCAGCTGAGAATGTTTATGTAAATGCAAAAAAAAAGAAAGAAAGAAAAGAACAGAGAGCGAGAAACATGGTTCCTACACATTCTTCGTGTTCCAGCTCTGTACTTTTCCAGAATCAAATTGAGAGAGTTCATTTTTAAAATGCCAAAGCCATTAAGAGTTCACTGCAGGTATTTCTACTGAGGTCTACCTCTAACTGTAAACCCTGCAATAAGGAAATTGGAAGAAAGGAAAGACAAGAAGAAAGGGGACATTTTGGAAAGAAGGTATGGGGGAAGATAAAAGGAATGAGAAGGAATGAAAAAGAAAAACAAGGGAGGAATGGAGAAAGGAAGGCAGGAAAAGTAAAGAAACAAGCTAAGGGAAAAAAAGGAGAAAAGCATGAAAAATGAAGGAATGAAGAAGGAATGAAAGGATGTTGAAAGAGGCCAGTAAAACTACAGAGCAGTAAGAAAAGAACAAAAGGAAGAAAAGTAGGAAGGAATGAGGGTTAGAAGAAAAAAGGATCAGGAAGCTCTGAAAAATAAAGGAAGGAAAGAAAAAAAGAGTAATAAATGAGAAAAAAGAAAAATGGAAATAAGGAATAATGGAAGGGAAGATAAAGCTAAAAAGAAAGAAGAGGGGGCAGACGAATATAGGGGAAAAGAAAAGAAGAAAATTAATGAAGGAAAAAGGAAAGAAGGATGTAAATAAATTAGGAAGAAGGGGAGTAAGGATAGGTAGAAATACAAAGGCATAAAAGTAAGAAAAGAAAGAATGAAAGACGGAAGGGAGGCAAAAGCAAAATTAAAAGAAAAAGAAAAGGAGAGAAGGAGTGAGAGAAAGAATGGGCAATGGAAGAAGAGAAGGAATGAAGGGATGGTCGAAGAAAGGGAAAGGAAATGAAAGAAGATGGATATAATACAATATAAGGCTGCATAATATATTGCAGATACATCATTATTACAATGAGAGTAACTGGAGGGCAATGATTGTTGGCTGATAAACTCCAATGTGTGTGAAGCTGAATTTACATCTTAACGTAATATTTAGTCCTTTTCGACAGAGTCTCACAGTGGAAGATGCTCACACTGGACACAAATGATATTGCTCACAATGCTCAGGGTCACAGAGTGATGGAAGCACAGACGACAAAGACAGGAAACAAGAAAAGTATCATACATCACAAACCGTCATCACAACATTTACCAACATTTCTGCGAGATTTCCTAACAACAGAATGTCAGAACAGAATGAAGGCTAGAAAATACAGTTCACAAAACGCAGCGCACAGCATGTTGCTTTATGAAAGTTTGCATTTTTTACCCAGAGATCGTGTTCTGCGTAGTCGAATAGCAGCCACACTTTACGGTCAGCGTGCGACAGGAAAACCTTCTGCAGCGAGATCACGTTAGGGTGCTTCAGCTCCCGCAGCAGCTGCAGCACAAAAACCCAATCAGAGGAATATCTGAGCAACCTCGGGAAAGGTGCGTGACAATGACAGTAAGTTCTATGCTAATTATTTAAACGAACGACTGTGGAAAATGGTAGCTTAAAAACATACAGCAGACGACTAATGTTTTAATTGTCAATTTTCAATTGTTTTTGTTAATCACAGGTGATTATTTTGCTACAGCGGTGAAGAGTTGCGTGAGCCGCTCCTCACAGCCCGAAAGGAAAACCAGAAGCGACTCTTACTGCAATCTCTCTGCAGGCCGACATGGAGATACCGGTGCCTTCAATCTGCTTGAGGGCGTAGTCCTTATCGTCCTTCCTACAAACACAGAGAGAGAGAGAGAGGCAGAGCAGCATCAACACCAGGCCAGACCGCCGGCCCCCAGAGAGGGACCCATACGCAAACAGAGATGAAGGACGGGGCCGCCTGGCAGCAGCTGGCACGGGAACCGGGGAGAAGAGGCCAAGTTGCATTACCTCCAGATCTGTGTAATCAAGCTCACCTCTGAGACTTTAAACAATAAGAAGGGGAGAGGAAACAGGCTCTGCCTGGCAGCTAGTGCGGCACAAACAGAGCAGGAGGGCTTTCTCATACGTGAACGAATTGGTTAAAGCTCCCTGCCTCCCCCCAGGCCCCCCATCGGCCCAAATCCTCTCGTAAACCCAAACTCTGTGACTTTTCCAGAGTCGGTCTAAAAACAGCAGATTTACTTCATAAACAGCGGCAACTCCGACATCTTTAAACACTTTGAGCTTTATTTAGTGGTTCCTGTTGGTGCCAAAGTCCAGGCTGTGATAATGGCTCCTGCATGGAGCTCCTTCCAGCTACGGTCTGCTCAAAAGAAACTGATTGCAAACAGCAGGAGACATTTGGAAAATATGCGTTAAGATTTATTCTAGATTTCCCCCAGCAATTGGTGGGTTCAATTATAAAATGACTGAAAGGCAGAAAGTTGGAGCACAGACTTCAATTTGTTTTAATTGGTCTTACTGCACACTAAGTGGTGCATAGGAGGTGGGTAGTTATTTAGCCTCACACCGTCCCCACAGTGAGACATGTTGATGGCAGAATCATGCTGTGCGCTGGTTCTCTTGTGGCATTTAAATAACCGGGGTTTTTTTTGTAGATTTGAAGGCCAGCCACACTTTCCAGATTATAATTTGCTAGAAATGTTGACATTAAAATGACACAAAGCATCCACTTTATAATGCACCATTTTCAGTCAGTCAGTCACATAAAAAAAATAAAAAAAAACAATAAAGTTCACTAAACCGAAAGAGTAACACACAGCATAATGTCACAATATTTAGAAAGGCTCAAGAAGTGCAACTTGTGTTGACGTTCTGCCCATCTCAGGTTTAGTTTCTGTTGCAGATGTATGCAAATGTATTGCAAGTGTAAAATCATGGAGAAAACAAATCAGCTAATTAGCACAATATTTACATTTCCAGAGTCTTCCGAACTAAACACAAAGGCAGCCTCTGTTACAATATTGTCGGGTGGAATGCCGTATTGTGGTTTCTCACACACACAAAAATAGAAATAGCAACAACAACAACAACAAAAAAAAGCCTGAACAGAAAGAGAAAAACCAAAGGGGTTTTCCAGTAAAACACTACCAAGGCTGAAAACGTTCACATAAACTGAAGCCGAGTTTTAGGGAATTTTGAACACCTGTTATAAATCTACCAGAGTTTTAGGCATACATTATGTATGAAATTATCATTCATGTAACTGGAGAGAAATGCGTGCATCTGCTAAAAACAATATTTTACTATATTAAGAGAGAAGCAGTTTTAGTGGCTTGTGACAAACTTGGAACCAAAAAAATGTTTCTTTGGATCATAAATGTTGCAGATTGCTGAATTATCCCAATATCAGCTGATCATACTGGTGTTCCTCAAAAAAGGGATAATTCTGCACAACAAACAAATAAATCTACTGCTAAATTTAGCAGGTGTGTTTGTGTTACATGTTTGCTTGTGTCTAGCTAGATTAACTAAAATAATCATCAGTGGTTATTGATATTATTGTCACTGCAGGAATCAATATTTCACTTTAGTAGAAATTGGGATAATTGACGCTTTTCTGTTTCAACTGAAAACAATAAGGTCATTTTAAACATGATTACTGTTTTGTGGGTCCATGGATGTTTATAGTGCGTTTTATTTTATTGTTGCATAACTTTGGCTGTGTGGGAACAATTTGGCCAGTCTGGGTAATCTGGACAAAATTTATCTATGCCTTTCCCCTTCCCTTTCAAGTACTCAATATACTTTTCTGAAATAAAGCAGTGTCTTGTTGACATGCTTTGTGCCGCTGAATCTAAATGATTTTCTAACCACAATATCAAGCATTTTAATTGTATTCTCTCAATTTCTGGGTGAGGAATAGTGACCAAAGTGCCATGTTTAACCGCTTTCCCTCTAGATGAAAACATTCTTTTATTGTAGAGTAAATCCACCAATTTGCAAATGTGGGATGGGAAATACAAAAAACAAACAAACAAACAAGAGAGAGAATTAACAGTCTTGCGAAAAAACAAAAACAAACAAAAAACAAAAAAGTGTAGTTGCAATTAAAAGAAAAAAAAAAAACTTCCTGGCAATATATGCATGTCTTCCCATGTATGTATTGAAAAGGGGAAACCAAAATGTTTATTTACAAACAATTTTGCACAAAAGAAAATTTTAGACTCTTTAGTGCCTATAGAGCCCACCCCCTAATTTGCATACGAAGAAAATATAAAAAAAAAACCTCTTTTATAAAATAAAATAGAGGAAACGCTTTAATCGCTAAAGCAGTTATTTCAGGGATAATTAAAAAAAATCTATACATATTTGTTAGACATGCTACGCACTAATGGTAATTAAATAAATATAATCTACATACATATATTTAGCAATCTTAGCTTCAGGTATTTTTCTGTGTAAAAGCAGAAAAATGAAGGGATCACCATAGGGCAACTTTTTTTAATACCGTGATATTTTTACTCAAGTAATCATTGTGTCAGAATCTCACACTAATTCATGCGCGGAGAAAATAACTGTAGTAACATAAATAGGTAAACGTCATCAGCCTATATGCACCTGCCAAATCCGACCAATGAGCGCCTTCACTGTCACAAATCAAATAATATCTATTATTAAAAACAAAAGCATGCCATACAAGAGAAAGGAGAGCCCCTGTCACAATAGTAAGTCAGTTCACATATCTCCATATTGTCTGCATGAATATGCAGCAGTAAGCCTGGCTCTCTTGAAGGGGAGAAAAACGAGGAGTCATTTAAATGTATTTGGGAGAAGGAGGAAGGGAGGGGTGCTGGCTGCCTAGCTGGAGGCCTGCAGCTCATCAAACTCACCCATCTTTTCTCTTCGCCTTGTATACATGACCGTAGGTGCCCCTTCCCACTTTGCATCCTTCATACTCAAACAGGTCCTCGACTCGCTCTCTTTCGCCGGTGAGCTTCACTTTAAAGTCATAGTCCATTTTCACCACTGTTTGGCCCGAAGTGTGAGCACTCCTTCCTTTATTAAAGCGTCGTTTTGGGAGGCAACTGTGCTCCTCCAACGAGCTCGGTTCGGTATTTCAGCTGGTTGCCTTCCCCAGCGTGGCCCTTTCTTCTTTTAACCCAGCTTCCACATCGAGCTGTCGGGGTAAATGTAATGTTCCGGCGGAGGGATGCGCGGTGAACGGAGTTGGTCCAGGGAGAAGCGAGCCCGAATAAATGTTATTTTGTCTTGCTGCTGCGTTTCTCTCAGCCGGTATCTGCTCCAAAGAGACGCACTTCACTCGGTATCGACGGCGTATTCACGCACGGCAGTGTCGAAAAACGTCGTAAAAGACAGACCTTGCAGTTGTGGTGGTGTGAATTTTGGCTTTTCCCAGGGATCCGGATAATTTGGTCGGCTCTTTTTAGTTCTGAACGATTCTTCTTTTCTTCACTTTCCTTTATTATGCTATTGCAATGTACTCATTTTTTTCTTGTTTTATGTTTTCAACATGTAAAAGAGTTACATTGAAATACGTATTTCGTGAAAATCACAAAATATGTTTCATCCATCCATTTTCTGAACACCCTTGTCCCTCAGTGGGGTCGGGAGGGGTGCTGGTGCCTATCTCCAGCTAACGTTCCGGGCGAGAGGCGGGGTACATCCTGGACAGGTCGCCAGTCTGTCGCAGGGCAACACAGACACACAACCATGTGCACACACACACACACCTAGGGGCAATTTAGACAGACCAATTAACCTAACAGTCATGTTTTTGGGACTGTGGGAGGAAACCGGAGTACCCGGAGAAAACCCACGCATGCACAGGGAGAACATGCAAACTCCATGCAGAAAGACCGGCCGGGAATCGAACCCAGAACCTTCTTGCTGCATGGCAACAGCTCTACCAACTGCGCCACTGTGTTTACCTTTAAATTAAATTAGAGAATTTCCTTTGTAAAACAAACAAACAAAAACATTAAGAAAAGTTATGGCATACTTTGTGCTGGACTTTCACATTAAACATAAAAAGTACAATGAAGATTGGGTACTTGTATACTTGAGGAATATTGTATCTTTAGCATTTAGGAATAAGACACGCTTTTATGTGTGTGTTTATGTACACATTATCTACGGCAAGAAGCCACTCTTGCCGTAGATAAGAGTGGCTTATCTAAAGCCACTCTTATAAAAAGAAGTCCTCTGATAATTTGTGCTTATAAAAACACAGCTCATTCAGTTTCTTACAGCTTCTCCATTGATTCTAACAAAATGCTTTTTGTTCAAACAATCACAAACATATTTCTAGCTGTATTAATTTTAACCTGCTATTTATTCTTAGATGGCACACACTGGAGCATGCAGAATCTGTTAATAGTACAGCTTGAATGTGTGTTCCAACAACACAATGGGGGAAAAAAAAGTGTAAAAGGAGCTGGCATCTAAAGTAGGCTCAGCCATGAATGACACATCAGTATGCAGTGGAGAAAGAATATGGGAAAATGGACAGAGAAGCTCATACTTTTAAATGCCAAAAACAATTTTTATATTTTCACATTGTTGCATTGTAAATGCACCTCAAGCTATCAACAAAAAATCTAATTAGTTTTATTATTTATTACATATATTGAGTACATCTTATTTCCAGTAGTCATAGCACTTATTTGAATTTTTTGGTAATGCTTTTTCCAGTTCTAACAATTCATTGCAGTTATAGAGATATGTTTAAAAGATTCGGGATATTTCATAGTAATCGATATAAATGTAAATTTGACATTCAGTGGAAGACTAACATCTTTTTCAACAAAATCACCACTTTGAATATTGGTGGTGGCAGCAACATGCTGTGGGTAGGCTTTTTTCTTCAGTAGAAGCAGGGAAGGTGGTAGAATAGTTCAATTCAGCTACAGAACAGTCCTGTGGAAAAATACTGTCAAAGAAAAGAAAAAAAACAAACATGACAATAACATTTATAGATAGTACCAGACTGTGTATTTTTTCTCCAAAGTATATGTATTGTGATAATAAAAATACAACTGGGTAATGAAGCATATATTTCAAGTTCTGCATTTCATTTAATTCAATGTTTTTAAAAAGCATATTGGGGGGAAAAAAAATCCCTGCTTCATTTGTATTTGGGAGGTTATAGAATAAATATGATCAGCTGACTTTACTAAACACTATTGTGGACAAGCAGCATTTAGCTGTTTTGGACAAATTCTGCAGCACTCTTACTTAAGGAGTTATAATATACGTGAGCTTGGGTCCAATGATCTTTCAAGCTATTGGAAGCTCATTGGAGGAATAAATTCTATTTTGAATGAATAAGAAATTATAGCAAAATCAAACAAATTGCCTCTATGAATGTATTTTTGATTTCACATATTTAATTTACCAGGCTATAAATTATGTTTTTCATGCCCTTTGATATTAAAGATTTAACACATATATTTTACAACTAGGCTCCTTTCTTTCAGACTGTTAAATCATACTTTTTCGATTTAGTACAAGTATATTCCACGCGAGTCTGGCTGATTTCAAAGAAAAATCTGTAATGTAGCTTATTAGGTCAACATTAAATAGTGTTTTTTAAATCTCTTAAAGATCTAATTAAATTTTTGATCTCATGTCGATGGAAAAAATATTACAAGCAAATTTTGTATTATTTTCTCGCTTATTAGGAAACAAAAAGTGTGTTACGTTTCATAGGAACTAGCGAACGACTGACGTTGTTTTTCCCCGGATAGCATTAGAATTTGGACCACTGGTCCCATCTTGGTTTGAGAAAGGAGAGAGCTGAGAGAACCGTCCATATTACAGCTGCTTTGTCAGGTACTTTAATCGCTTAATTATCGCCGTCACCAGTTGCTGATGTATGATCTAAGCAAGTGCCAGGCTTCATATATGTTATCTGTTTCATAAAATTGTTTGTCATGAGCGTAATGTTGAGTTTTTGTGGCAGTTTGCTGTGGTGTCGACTGATTGCTACTCACTGGCTATGCTAATACGCTAGGGCTCAGTTAACACCGAGGCGTTGCGCATTTAAATGACGCTTTGCCGGCTTGAAACATCTACAAAGGTAACTATTGCGCTTCGTCTGTAGCAGAATTTCATCACCAAGTGCAAACATGTTATTTAGTCTGAGTCAAAAGTGCTGAGGGGATTCTTTGTCTTTCCTTTGCTGCTCTGCGTTTACATGGAGGAAAACTCCGTTTAGCCTCCAATGACCCGCCTTTGCAGAGCACTGATTGGATGCCTGGGGTGTCACTCATGGAAACTGGGATGGTGATTGGTTGTTGGCTGTAACGACAACGCCAGTCTTTCTGCTGTATTAGCTGCTGTCTTCTTGGGTTTTCGGCAGATTTTACTGTAACCACAATAAGTTTTCCCCTTTGAGAGATACGTCGTTATTATATTTGTTAATAAATCCATCCTCGATCCACTTGTCAGATTAGGATAGCTTTACTGCCCTTACCTTCAGGGTGTTGGCACGGACGTCCTAGCCTTACCCATCACATAATCCTAGCCTTTTAATGCCGTATCGATGTTGTGGACTTCGCCTTTAGTAGAGCCTTGAAAGAGTGTTTCGGCTAAACAGTTGGGTTGCTTTACACCTAATCTAATTGATTGCATCACTTCTTCAGCAGATTATCAAGTCCTACAGAATCCTGTTAACCACCCATTTATTCAAATCAGGTGTGTGAACGCAGGGAAACACCTAAGGCTTGCAGCACAGTAGGATATGAGAAAGGTTGAGAAACATTGCTTTATACCAATGTAAATGCATAATTACTTGAACATGATGTTTGTTTATTTGACCACAGTAGATTGAAACAGCTTTTGGATTTTTATCCCTGTACATCACTCTGGAATATCACACTGATATCTGATATCACTGACCAGAGCAATTTCTGTTTTTGGTAGAAGAGTGTATCTCAACATGGCATGTGTAATTGAAGGGTTTGTGTTGAAAACGTAACACAGCTTTTCAACTGTGCTAGGTTTCTCTCCATTACTACCAGTTGGTGAGAGGGTGCTCCCACCAACAGTTTCAGGTGCTCAACAGTTTCAGTTGAGAGAGAAATGGATTTATAAACTGATAAAGTAAACCTTCCTCTATTGGACCAGACAGTTTATGAAATGATTCCCAGACTGTTATATGTTGGTTGGCATCATTATTTAGGAATGTTTCTCAAACTATGATGCCAGGCCTCTATTCTACAATGAGGTATTCAATTTGAATACCTCAATATATTTCAATGTTGCCAAAAAAAAAAAGAAAGAAATGCCACTGAAATGGGTAAGGGAGCAGCATCTTAGTTCCAACAAGACCAACATGAAAAATATTATGGAGTGCCAAACCAAACGTTAAACGTGCTGTTTCCAAGGCAACACCATGAAACACAGAAGTGGAGGCATGTAGTACCTTGGGCTGGAATACCTGCTCACAGGTGCGAGATGTTTGTCCATTCCATACAACAGAGACATGAAGCAGTTCTCAGAGTGGTTGTACAACTAAATATTATGATTAATGATCTTTTGACTCGCACAATAAATGAGAATATGCAGGCTTTTCCGCAAAGTAATGGTACATTTTAAATGTTTTTTTTTCATAGTTTGCTTTCTGAGTAGAGTATACATGTTCCTAATGTACTTGCAACACACTATTATTTTGAAGAGAACTGTTTGTCCATTTGTGTAATGCTGTGATTCCATGTGTGAATGAGAGTCAAACCCATCTGCCCTTGCAGCATTTTTGGTGGTGATGGACCCTCCTGGTGGGGGAAGTGAACGGCGGAGGCAGGCTGAGCGTCTTCGACGGGAGGAGGCATACTACAACTTTATTAATGAACTGAGTGAAGAAGAGTACCGCCTGATGAGAGATGGCAATCTGCTGGGCACTCCTGGTAGGATACACTTTGATTAACTCTTAATGTACTAAGTATGTTTATTCTAACCCCCAACTCTTTACCCAAGTGGTCAAGAGGTTTTTGGTTCTCAAAATGTTAAATCTTGGCAAAAGGTGTTGAATGTACGAATAATTTAGCAAATAAAGACCCAAAATGAAATCAAGTAGAATTGCTTGAGAATTTTTGACACTTGTGGCATTCCGACATATTAGATTCTGTACAATTTATGCTGTAATAGCCTTCATGTTCATACCTACCATTTTTCATAGGGGAGGTGACTGCAGAGGAGCTCCGTCAGCGCCTGGATGGAGCCAAAGAGCGGGTGTCATCTCAACCCCACGCTGAGCAGCGATCGCAGACTGCTGATTCTGGAGAACAGCAGAGCAGTAGCAGCGCAGGAGAGGAGAGAGGGGCTGGAGGAAGAGGAGGGGCAGGTAAGAAGGGGGGAAGGGATTCTATCAAGCCAAAATTTGGCTTGTGCACAATAGAATATTTGTTGCGGTTGTAACTTTGGCAAGTTAATTCCACATTTTTGGCAAGTCAATTCCACATTTTTGGCAAGTTAATTCCACATTTTTGGAGGCAGTTGATTGGATCTTATTTAACTTTCCCACGATCTTAGTGCGACGCTCAGGGAGCGGTGGAGTGGGGGGTTTCCACTCTCAGACTGTCAGTTCTTTAAACCACACAAAAAAAAACTGTCGTAACGGCGTACGCGGGGTCAGTGTGACCCTGCCGATCTACGCACAGTAAGAAATTCATGGGGTCTTGAAGACCCCATGAGTTATCTAGACCCCATGAGTCCAGATGGGGTCTAGACTCATGGGGTCTTGATCCCATCTGCACAAGGGTTAAGAGCATCAATGTATAGGGGCTTAAATCGAAAAATGGGTCATACTTTTCAGGGCTTTTCTTTATTTTGTATTTTTTTCAGAATGATGTTGGTTTGCCACATAAAATCCCAATAAAAGATGTCGAATGCTAGGCTGCACTGTGTGGCTTTAAAGAAATAGACCCAGAACATTATAGCTCAGATTAAATCAGAAAAATACAGTTTATTCATTCACCTGACATCATAAGTAATTGTTTTATGTGTATACACTGTTATTGACACAGCATCTTCTTTAGTTTGTTGCATATTAACTTACTAAGTCTGGCTTGCATTATTTTACTTATAGGGACTACAGAAGCTGGAGCAGATTCTTCTAATGGAGATTCGTTACTGGAGTGGCTGAACACGTTCAGGCGCACCGGTAACGCGACTCGAAGCGGCCAGAGTGGGAACCAGACATGGAGGGCTGTCAGCCGGACCAATCCCAACAGCGGGGAGTTTCGTTTCAGCCTCGAGATCAACATCAACCACGATCAGCCCGAGCCGGGAGAGCATATTGAAACTGTGAACTCTGTGGATGCCCCAGAACTCCCGGTGACTCCTCTCAACACCTCCGCCCGCACCGCTTCCCCCCTCTCCAGCTCTCGGCCTTCAGCCACTCCGAGGCCTGCGCCTTACCCCTCCCCACGCCCGGCCATAAGAAGGATCGAGACCCGGCGCACACGCAGCAGTACCACCGCTCTGTCTGTGAGCTCCGCCACGCTTCCTCCTGCAGAGATAGTCCCAGCCACCAACCAGAGGCGGGCTTCTACTTTGCACTCATCAGCACCTTCTCCTACTGCCCCTAGCCCTCCCGTTGATCAAAGCGCACCATCGCAGCATCATGTCCTGAATGTAGAGGCAGAGCACAGGCGTAATGAAGTGCCTGCTGCTCTAGACTGTCCTCGGGTGTCGCCACAGGGCGACTCTCAACCCCAAGCTGCGGGACATGAATCACGCAGCAGCAGGACTCGATCACGTGGCCGAGCGCGCAGAGCTGCGGCAGGGGGCGGAGTTGCTTCTCGTGCATCGAGGAGAAGTCGATCCCCTTTGAACAGAACACCTAGTGTCAGCACCCTCCCACCAACTGGTAGCAGCCCAAATGGGTCTATGATCCAAACCGGTGAGCCGAGCGGTGTCACGACCTCTGTATCCATGGAGACCGGGGGAATTGTGTCCGAACCCGACGCTGTGCTGGAGTCCGCCGTGGAAACGGTAGAGCGTGCAAGCGAGTCGCCCGCAGCGGGCGCAGGAAGCTCGGCGGTCAGACGCCATCCAACAATCATGCTGGACTTGCAGGTGAGGAGGATCCGGCCCGGCGAGAACAGGGACCGGGACAGCATCGCCAGCAGAACTCGATCCCGCGCACGGGTCGCCGAGAACACGGTCACGTTCGAAAGCGACAGCGGCGGGTTCCGACGCACCATCTCCCGCTCGGAGCGAGCCGGGATCCGCACCTACGTCAGCACCATCCGGATTCCGTTGAGGCGCATCAGCGAGACTGGCCTCGGAGAACCCAACTCCACCGCCCTGCGCTCCATCTTGCGTCAGATTATGACTGGATTTGGGGAACTCAGCTCGCTCATGGAGACGGAGGCGAGTTCGGAAAGCGTCGCGCCCAGCCATGCTGACGTTGGCGCCACAAATAGCAGCAGCAGTCGTTTACATTTAAATGAGAATGAGCCTGGCCAGGTTGGGACAGATGAGGCCGTTCCAGGGCTGGAGGGCCAGGTGAGGAGCGAGGATGAGCAGATTGGGCAGGCCAGATTCGGAGGCGGAGTAGTTAGCTCCGTAGACGGTCGGGCAAACAGCCGAGACACCAACAACTTGGTTGAAAACGGCACCCTGCCCATCCTGAGGTTAGCACACTTCTTTTTACTCAACGACGACGAAGACGACGAGCATCCCCGAGGCCTGACCAAAGAGCAGATCGACAATCTATCCACGCGTACATACGGTCAGGCCAGCCTCGAAGGCGAGATGGGTCGCGCCTGCAGCGTGTGCATCAACGAATACACTCAAGGCAACAAGCTGAGGCGCTTGCCCTGCTCCCATGAGTTCCACGTTCACTGCATCGACCGCTGGCTCTCCGAAAACAACACCTGCCCCATCTGCAGGCAGCCAATCCTCGCAGCGCATCACGACTGACCCCACCCTCTGCTGCTTACGGCTGGCTGAGACTGAGCAAACCCAAGTGGGCTTAGCGTGTACATATCGCTTTCACCGCTTAGTTTCTTTGAAGACATCCGTTGAGTTTAAAAAAAAAAAAAGGTGGAACCAAAAGTGTGCAAAACAGGAAAGAAACTATAAATCCAGAGAATTAAAAAAAGAAACTTTATTTTTTTAGATGCTACGTTTTGAGCAAGTCATTTAGCTCCTCCTGTGTCCTTAGTTGCTACTTGTTTCATCGGGCTTCAGAAGTCTGTCAGTAAACAGCTTTTATGCTTTAGGAGCTCCTGTAGCGACTGTTGAATAGTCTGACTCTAACACTTTTATGTCTCACATGCGTGACCTTCTTTTTTCCTTTTGTTTTTATTTTTATAACTGACCATACAACACACTTGTCGGTTTGGTTTAATCAGTATGAGCTGTAAATAGGGCTGCACTGCTTATCAGGTTCTTGAAGAGATACAAGGCTAACATCCCAACTGCTCAGAATGGAAGAAGGACATTTGTTTTTGTTTTATTGTTGTTTTTGTTTTCTATTTTAAAGCCTAAAAAGTCCATTTTAAAGTTTCTTAAGATATGTGAAATTTGAGAGGGTTAAACAAGTTTTGTATTCACTTTGGAAATACATTCATTCTGTACTCGTATTAATTTAAGCCCTACAGTTAAAATGCAATACAGAGATCCAGCAGTCATCCATTAAAAGCAGTCACTTTGAATTAAAACCGTTTAAAGATTTGTCGCCACAGTTCCAGTAAAACAGGCTCTTTTGATAATCAGGGATTCGGACTGGTCCGCATACGTTGTGCAATATTGAGAGAGGAAAAATATTGACTTGTTGGACATTAACTTTGTTGTCTCTCGTTGTCTTTTCCACTCCAAGACAAACTCTTCAATCAGTGTCTTCATTGTTTCTGTTGCCAGTCCACATACAGAGAACAGACTGGGAAGATGTGGAAATAAGATTATTCTGCAGTGTGTACAGTTTGTCCAGCTAACTCAAAATTCCTCATATAGCATCTGACTTGGTGTGTAACCTGATGTATTTTTTTTAATCTATTTTTTTTCCCCATTACATGCACAGAATAGCCTTTTTGTGTAAAAGAAATGGATTAAGAGCTAACCCACCCAGTACATTTGTTTCTGTCACTTTATACATAACAGCTGCAGTACACACCAGTTAACTGCATCTCTGCAGTTTCTGTGTCCCTAACTAAACTGCAGGATTGTTGCAGTACCGTGTGTAGGAATGTGTGGAAGAGTGTATGGTTTGTTTGCCTGTGTGTTTGTGTGTATAAAAAAAAGGCCTGGTGTCTGTTCGAAGCTGGTTCTATAAGAACTCTTCTATTCAATGTGTGGCCACGTAGTAGGGTTGGTCTGGGCAAAGGGTTCAGAAGTGAATATTTATTCTGTTCCTATTTAATATGATGGAAAAATCAGCCTTTGGAATATGAACTGATATATTTTGCTTTGTCATGAGAGTAAATAAAATGGCTATGATGAATATAGTATGAAAAAGAAATCGGACACTGGTTGTCTTCTCTCCTTCAAAATGCTTTGTTAGGGTACTCGCACAAGTGTTGGTACCCCTTGAACTTATTTTCACTTTGCAACTGAAAACGTAATTGTGTTTTTGTGATAGACCAACACACAGTAGTGTCTTAATTGTTCAATTATTCTTTTTTTCTTTAGAAATAAAAATCCAAGAAGTGTATTTGTATTTAGGCCCCTGATTCTGTTGGTAAAGGCTTAATGAGAAACATTAAGCCTTTAAATATGTGCTGAAGTTGGAGTAGGAGCTTCTTAAAGAGACAGAGACCCAATTTCAAAGCATCAAAATGCAAAGTAATTTTTTAAGTCGGTTAAGAATTTTTTTATAACAACTGAAGGTAACAGTTACTTGATTGTGCTATAAAATGACACCCATCCTTTTAAGACATATATGCTTTGATTAAACCGTTCTATTGTAGCTCTGACTGCATGTTGAGGGTGATTGTCTCTTGGAAGGTGAGCCTCCAGGCCAGTCTCAAGTGTCTGTTCAGTTCAATTAGAAAATAAATTATAATCTTAAAGGAAAATGAAATGTAAATCAAAATATCCTAGCTTCTTCAAAGAGCGGTTGTCGATGCTGATTGCTGTATGCAGAAAGGATCTTTTTAGATCAACTCAAACAGGAACCTTATTAGTTTTGTGATTTATTTTGAAAGAATCCACCGGATGCGGCGCGACATTACATATGTGAAATGAACAAATGAACGCTGTTCGGATCTGCCCCCTTCATCGTAGCCTCCGCGGTTCAGCAGCAGCAGCGAAGCGATGATCGCCCAGCAGCTCCAGCAGCAGGAGGATCAGCGGCAGGTGAGGCGGACTCTGCCCGGTCCCGGAGCGGCTCTCCTCGGCTCTGTCGGTGAGCCGTGAGCATGTTACCGCTCCGGCCTCCTCCTCGTCCTGGTCCCTGTCACACCGATTGTCATTGTCCCATAGCAAGATGTATTTCAACCGGAGAGGCAAGAAGATCCACAGCGAGGGAGGTGAGTTAAATAACCCAGTTCACCTATTTTAAATGGCTGACCAATCAGGGTTCATCCCGCCGCTCACACTGCGACCTGTCATTGTAAAGTGCTTATCTCATTAGATCAGGCCTGTCACTGCCGGGCATTCAGCGGCCTGTCCCGTCCTGTTTGGACTCGGGTGGTTTTGGTATGTGCCTGGCATAATAACTCCGGACTGCGGCATGCACATGGGGGTGACTTGCAGTATCCCCAAATCCCTTTTATTAATTTTTTAGCCTCCGGATGGGAATTCAAGGGCAACTAGTCTGCAGGTGATGGATTCATTGTGTAACCCTGATATTTTTCATCAAGGGAATCGCTAATGATGCTATGACACCGTCCAAAACTTTGGGATAAAAATATCTAGAGTGGTAACCTCATCGCTCATTCAGGTACTGAATTAACTGATTCATGACATAATTACGGTATTACATAAATCTGTAGCATTGGATTATTGCATTCCACCCACTTGGATGCATGAATGGACTCTTATTTTTAGAGCGCCTCATAGTAAAATATCTGTACATCGCCTGGGCCAGACAGTCCAGGCCAAGCACCTGCAGCACCAATCCAATAAAACCCGATTTAAAAACCACGTGACCGTCCGAGGAGCTCACCGAGCTGCCCCGCCAGGCCATCATCTACAGGTGCATCCCAATAAATCTGATCGAAAAGTTAATTTATTTCTCTTGTCAAATAAAAAAAAAGCATTTTAAGAATAATAACGTTAATGAAACCCCCCAAAATTCAGTTTACAGTATGTGAAAATTACATAAGGCCAGTACATTTGTAACGCATGTATGCTTTTTTGCCTTTCACAATAATTAGAGAAAAAAAAAAAAACAAGAGGAAGGTTTAAGTAACAAAAGCTAATTGCTGAAAAGGCTGACTGTTTACAAAGTGTAGTAGAAAAGCATATTTGTAGAAAGTTTAGTGGAAGGAAAAAGTGTGTTGGAAAAACACAAGCAACGGGGAATAATCACTGCTTTGAGAGTACTGTGAAGTAACTGCCATTCAAGAATTTGTGGGAGATTTACAAGGTGTGTTCTGCGGCTGGAGTCAACACACGCAGGCATACGGAGGACATGAGGAGCAGCTGTGGGTTTGATTCCAACTTCCTTCACTTAAGTTGCCTCATGATCTGTGTGTGTGAGTATGCGGATGTTGTGTTTGTGTGTGACTGGGCCAATATGACTCAGTGTAAAATAGCTATAAGTGGTATTTATGATGAAAAAAAGCTCAATATAAGTACAGTACACCTATTTTCAAATATTTCTGTATCAGACAACAAAAACCATTATTGTGCTTTGCTACTGGAAAGTATTATCTGAATATGATATTGGTGGACTGTATGTCGCCTGAATCTTATTTACATTGGTTTTCTAGAGCTGGCCAAAGCCTTCACTTGTAGTCTCCCAAACCATCAGGACAGCCCCAAAGGAATCTTCATTTTATATTTATACATTAAATTAAAAAAAAAATGTAATGCAGTTTTGTTTACATAGTCACAACTTTATGCTACCAGTTTAATCTTTTTTTTTGTTTTTCACTTTTATTTCAACCAATGTGGTTGACAAAAGTTATCTCAATGAATAATTAATAGTTAATAGTTGTCTGTGTTTGCCTTTAGGCTGAAAAACAGATAAATTTGCTTCTTTCTTTATCCCCTAAAAACATCTGTATTAAAATACTGGCAACTGGGCAGATTGAACTGTTTTGTTACTGAAAATGTTCTATGCAAAAAATAAACTTGACTTAATGGGCTTAACAAGAAGAGGGCCTCCTCCTGTTAAAACTCTACAAAAGGCACAAACTTGGGCCAGCTCTGTTCACTTTGAATAAGGTCTATTAGCTTAAAATATGTAGTTATTTTTTTATTACTTAAAGTAATTCTGCTTTGGACTTCAGAGTTTAGAACTTAAGGACTGAGTACATTGGATATAATTCACCTTGATCTCAATCTTGTTCTTTGGAAGAATTGAAATTTTTGCTGACGTTAACAGTTTTCTGCATTTTGTCTTCTGGGGTTTAAAACAGGTCTGGCTACTTTTAAAATGTAATCTATTAACAACAAAACACTTGATTTTGTAATAAAAATCACATTTGTAAACAATTCTAATGCTCTTGGGAGCCCCCTGCTGGTTTGGGAGTCCTAAACAGGTGCTTCCTTTACTACAGCCTTGCCAGTTTTGGTTAAATGATCAGTTTAAGCTCCAATAGGATCATGCCAAGAAACAATCAGGTTAATTTACATAAATGTCCTTTTAAAGATCTGCTGCTTTTTCCCCCATAAGTATATTATCTTTTTCCTCAAGAAAAGCTGGAGATGAGAAAGAGGTATTCATATATGAGGCTGCAGCAGATGATTTTATGTGTGACAAAGGGTTATTTAAATGGATTGATCTACCAAAGAAGAATATTTGTCCCATTTTGGTGTTTTAAATAGCACATAGTGTCAGGGGTCTTTGTTTTTACGAGTGGCTGTATTGTTCCTGAAGCCTCCAGAAATAAAAAGCAGGGCAGATTGTGAGTGTGTCATCTGGGCCATGAGGACTTTAGGCAGAAGTTTTCTGGATCTTCTGAGTCTTAAAAGGTACATTTTTATAAACTAATTATTGCCCTGTGACTAATGTGAAACCAGAATTTTTTGTTTAAAAAACAAGCTTCCTAATACATCTTTATTTTAAAATGAATGTTGTAGGTCTAACACAAGATTAATGTTTCTACTACATAATCTAAATCCTATCTCCTCAAATAATATTTTAGTTAAACCTACTTTAAAAGTAATTTATGTTTATACATTTGCAGACATAATTTACTTTACTGCCATGCAGGTATAGCATAGAGTAATCACGTTTTAGGACATCAATGCGACATGTGAGAAGCACTCCAGCACAGTATGCTCTTCACGTTGCCTTTACTTTAATCTCTTGGAACCTGATCTCTTGGTAATTTGCTCCAATTAGTGAGCTGCTACAGGCGATGAAGTCCACTGTCAGCCTGTCATATTTGCTCACAATATTCACAAACAGATCTACTTTTAAAGTTTATAGATATCTAAAATAGGTCCTAAGAAAATACAACTGATAAAATTGTTCCTGCTTGATAAATTTGAATGTGTATAGCTGTAAAATGGGATGCCGTTTGTAGTTACACAGTAAAAATAATTAACAGCATTAATTTGGTTTATTTAGCTATTTTAAGAGCGGCTAGAATTCCTGTTTGTTCACTCATAAAACAAAATTATTTATATAACAATTATTTAATATATTCTTTCTGTATTATCTATTTATAGCCGCTCTAAAGTAACTAAAAAGTGAATAGATTATGAACCGGAAGTGTTCGGACTAGACCGCAGTGGCGGATGTTTATGAAGAAACTGTAGTTCCATAAGTAAAGGTCTGCATGGCAATTAAAACGGCACATTCTATGTTTTTAACTGACACGGTGGAAATGTCGAAAGGAAAAAGAATCGATGACAAAGAAAACGTAACTTCGGTGACAAATGCAACCACTCAACAGTGGGGTAATAGAGGCGAGCAAACCCAACTTTTCTTTTGATATTCCACTTCCGCTTAACGGCACGCTAATTTGCATATCAGCTAAATATTTAGCTTGGATCTAAATATTTTGTTACGAGCTAAATATTTAGGTAGCAACCAAAATAGCGAGCAAGCTAAATATTTAGTCCGAAAATTAAATGTTAATTATTTTGGAATTAAATGTTTAGTTAGAAAGCTAAAAATGTTAGCTTTAACTTGAATATTTATTTGGGAACCAAATATTTAGTTTGCAAACTAAAATTTAGCTCCAAATTAATTATTTAGCTTGGAACTCTGACATTTATAAGTGTATGAATAACATGGTCAAAATATGACTGAATAATGAACACATTTTTTTTTTTTTTTTTAATGATGGGGCTAAATAAAGCAAATTATTGCTGTGAATGTTTTGCTGTGTAACTTTACAAACGGTGCCCCATACAAAGGGCCCCATTTTGTACCTCTGTTTGTGTATGTGAGTCGTGCATATCGGCGAAACCGTCAACAGCGCATCTGTTTTGGAAAGATAATGACTGGTCGTCATGGCTGCCTTGATGGCTGTAGATCCCGTTTGGGAGATACAGCGGAAGTAGAAACTAAAATGAGGTGTTTCTACTGGTAGGCCACAAGGGGGCACTCGTGCACAAGCCAGAAGAAATTTATCTGAGCAACTTCCACTTGAAGACATGGAACCTCATGTCATTGTAAATTTGAAATGCAGACTCTGTTTTCAGAAACGCTGTGCGCGTGTAATGACTTGTTGTCCTGTGTGTGTTGTTTTCTTCTCCTGCGGCCTCTTATGGCGCCCACAGAGCAGTTAGTGTTGACCACCATTAGGCAGGAGGCTTCTGAACTTCAGGACCAAGACCAGGGCGCCAACGCTACCATGCGTGCTTGCCTCGCAGACAGGTTTGACAAAAGTGAGTTTACTAAAAAACAACCTGGATGATGAGAAACCCAAGTTGCATGTGCAGCTAGGGGCAGGTGTTTCCCCAGCCTCTGACCCTGATGAGCTACAAATGGGATTTTTAAAAAATACTTTATTTTTGATCTGCTACGGAGTTCGTCTGGTGACATTGGAGTGAAAAAAAGCAGCCACATGAAGTGTCTCTTGCTAAGAATTATTCCATGCCTAACTGCAAGTGTTTGAAGAAGTGATTATAATTCATTCCCAGATTGAAATGAAATGAGATCATGTTTGTTCATTATTGTAGTTTTTGATGATAATTAATAATAATTCATGATAATAATTAATGTTATTATAAAGTTTTCCCACAAATTAAACAAAGTGTTCCCAGAAGTTAAGTTGTGCCCATGAATGAAGCAAGAAGTTACTAAACCCTGCCCAGGAGTTTTGAAAATGTGCCCACAAGTTAAGTCATGGCCACAAGCTGTTAAGTCATGGTCAAAACTTTTTTTTTTCTTCTCCCACTCCACCTGACGGGCTCTGTAATTTGCAGCTGAAAAGTAAAGCAACATTGCTCTGGATCTTGAGTAACTGTAGCTCCTTGGGGCCTGAAGTGATAAAGAGTTGAATGCTGCACAGCACTTCACTCTCACTGCATGAGCTTGTAGCCAGTAGAAAGCACTTTGAACATTAGTGGAGAAAATGGATAAATGGAGGTAAAATAAAAATGTTAGCACATGCATGCTGTAGAAATCAGTACATGCATGCATGTATTACCGCGGCATGCATGAACAGAAGGAAGTACATAAAAAGTGCTGCCTGCATGTGGTGCAGAGAAGCGCAGAGGAGTAGATGCATGATGGGCTATTTTATATCCTCTTGCATAAAAACGTGCACTCTCTCGTCTCTGTGTGAAAATACATCTGTGCGGTGGAAGTGGTTGTCTGACGGTGCGTAGACACGCAGAGTGGCAAAAGTACTCAGCCCTGGCAACCTTTTCTCATTTGGTCATTTTACAGCAATAAGCTTCAATTTATTTTATGAATTAGGATAGTGCATAATTGTGAAGCAGAAGGAAAATGTTGTGTGCAATAATGACCAGTTGTCTAATGTAGTGCAGATGTGGCAGTGGCACCATCAGCCCGTGGGGATGGTTTTCATGAGTTGGTGGGCAGCTATTGTGCAAATTAACATGGCCAAAAAAGATAATTCTCCAGAGATTTGGAGCTGTAAACTTCATCAAATGATGACCCCCAAACAGTTGCTTGAGGGGGGCAACTACAAATGCATGCCATTCTTTTCTTTACATTTATTTCTTTCTTAAATAGAAAATGAAAATCCTATATTCCATATTCTTCACAGTTATCAGCTACCTTGTGTTGGTCCATCACATAAAGCTCGTGCTTGTAACATGACAAACGTTAATAAGATCAAGGGGTGTGAATACTTTTGCAAGGCAATCTACCTGGACACGCTCAACTTATGTTGCTGGTGCGTGTCGCACCTGTAGGATTACCAGGTTATGGATTAACAGCAGGTGAAGTTGCAGAGCAGACACAGAAAGGATTATCATGCTCGCTCACTTCATCGCTAAGAGGCTTTCTTCCCTTTGCTTCCTACTTCGGTACGGTGGCAAATGGACCCACGGGGGCCGATGGCAACCATGTTAGCAAGGAGCTGGAAATAGGACTCAAGGCGCCGGGGCCACAATGGGACATAAGGGTCGCCCAGGCAGACGGAGCTCTGTAGGTAATGTTTTCCTGTGCAGAACTGTACGGAGGCGTATTGTTGACACTTTGATGGCAGATAGGGGCGTCTTGTTTGATTTAATGCATAAGATTATAACATATTGTGCATTGCGATCACAGAAGAGCACATTACTAGTGGTGAAAAATGCCCAGATGAAATGTTTTTGGTGTTTTCCAAGCTGGCCAAGCTAAACTGAATGTGATATGTTGATTATGTAATGATCGTGACAGGCCTAGAGGATGGGACTTCTTCAGTGTTCAGCCTGAGCAGACTTCAGTGAGGCTTGCCGCTGTCTTTGGATTAAAAACAACTCTCATGTTAACAGACAATGACTCCGCAAGACTTTTTTTCTGCTAAATTTGCCAGTCTTGCTGTGAAATAGGTATGCATGCATCCATGTGGAAGCTAATTCTCTTTGAAGTTTTTTTTTTTTTTTCCCCAGATAATAAAAACAGGAACTCAGCCAGAATCCTATCCTAAGTGTGGCATGTGTGGTGGCAGAGCTTGAACATCTGGGGATAGTATCAGCAGCCCTGCCATAGCTGTCGTTATGATTAGCAGCTAATGTCTTCCGGCTCATTTCTTCTCTGGACTGCATCATTGGATTAAGTGTTTAACTGTCTGTGAAGTGGCTTTTTTTTTTGCCATTTAAAATATAGCTCAGATGTGAGATGGTTTGGTTGTGGCTGTTGGGAGTGATAGCACAAGTGCAGCAGCACCACGGTAGTGCCCTGGATTCAATATGCTGTGCCATACTGGAAAATGTAGATGAATTATGCAGTCTCCGTGCATGTATTATTCAGCGATCCAGGCTGCTTTTTAATGGTGAAATTTTGGCAACAACCCAAGTTAAAGGACACGTGAGAACTCTAGAGTTTGTAAAAATTTGAAGTCTTTTTTTTTTTCCTGTGCTTAAGTTATACGTCTGCATTTCTGGATTGCATTGCAGTCTTTTTGCCTCAATCTGAGGTGCCGTTTGTATGAAACAGACATTAGAAAGTGTATAGTACTCAGAAGTTCTTTATTGAGTTATCAAACAAGCTTGTTTCCAAATAATTTAGTTTAAGACTGCTGAACTAAATGGGTAGCTGGCAGGATCTTACTCGCTGGGTATGAGATCAGAGTGTTGAGTGGGGATCAGGCTAGTCTTTCCTGCTCCGGCTGCAGGTTATCAGACCTGAGGTTCCTAATTTGGCTGCCTCAGGTGCGTCGCGTGTAATTGACCTGGGCTGTGCTTTGTTGGAGTTTGCTGCTGACTCATCGGCAGCGCATCAGTGCAGCTACAGAGGCATCTGCGGCCTCCACTCCATCCGCGATGAGTAGTGGGAGCATTGATCTCCACTGAAATGAGCTATAGGCGTGGCGCGGAGAGAGTCTTTATTGATCTTTTCTGGAAAGGTGGAGTCCATCGGGGATAGAAAATGAAGGATAGTGTATTTACAATTTCCAAAGGATTCTTGAAAGACAATGCTGTAACTTGATCACATCAATACAATGGCCTTTTTCTATACTTTTCTCCTCATGTTTACTGTAATCAGTTGAATTGCCTGCTGCCTTGCCGGCTGCCTTAAGAGTTGTTTACAGCACAGTGTGCTGAGGTGCGATTATGACTCACGTCTCAGTTTGTGTATCTCTCATTAGGTCATGTGAAAAGATATAGGAAAAGGCAGAGAGGCTGTCAATTATCAATTCGCTTTAACAGACTTTGACCCTTGCTCTTTGCCTCATACTGGTTCCCTGTGTGATGGCAGAGAATAAATGCTGCATGTACAACACCCTCTATAGTTATTGGCACACCTAGTAAAGATGTGTTTACCAAAGATTTCTACTTTTAAAAGGTGATCAAAACGTATTAAAATTTTTATTTAATAATCCATTGCTTTTTCCCCCCCTGGGGTATAAACTTGATGTGACAAAGAGGTTCATTTGTCTTCCATTCATTTCAAAAATACCTTATTTTCTCAAGGAGAAAATAACTCATATCACGTAAGTATCTTTGAAGAGTTGTTACGTATGATGCGTGGTAATAGTTAGTTTTGCAGCTTATCTGAAGAGGCTTCTGATTTAAGACTGTTGCTGTGTGACAGTCTCATGATTGTCATGACACACTAACAGCTCAATTTCTGGACAGCAAAGGTAATATTCCACATTAAGGCTGGACAAGAACCCAAGTCTACAACGCCCCCCTGCAGAGCGAGGAGGATGGAAGGGGAGTTAAAAAATGATTCAAAGCTCACTGAGCTGTAGCAAAAAGGGGGAATGTCAGGCTTGCCAAGCCCTTTTAGAAACCCTTTCTGGCAGTGGAGGGCGTTGTAAGGCTGTAGGTAGAAGTGTTTTAATTCTAAAAATGTCAAGATGATGTGTTTTGTCCATTCAAAATAATTATATTATTTAACTATTTTAGTTCAAAGAATTTGCTTGTTGTGCATTTAACATTAATACCTCTAGAACTTTTTCACATTTTGTCGTTTTGCGAACACAAACTGCAATGTGTTTTATTGACATTTAAAGTGACAGGCAAATGCAAAGTACGCAAGGTAGAGTCTGTAATAATCAGTTTTCAGGTTTTGGGAGAAACACTAAAGGATGCTTCTCCCAACATTTCCACCTTACCTAGACTTTATTATTTGACTAGAGCAGCTTCTTCTGCATGTTTGTTGTGTCCCCTTATGACTTACGGCAAACTTTTACAGCTCTTGACTTTTCCCCATGCCGGCCAGCAAAGTGAAGTGCAGAAATCCTTCCTTCCACTTCATAATCATGCACTATTTTTGTTGCTCAATCACATAAAATCCCAATCAAACACATCAAGTTTAAGGTTTCTGGATGGTGTTCGGTAAAACACGGAAAAAGTCCTAGGTGCATGATTTCCTTTACAAAACTTACTATCGCAGCCAGATGATTAATCTATGCACTTACATCTGTGCACTGTTTTTTTTTAACTATTTCTCTTCATGCCCAGAATATCCTGCTTGAGTGAAATCGAAGGACTTAATCCAGTTTTGGTTATCGATGATGGGACAGACTAATGCATCTCCTGTTGCACTGCAGCGGTGCAGAAATGGCACTTCAGGACTTTGGAAATTCAATAAGCAGAACCCTGCCAGGGCTTATTCTTTTTTGAATTATTCATGCAATTAGCCTGTTGACGGTTTCACTCACAGACTTTCCTACAGACATGATCCTATAACAAACAACAGGAGAATCTGATCCCATGATTATAAATAGACTCTATTTTAAAGATGGGAACAGTTTGAGGAACGGTGTCCTGCAGGAAGTAGCAGTGGCATCAAAGTAAAGAGAAAGCGACATGAAGTGATCTCTGATGGATGGTTTCTGACTGCCGCATGTCATTTGACCCCATCTGTGCCCAACCACACAACCTTAAGGCGATGCGAGGCTTCTGGCCCTTTAAAAGCTGAGCCCCGCAGCTCTGAAGGAGCTCCATATGGCTTCCCCGCTTCGTTTGTGAGCAGCCGGGGCCGTCGTGTTGGAGGGAGGAGCTCGCCTCAAACGCACCAGATAAAGCCCGTACAGCGTCCCAGCGTGGAGGCGCATACTTCGCTATATCTCACCGGCAGCTTCAGGTTCAGCCGAGCCGAAAGAGGAGCGCGGGGAGGCGGGTAAAGCTGAAACGGCTGCCCTCGCCAGTGCACGCTCGCCGTTGTTCCAGCAGCGGAGTGAACTGTAGCTTCCAGACCCGGTTGCTGCTGTCGCCTGCGTCTTCGCAGAAACGCACGGGCTCCCGTGTTTTATGGGAATAAAATCCACGAAGCTGAAGCGCATGCGGGGGTGAATGAGCGGAGATCACGACGCTTCGAGATGACAAAGCCAGGCGGGCGGGGAGGAGAGGAAGAAGAAGAAGGAGCGGGTGGGATCCCCCTCTTCCTCCTCTGTCACTTTTCTGGATTTTCTCTGTCTACATGTGCGCTCAGTGTCCACATGAGCAGCTGATAAAAAGCAGACTAACCCGCAGTGTTTGTTCGCCTCGCCTTTGTGCATCACTCAGCATATCCATTATTACAGCGGGGGGTCCCCGTGGGCGTTGGGACACGCGCGCGCGCACGCACATGAAAGACAATTACAGAGGGACGGGAAACGTCACCGAATCGACCCGAACCGCTTCAGCAGACCTCAGCACACAGTAGCCGTCCTCTGGTTGTAATTGGTCGCTGTTGATCTGTACAAACCACGTCTCCACGTCTATATGTGTGTGTGTGTGTGTCTCTCCCACCCTTCCCCTGTCTCTGTCTCTCCATCTCCCACTCGGACTCACTCAGCCTCACCTCTCTCCCATCAATCCAACGGCGCAGGACCCTCTGGCTCGTCCGCCGGGTACCGCAAGGCGGATGACGAGATGTCCGGGACCACTTCCCAGGCGGATCCCGTCGACGCCACTGCGCGGACTGTGATCCTCAACCGGACCCAAAGCACCAAGTTCTGCGACAACCACGTGAGGTAGGCTTAAAACTTAACTGCTTTGATGCTTGATTTCTGCTCTGGCATGTATTCATTATCAACGTTATTTAAGTTGGGAAGTTCTTTAAAGTCTTCAAAAATCAACATTTGTAACACAAACCCGTATTATAACGGCACTGGAAACAAACAATTGTTTGAATTTAATCAGTAAAACTGATCTGACAGTTTTATTAGGGTTGAAATCTCACAAGTCTACCAGCTAAATGAAAATGGATTACTTTTATAATTTTAGAGATTTAATGTTAGACACTAACGAAGTAGGACAAAAATTCTTAATTAGAAGTGAAACCAAATATCTCTTGGAGATAAAAATCTGAAAAGTGGGGGATGCTTTTGCCTGCAGCTGGTCTGGGTCAATAGTACTTAAATCCACCTTTGACTGCAGTTAAAGATGCATGTGTTTGGGATATATCTCTACAACTTTTGCACATCTGGAGTCATATTTCCACTTTGCAACGTTGCTCAAGTTCAAGTGCAAATCAGGATAAGCGCATATGTGAACATCGATTTTCAAGGTTGCCACAGATTCTTAATTGGATGCAAGTCTGAACTTGAGCTCAAACCAGCTTTCTTCCTAAGGAAAATCATTCCCGTTGTATAATCCTGCCACCATCATGTTTTCCTTTGGGGATTCTGTGTTCAAGGTGGTGTACAAATTAAAATGTATTTGGTTGACAAGGGTGCCACCTGCTCAGAGGTCAAGCTGGGGCATAAAGGTTACAGTCTGAGTTTAAGCAGAAGCTGAGCTATTTGTTTCATGTCTTCCCCGTCTGTTTGCTCTTCTTCCTATTAAGAAAAAAGGCTACCAGCCTTGTACAAACTTACAAAATATACTTACTCGACTAAATTGGTTAAATTCTTACAAGTTATAAAAGGAAACGCTCAAAGATGAATTTATTTTTTTGTAGCAAGCAGAAGAAATATTCAAACCAGGATTTCACAGAAATATTGACCTTTTCAAAAAGCACACTTTAAACACAAAATATTGTTATATTGTTAAAATATTCAGGCTGCTGTTGTCTTAAATGACAAGTTTGATTCACGCAAAGAGTTTCAATGTTTTTTGTTTGCTTTAGTGAGCAGTGTGGATGAGCAGCATTTCAAAGACGTGGACTCAGAAGTAATTTCATCTAATTGTACAAACTTCATTTTTTTTTCTGAGGAACGCACAAGAGATCAGTGGTTGAATCCCAACTGTAAGGGCTTTTAAGCGTTGTGCTTGAGACAGATAATGACTCTACATGATCCACAAACCATGATGGATTCCAAAATGAATGTTGAAAATGCTTTAAGCTCGCCTCAAAGATGATGCACAGAGCAGAGGACTTAATTTTTTTTGGGCTTGTGCATAACTGAATCAGGTGCTATTATTTAAATATTTCCTCATTTGCCGCACATTTTGCTCTTGACATTAGCACCGCAACATGTTTACTTCTTGGATCTCAAATATGATAACTTCTCTTACAACTTGAAAGTCCATTTAAAATGCCATCTTTGCATTAAATTGTCATTATTTACAAAATCATGCAAAGTTGGCACTTTTAATGGACTTTTAGTGGAACTTTTAGAGCAACTTTGCATTAAAAGTGTCATTATTTACCCAATGACACTTCATGACAGCTGTCATAAACATTCATAAACATTCATAAAGACTTCTTTATGTTCATGACAGGTGTTATGTCATGTTTATGACAGTGTCATGTCAGTCTTATGCACACCCCTTCAAATAAAGTGTTACCAGTCATTTTAATTGCCAATATCTAATACAATCCCAAATTCATTTTTATAGTGTATGTGTTAATTCTTTAACCTTTTGGCGCTTTGTTTGGCTAAAAGATGGTTCAGCAGAGCTGATGTTTGCTTATCAGGTTTTAAATCCACACCGAGCGGAGTTGAAGGACGGTCTCTGACAGTCACCGTGTTTCACCCGTGTGCCACGTAGACTTTGAACCTTGGATATATGGTTGTTTTGCGCCTCCTAAAACGTATTCTTCTTGCTTAAATAGTGATCATTCCTTGAGTTTCTACAAATTCTCACAAATTTTCACCTGAAGATCTCTCTCTCCTGTTAGTGATTATTTGCCGTCTTCCTAAAAGGGTGAGGCTAACATGTTTGAGTGGTGGAAAGAGAGCTTGGCTTAACAAGATGACATGACACAGTGTTGCCCAATCAATACCTCCGCATTAATATTTAATGCTGCTTGGTAAATTAAACCCCAATTACACGTTTCACATAGATTTACACAAAGCTCCTCAGGATGGGTGTGTTTCTGCTGAAGGGAAACTGTGAATAATTATTTTTGCGTGACTGAGGATAAAACCTGTCTCCTGTGCCTCCTCCACGTCAAATGCTTTAGGTGTGATTTATTTTAGACGCGACCTTCTGAGTTTATCACAGCTTTGGTGCGACAAAAGTAAACTCCAATGCAGATCTTTGCACCTTTTCTCTCACATGTGTCCCCACGGTTTTCTGTTGGGCTCACATCTTTAGGGAATCATGTTGTTTTGTTTTAGTGTCATTTTCCTTCGTGTCTTTTCCTGTAGTTTTGTTGTCTGCTTTGCGCAGTCGGTAGATCCACTCTCCTGTTTTGTGTCTGAAAGGGTTTGTTTTCTGCTTTTACTGTGAGGTTTTAGAATGAGTGTTTCTGCTAGATTGAATTTCACTTTAAAAAAACAGAAGCATTTCACCTAATGAGATTAATGTGGGTGCCATTCGGCCATCTGATTGGATGTGCTTGGGCGCTCCGCCTCTCCTCTGTGCAGATTGGACGGACGGGAGCACTCTTGCTCCAGAGGCAAAATGCCTTTCATGTCCTTGTATTCCTGTAACTCTTTAGTTTGTGTTTTAAAGTCCAACAGCGTTATTGATTTTTCTTTCTGAGATTAAAGCATTGCAGCTCTTATCTGTTCACTCCACTGTCCTCCTCCCCATTTCCAGGCTTCACTCTTCAGTACACAGCATGATCATTTTAGAATAAAGAAGTGCCGAAAAATGTGTTTTTCCTCCTAAAGATTTCTTCTAGTCTTGCCTTTTTTTATGTCATCCTTAAAGGTTTCAGATCAAACAGTTTTAATATCGGACATAGCTTGAGTAAACGCAAATGAGCAGTTTTCAAATATTTCTACTTGATACGAGAAAAGTTATCCAAGCAACAAATTTAGCCCTACGACTTGCCCCGACTACAGCAAGTACCAGAAACGACACCCACACCATAACACTGCCACCACTATTTCTGACTGTATGTATTTTTAATACTATCTTAGTTTAGTTAAATAAATTCCACTTTTGTTGCTTATGTCCATGGAATATTTTCCAAAGCCTTGGATCTTCAGCATGTTTATTGGTAAATATTTGACCTTTATCAAATATTTGAAAATGGTCAACTGACCTTAACTGAGTCAGTGAGAAAATGATAAATGACGTAGATAATGTTCTGGAGTTTATCAGCTCCTGGATGACTTGCTGAGGCCCTCTTAGATTAGTTTTGGTTTGCCGACCCCTCCCGGAAAGTTCAGTCAATGCATGTTTTCTCCAGTTGTCGATAATAATGATCCTCTGGAGTCCCAAAGCCATAGAAATGTCTTTGTAATCTTTACCAGACTGACTGATGTAAATGCCTTTGCTTCCCATCTGTTCTTGAAGTCCATTAAATTGGGACATGGTGACTTTTTCAGATTGTTTTAGCCTACCACGTTGTAAGACGGCTTCAGTGTAGTGATTTCATGGTTCTGCATAGCTTTTATCTTAATTAAAAAACTCCTTCGGTATTAACTCCTGGCTATTTTTGTCTAGTATTTAAATTTTGATCAATGATCAATTTTTTTTTAATCTGAGCCAAAGGATGGGGGCACATACTTTTTGACTGCTCCGTACTTTGAATGCTGTTTTCTATAAAAACAGTCCAAAGCTGCACAGCTGCAGGACAGCATCACCCCTGCTGCCAACAGCTGCTCACACTTGTAGCAATGTACACTACAGAAACTAACACATCCAGGTGCTTTTTTTTTCTTTCTTTTTCTTTTTTTGATTCAGTGGGAATGCACGTGTCTGTTGCTGGAGTGCCGTATCGCTTGTCTTTGATTAGATTGAGGCGTGTAGTATCACCAGCTCGGAGGTATCCGTCGCCTCCGGGTCAGGATCCTGTGTGTCGGTGTGACTGGTCAACAGCTGTTGCTCCCATGTTGTTTTTTTTTCATGCAACATCCTGCTCCTCGTATTTTGTGTCTAAGGATGAGGCAGATCTAGAGGGGGCAGTGGTGAGGGTTACGGGTTCATCTCCTTGGCGCTCCTGAATTGCTCCGTGCCATTTGATGCATGCACACTCTCAGCACTCACACACAGGAACATGCACAATCCATTAAAGGAAGCTCATTGCAGAAGCTTTTTCTCTTTACTTAGGTGAAAGAGGGAGGGGGGGAAAACAACAAAACGAGGTCTTAACTTGAATGTTGACTTTATTTTTAGCTTTTTATAAAAGCACTTACTGTAGCTAATGGCTATATCAAGGCTAATCAATACAGCTGTCTGATCAATACAGCTGACTTGCGGATAAATTGGGGCTGCCAAGGTTTCTTCTACCTATTTCCTGACATTCTTGGTCTCAATTTAGTGCGTTGGACTAAATATCTTGATCTATTTATAAGTGCGATGTGTGTGCAGCCTTTAGTGGCCCAGGTTTCCCCTACCTGAGCACATTTGGGTGTTTATAGTCGAAATGGAGTTTTGTTTTATTCATCCTCTAAAGTAAGCGATGCACCAGAGAATTTTACATTAAGATGTCATTATTAATCTATTATTTATTGCACTTTAGTTGCTAATGCATTTCATGACCTTTTCTCTTGTTTGTCTGAGCACATTATCTGTTGTTTCCATTTTCCTCATACAGTACCACCAAGTATGGGATTCTCACGTTTCTGCCCCGGTTCCTCTATGAGCAGATCAGACGGGCGGCCAACGCCTTCTTCCTGTTCATCGCACTTATGCAGGTAGACGCTGAAGCTGGTTCTGGTCAGGGCTGGGCCTGATTCTTTGTCTTTTAGTTTATACTCGAAATGGACCAATCGGAGATCTAAATTTCTAATTTATCTTTGTTTTGTTTTTATCCCTGATCTGTAAAGTCCAGTGTATTGTTTTTCTTTTAAAACTGTAAAAAGTACAACAAAATAAGTTTTCTTGCATTTTATGGACACAGTTAGCATTTCACTTTCTCTAAAACAGAATATTTATAGTGAAATAACTGCATTCACAACATAGTTTTTATCTCATTGGATTTATTTTTGTTAAATCATGAAAGGCAACATTTAACAATATTTAAAAATAAGAGACGTGTCCAACTTCATGTTTATGAAGAAAAGATGACTCAGTTAAACATTATTTAGCACAAAATAGACAAAATGATTACAAAGTTCAAACTTTATAACGTTGGACTGGGTTTTTTTATAGTGGCATTCTGTGAAGTTAACAGATTTCCACTATTGCCCTGTAGCAGAGATATCACTATTTTGAGCTGACATCAGCATTAAAATGAAAATAAATCCTCTAAGTAGTGAAAGCTAACAGCTAGCTATTAATACACTGTTTTTGCTGACTTGTGCTGTTCAAAACTGAAAATGTTTATCAGTGGGACACATTGTAGAATGTTAAGTCTACAATTTCATAATGAAACATTAACTGTGACGGTTCCAAACCATTACCATCATTTTAAAATCCAGTTTCTTCCCTGGCGGATAGAATTGGACTCAACATGTCACTGGATAGAGAGCGTACCAGGTTTTACAAAGTTAAGCTTCATGGATCTTATGGAGATGTTGATTAAAGCTCTGCTGCTACTTCAGTTGCTATCCAGCAAGCAGTCTTTACAAAGTCTATGCATAATATCTTCCATGGACCTGTTGTAGACTTGGACTTAGTCTCAAGTCCAAGTGATCTAAATGTACCTTTGATCTAAGGTATATTTAGATCAAAGTCCTGTTCCAGCAGAATATGGACGCCGAGATATAAATTTAAATATATGTTGATACTGACGTTTTATAACCCAGAATGCTTTAACTGAGACATTCAGCCCTGTCTGTTTATTGATTAGTAAGAATCAAATTATCCTAAACAAATGGTTTTTTGGAGGGAAAAAAAAGGCAAAATAACGTAAATGCAAGAGCAAAGAAATTGCATTATCCTGTTCATGCATATTTAATATGCATTAAAATCTCAGATATTCACCAAGATTTTATTGCTTTTCCATGGATCCATTACATTCTCATCAACATAATCTTTACAAACATCTTGCAAATATACTAGAGTTTTTAATGTGCAAGCTAATAGATATTCTTCAGAAGCACTTGGCAATCTACTTACAAAAGGACCCTTCTGCTTGTCATTATTGCCGTCATCTTAGATAATAGTAATGATTCTTCTGTGCTGCCCACCAGCACATATAAAAGTATAGATTCTGTTTCTTTCTCATCAGCAAATCCCCGATGTATCACCGACCGGTCGCTACACCACTCTGGTTCCGCTCATCTTCATTCTCACTGTGGCGGGAATTAAAGAAATCATAGAGGATTATGTGAGTAGCTCAGCAGGGACTTAGTCAAGACTTGTAATATTGCTCCTAGAGCAGGTTTACTCCAAATATTTATAGTTTCATTCTATTTTCTTCTTGCCCTTTTGCAGAAAAGACACAAAGCCGACAACACGGTGAACAAGAAGAAGACGACAGGTATATTGAGTGATTTTTTTCCATGAGCGTGCGCGTCTGTTTGCCTGGGTTTTGTTTTCCTTTCATGGTTCGATGAATGGCCCTTGTCTGTCGGTCATTATAGCATTAGAGGGCACTCAGACCAAGACAAAAAAAAAAAAAAAAAAAGACAAAGGTTTAGAGGCCATGAATACTGTATGAGAGCCGCTACATAGGCTTGACTGATGGCTGTGTTGTCGTTGTCTCTCAGTGCTGCGGAGCGGAGCTTGGCAGACGATCATCTGGAAGCAGGTATCGCTATCATCGCAAACGCGGCTGCTGCCGTCTCATTTATCATGCTTGTGATTTCTCATTCATTTCATCGTATCATACTGGCATAAATGACGAAAAAAAATTATTTTAAAATAATTCAAGGTGTCTAAAGTTAAAACTCTTGAGAATACAACAACTGTTAGTTAAGAAGAAAAATGTTGACGGTCCCAAAATAAATTCATCCTCTTAAAAAAAAAAAAAAAAACTTTCTGTAAATTTCAGTACAAAATATGTATTTTTCAAAATGGGAAAGACAAGAAATCCTATTGAGCATGTCTGCTTAAGCTTCAAGCACCCAAACTTTGGAACAAACTGTCTTTAAATACTAAGACGGACATCTTCGCTTCCTGTTTTTACGTCTGTTTTAAAAACACACCTTTTCTTCATTGTCTTTAATAAGTCGTGAGTCGACATGATCTTATGTTTTTGCAACGTATGGCCACTTTTAAGTAAGGTAGATGATCTGTGATGCAACGGGCCTGTTTCAGAGTGTATGAACCCTTTCAATTTTTGGAGGAAATTCTTGTGAAACCTGACATAAAAACCCAAAATGGGTCATTTGGATTGATGATCCAGTCAACCCAATCAGACACAAAATAAAAAATTTTCCACATTGGTCACAACTCCCTGAAGGATTCATTTCTTTCATTCAAAATGACCAGAAAATATTTCTTTTTACTCTATTATCACAAACTGAAGCTGCAAATGTTACTGAGGTTGAGCTAACCCAGATAAGGAATGATCAAATATCCCTCTTGTCCAATACTCCTCCATTTTAATGTGATTCAGGAAAGGGGTATGTGCTTTCTATTTGGAATAGGGGAGGCATTAAGTGTCAACAGTTCAGAAATGTGACAATAAATGTGGCAAAAAATAATTATGGAAAAAATAACCTATTTCTGAATAAGTTTTCCCCTCTACGAATAAATATACTCAGTTTAAGCGTTCAGCTTTTTTGCAACACTTCAGGGTTTTTAGGCTTTTCTGTAGCTAATAAACGTGGAGAGTGCTGAGTTGTACAAAAACAGAAAGCAAATGCGTAACTGAAATGAAAGCCAGCTCATCGAGATAATTAAACGTGTAATCAGAGTTGGAGGAGAAATGTGCCGAATCAAGAGCAGCAACACAGTTGAGCTTAGTTATTAGATGCAAGTTCCCAAATGCTCTGTTGTCACAATGCAGTGCGGACTTGTTTTCCTAAGATTTGGGCTCCTTATTGAATGTCCTCATTAACTGGGCCCAGCTGTGCTCAGCCTCGCTCCATTAGGTCGAATCAAGTCAGATCTGGGTCCTTGTTACAGAGTATGGGTGACAAAGCTTGTTTATCAGGATTTAAGCTTCAGTGTGTCAGGACAGGTAAGGGAATTTGTTCCAGCTTGTCATCCAGTCTAATTAAAGTTTGCTTCTGAAAGAAGTTTTGTCTAAAGTTTCGTAGTTTGTGCGAACGTTCTCTCAATCTCTCACTGTGAGAACAGGTTTGTTTAGATTTTTGAGATCCATTGCATTCCCTTTGTGCCTCTTTAAAAAGAGTAAACAATCTGCAGCAGGGTAGTTTCTCTTGTGCGTAGTGATGCTTTGTATAAACTTTCCACACCCTTGTTTTCAAAAGAGATTACATTCTTTTATTGTTGTTGTTGCTGTTCTTTGGAACATATTAAATGCAGACAGGTTAATAATATAAGTTTTCCTTTTGTAATTTTGAAATATTGCATTGCTTCCTGTTCTTCTTCAAAGCTCCTTGCCCGTAATGAATGACTATTTATGATGGTTACTGGCATGACTGCACCATGCTTGACTGATTTAAATAAAAGTAACAACTTTTGCTTGCTGAACCTTGCCTCTCCTTTTCTTATCGCCACGTTCTTTCAAGCTGTTGTTTCTGAAGTCTGAATTTGTTGCAACCTGACCAGAACATGATGCACTGCTGTGCTTGCTGTCATCTTATCACAAGTCTTTTCCCTCTGATGGCTGTTTTCTTTGTAGTCACTGATTAACCTCCCTCTTTTTTTTCTTTTTTTCCCTCTCTTCACCTACCCATGCCCCCACACAAACGCTTGTTCCTCTCGCTCATTCTGTCGCTCCTCTGCATCCTGGCCACCAGGTGGCAGTAGGGGACATAGTGAAGGTGACCAATGGCCAGCATCTTCCAGCTGACATGGTTATAGTGTCGTCCAGGTCAGACTCCGTTTTGCGTGCGTGTGTGTGTGTGTGTGTGTGTGTGTGTGTGTGTGTGTTAGAAAATTGTTTGATTAATGCCAGAAAATGTTTTCCTAAATGTGACACTGGCATGCCTTTTTACTTAATTGGGTTTTAATTACGTTTTTGCTGACTGAGGTGGTGTTGGATGATTTAAACAATTCCACATGACTTTAACTGAATTTTAAACAAACCAATTAAATTAATTGTTATTAATCTAGTGTAATTGTATAATTTTAACTTTGCTGCCATTTCTGCAGCGAGCCACAAGCCATGTGCTACATTGAGACCTCAAACCTGGACGGAGAAACCAACCTGAAGATCAGACAGGTACAGTAATCTGTGTTTAGCAGAATTTATTTGGGTTTGGGTGTGCACGGGTTTAACTGTAGGTTTAAAATATTGAAATGGCTTATGTAATGCTTTCTAGATTTAGGAAAAAAGCTGCTGAAAAAATGTTCTTCTCACTTTTTATTTTCTCAAATGGGAAACTCTGCCTCTAGAATAAATTGTTTAAGAAACCATTGTTTCCCTACCCATTGACAGAGTTCCTATACAGTCTGGAAAAGTTAGATTTAAAAAATATATATATTTTCCAGGTTTGGAAAAAGAATAGTGAGGGAAAAATATTTCCGAACATTATTACTTTTTCCCCATCCATGAATCCATTTATTCGCTCATCCATAAATCTTAATTTATCTTCCCACTGGTCTGTATTTCCTTCCATCTGTTGTTCCATCTACGGTTCAATGAGGACTGACAACTGACAGCTTCAGTCCAGGAAAAAGTATGAATTTTTGAAATGAAGATCTGTAGGAACTCCTGTCTTGATTGTGTAGTAAAAATATTTTATACTCTCTTTTACTTCTGTAAGTACACATTTAAAACAGACCAAGGAATGCGGAAAACTTGTATTTTTCCAGCAACTTTACATTGTCAACTTTTCCTCAAATTTCTTTGGACTCTTGTTCTGTTTTGCGCATTTATAAATCTTCCACTTCTTTGGTTTGGCTTTACATGCAGGGTCTTCCCCTGACGGCTGGTTTTCAGACCCTGGATGACTTGATGGCGTTGTCGGGCCATTTGGAGTGCGAAGGCCCCAACAGACACCTGTATGACTTCACCGGCACGCTGCGCCTGGTGAACCAGAAGTGAGACATGCACAGCTTTTAGCAAAAGTTGTATTGCCAAAAACTATGGATGATTTCTTTCTTTTGTATTTTTTCTTTCTTTAAAAAAAAAAACTGGTTGAAGAAATTTTTAAATGACAGATAAATAAAATGTGCACCAATGTAGTTGTGCAACAAAGGCTGTTCAGAGTTAGAAATTTGGATCCTTCAAGGGAACTGACATTCTGAGAATCCAAACATCTGGCATAAGAAAAGCAGAGCCATAAAAGAAGTCAATGTTGATTCCTAAATGCTATAAATTTCCACTCGTGGACGAAATCTCCATTTGCTTTACCTCAGTCCAGCTCCTCTGGGTCCAGACCAGGTTCTGCTGCGTGGAGCCCAGCTCAGGAACACACAGTGGGTTGTGGGAATCGTCGTCTACACTGGCCACGACTCTAAACTAATGCAGGTAGCGCAAACCTCTGCGCTTTGAAAAGCCATGAAAAGTATTCTTTCTATATTTAACAGAAATTGACACAATAATTATAGACTTCAACAAGGAGTTTGCATTTACTCTTATACTTAAAATTAACAAGTTGTTTTATAATGCATTCTCTTTAGTGGTTATTCGACATGACTAATTTATAGATGTAAACAGAGAAGTTTAGCTGGATTTTTCTGCCTCAGACATTACCTTATTACTCCTTTGATTTCGTCACCTTTTCAGAACTCCACCAAGGTGCCGCTGAAGCGCTCGAACGTGGAGCGGGTGACCAACATGCAGATCCTGGTCCTGTTCGGCATCCTGCTGGTCATGGCGCTGGTCAGCTCGGTGGGCGCCGCCATCTGGAATAGGGAGCACACGGACGAGGCCTGCTGGTACCTGTCGCGGGCCGGTGAGAGCATGCGCATATTCACAACGCCTTGCAAGCTGTTGGGTCTAGTGCATGAAAAGCCACAGAAATGCACATGCTTTGCTTTAAAGGTATTTTTTTTCTTCCCCCTCCAGGTGACATCTCTCTTAACTTTGCATACAACCTGCTGACGTTCATCATCCTCTACAACAACCTGATCCCCATCAGCCTGCTAGTTACCCTGGAGGTGGTGAAGTTCACACAAGCCCTCTTCATCAACTGGGTATGAATCATATCTTATTTTATAATCGATTAACTCTGCTAAAATCAAAATCTTCAATGTAATTTAGTGGGATTTTATTTGCTACACCAGGGGCCAAGAATATTAAGCCATTTTGCTTTCAGGACAACCAAATAAAACTTTAGAGCTGCAAATGTCCCAAAACTTTTTGAAAAAAAAAAAAAAAAGACAACTCTTTAGGGAAGTATCTACTTTAGGAAATCTCTTGTCATTTTAAAGAACCAGCATTTTATTTCTATTTTTAGGATTTAAAATAAACATAACTGGTACTTTCAGTGTCATTCTTTGTGGAAATTCAGCGCAAATATTGCAAGAAACTTTTAAAAATGGTTAAAAACCTGCATTGTTAATATAAAAACATTAGTTAATTCTGTATTGTTTTTAGCTAAAGTTTTAAAGAGCCATTGTGGAAAGTCCAAAGAGCCACTCCAGAGCAGCAGGTTGCAGCCTCCTGTTATATTCCTGCTTTATTATCTCCTCAGGACGTTGAGATGTACTACTCGGAGACGGACACACCGGCTATGGCGCGAACATCCAATCTCAATGAAGAACTGGGCCAGGTCAGGTGCAAAACCTCAACAACTGGCTTCTGAATTAAGAGCAGCACAATACATTAAAGCCATCTCTGTCTCTTCCAGGTGAAATACCTCTTTTCTGACAAGACTGGAACGCTCACGTGTAACATCATGCACTTTAAGAAGTGTACCATTGCGGGAATCACATACGGGTCAGTCATCCTTTATTTAAACACCTCTTTTACATCCCGAGTTTACCTGTAAAACGAGGATCCGGATAAGAGAATATGAGCTCAGAATGCTGCTAAATACGCTTCTGCTGTTTCAGTCGCTACATTATGTAGCAGACTAACCCAATTAAGGCTGAGCCGATTGTACTTTTACATGTTTAATCAAAGAAACTAATCACCTGTTTTCGACCTGATTCAACCTCATTCATTACTGCAGCCACTTCCCTGATCTTGACTGTGATCGTTCAATGGAGGACTTCAGGTGAGTGGCCTCCCAAGCTTCCCAATTCTGTTTTGCACGTGTAGTAAATGATTAACTGTGTGCCTGCTTGCTTTAAATGGAGCATTAAACAATGCCTTTTAATCAACGAATCCATTAGTTTCTGTCTAATAACCGAAACATGTTTTTGTCCCTCAGCAACCTGCCGTCCAACAGCCATAACTCCACAGAGTTTGACGACCCGAGTCTCATTCAAAACATTGAAAAGAATCATGTAGGTGTCCTGTTTTTCTTTCTTGTGTTTTAGATTCAATCTAAATTAAAAAGGTTGCAGTGAATGTTGTTATTGTTTCCAACCTTTTTGCCTGTTTTTAGCCAACATCACCTCAGATCTGCGAGTTCCTGACCATGATGGCGGTGTGCCACACTGTCGTACCGGAGAGGGAGGACGACCAGATAATTTACCAGGCCTCGTCGCCGGACGAAGGAGCGCTGGTCAAAGCTGCCAAAGGACTCGGCTTCGTCTTCACAGCCAGGACCCCTCATTCGGTCATCATCGATGCGGTAAGCTTGTGTGGTAAATCTGAGCTGGGATTTTGGATAGAAATTCATAACTTGCTGTGTGAAGGACATGGCAAGGCGATCTCATTGGATGAGGGGAAAACTAGACTTTTTGGACCGATTGTTACCCTTCAATGCGACATCCAGTTTAGAGTTAGAAAATTCTGTGAATTTTCAAAGCTAGCAAACTTTACTTGCAAATTTTATGGGATTAAACAGAAACGGACCTGAAATTTTAAATACTAAAGGTTACTGCATTTCACTTATCCCTGGTAATGTATGTTATTCAGCTAAATCGTGACTAAAACAAATGTCATGTGAGTAAAGTTAAATATTTTTATGCTGTTGCTCAATCACATGCAGCTTCTGGAAATTTTCTGGAGCCTTTTGGCCCATTGTAATGCTAATCCGTAGTGTGAGCCAGGATAATGTCAGTATTATTCAGTGGGAATGCTTTTTCAGGATGGATAGGAATTGTAGGAATTGATAGATGGATGGAGTAAATAAAAATGAACACTTTTTAGATATTTATTTAAAAAAATAAGTTTATTCCGCTTTTGAAATGTCTAAATGATTTTACAAGTATGGACAGTTTCACCAAAAATCTGAAAAGCAACTCTATTCTTTTTTTTTTCTTTCCTTTTTTGGTATAAGTTGACAAGCTTTCTGTGTTTCAGAGAGGAAAGGAAATGACCTATGAACTTCTGAACGTACTGGAGTTCTCCAGGTAATCCTCCCCGAAATGCCCTTGCACCCAAATAGTCGTGTTGTGACATTCCATTAAAACTACACCTTCCTCTTCCCACAGTAATCGCAAACGCATGTCCGTGGTGGTGAGGACGCCCTCTGGGAAGCTGCGGCTTTACTGCAAAGGAGCTGTAAGTTCATCAGATAGTCGTTGTTATTCTGTCAGTAATTTTGAATTTAGGTTGAAATTTAATTTTTTTGTTTTTTTTTAGGATAATGTCATCTTTGAACGACTGACGGAAGCATCTCAGTATAAAGATCTAACCATTGCTCATCTAGAGCAGTTTGCGACTGAAGGTATTGTTTACCCACTGAAAGAACAGCAGATGTCTTCATATTTGCATTCAATGGAGGAAAATAAACTGCAGTACTATCAGCTAACATATTTAACAGGAGAATGAGCTCAGAGGTCCTACTGGACTCTATTCTTGTTTAACGTTTCTAGTAATGATTTACCAGATATCTGTACAATTTCATTTTTATTTTTCATTCTTGCATCAGCTCTAATCCAAGGAAATCTTTGACTGTATTGCAACATTTTAAAACATGATTTGTATTGAGAATATTTTGGCAATTACTATAATTAAGTAAATAAGATTTAGCAAGAATTTTCTCAACCTCCTTCACCTCCCTTTTAAATATGGAGTCATGACAATGGTGTTGGCACAGGTGTGTTTTTTCTGGATAAGATTTGCTGGAATTAGATGCGATTTTGTCTAAATCTGGTGTAAAAACAATAGCAGAGACTTTCAGCTGACTTTCAGGAAGAGTTCCATCTGTAATCTGGTTTAATGGAAAAAGCACACAGTGGAGTAAAAAGGTTGCTGATATCTTTCAATATTTTTAAAACCTACCTTTCTGCAAGCACTTGTCAAAGTAATCCTTTGGAAAACAAGAGCATTAAATGTTCCTGCTGTAAATTTGCTATTTGGCTTTTACTTTCAGTGATTGCACAAATTCAGGAATACAGCTTTAGAACCAATTATTCAGTCCAAATCTCCCCCCTCATCTCATAAATCAGATTTGAACCTGGATTAAAATCTTTTGTGCTTTTGAATGCACAAAAACACACCAAGTGTTTTATCAACTTCACCTGAAAACAGAAGCAGTTTTATCTACCCTTAGTGTATTTTTCATCAGCCTCTCCTTGTTTTGCTCCTTCAGGTCTGAGGACGCTCTGTTTTGCCTATGTGGACCTGGAGGAAGGCGCCTATCAGGAGTGGTTGAAAGAATACAATCGTGTCAGCACTGAACTTAAAGACCGCACTCAGAAACTAGAAGAGTGTTACGAACTACTGGAAAAGGTATTAACAAGTTTAATCTATTGTGTTTGAATGCTGTTGATCTCCCACTAGTGTCGTTCTGCAAATCTTGCATTATAACTGCTTAAGCATTAAATTGGCTACATCTGTGCTTGCTGCAGCATGTTTTGCACCAAGATGTTTTTTTTTATCGCACTGTAACTTCTGGATGAATCTCCTCCAACATGCCTGAAGAAAATTGTTAAATTCCCTCATCAGCCTGTAAATAAGCTCTGCAGAGGCATGCTAGCAAGCTATTAATTTGATTTGGGTACGATGGAGGAGGGATGCATCTAAATGTTCCAGGTTAATAATGGCTCTTGAGTTAGAGTTGACCACCTCAGGTCTGTCACATTAAAAATTCTACTAAAAATACATTAAACTTTGTGATTATAACAATCCAAAATGTAAAAAGGACTCGGAAAACGTTGTATTGAAATGTTTTCACCTTGGGTAAGACTTGTATTTCAAAGCATTTATGGACTGTGGAGTTTGGTTGCCAGCAGGTGGCAGAGTGGATCTACTGATTTGTTGCACCTTTAATGTAATGCACAGATTAAACATTTTTAAGTGTTTCCATTTCTTCATCGTGTATGTTTTGCTTTATGATGCAGCAGTGCGTTTCACGTCTGTCTCAAAGAGGACACTATCTGGTTAAAAACCAAACAGGAGAACTAATAGGTTTAAAAGCCAACTGATTTGGCAGAGAGAGCTGAGGTGAGAAAAGTATGTGAGGAGAAAAAAAAAAAAAAAAGAGGAAGCAGGAGGAGGAGGAAACCTCTGACTGGGAGACCACAAGGGCAATTACCTGCACTGGCGTGCCAAAAGCCCCATAAAACCGGAGTCAACAACACAGTCGTGTTAAGTTGTGTGTCTGTGTGGGTGTCTAATGAGGGCACACAAGCATTTAAACATTGAACAAATTTAAGCTAGCATGGGAAAGAGTAATGAGTTACCTCTTGGCTAGATGGTTTTTCAACTCAAAGTTGAACTGTCTGGCATCGCTTTCATCCTCAAATTAGTCATGTGTAGTGTTGTTGGAATCGTCCACATTTACAGGGACCTGATGTCTGGCTGAAGTCGGTCCTAATATGATTTCTTATAACCTCGTTAACTTTTAACTTTTTTTTTTTTTTTTTACGCCATTACGGGTTCATTTTCCTAGAATTACCTCTGGCTCTGTGCGTTTTGCCAACAGAACTTAATGCTGCTTGGAGCCACAGCCATAGAGGATCGCCTCCAGGCCGGCGTCCCAGACACGATCGCCACGTTGATGAGGGCCGGGATCAAGATCTGGGTGCTCACAGGAGACAAGCAAGAGACGGCCATTAACATAGGTGAGAGAAAATGATTAAATAAAGACACGGTGAAAAAAAACTAAACTCATTCCAAGAAGCCAGACTTTTTAAAATCTCGTAGCTCTGTTTTTCTTTATTTTTTTGCTGATTTGCTGTTTGCTTGTGTCTGACCTGCTAAAGAAATTTGATGAATGGACAAGTGGAGGCCAGAAAGGCCTATCCAGGGTTGGAAAAAATATCTGAAAGTTGGCTACATTAGTTTCTGTAGTGAATTTAGGAACATTTTGCTTTTCCTTGAATTTCAGAATTTGCTGGCTTAAACAAAATAAACATTTATCTAAAAATGGTCAAATAGTGCACTGAATATGAATGAAAAAGTGACAAGTTACTTTTAAAAACCGTAAGAAAGCCTAAATCAATATTGCTCTAAACCGGTTTCTAATACTTTGGGACGGTCTGACAGACCTGGGGCAAAATAAAAACTCTAATTTATGACTTTGGCTCTGTGATTGTAGCTTTATGAGAAAATATTCTTACAAAAACAAGTTTTCCGTTTGTAAGTGTGATTCCTTAATTTCACTTTATTGTGCTGCTCTGTTAAGTTAAAACAACCTTTCTTGCACAAATGCTTTGCTTTAGTGCTTCGGTGCTCCGATTTGGTGCCTCTTATTCAAACATATTCTCCTCCTGATTGAATCCTGCACTCTAAAGGTGCGTCCTCTTTGTACTCAAAAGACTTAAAAAAAAAAATTCAACACATATTCTGATTAAGAAAGTCTGAGCTTATCAAACAGTTTTGAGTTTAGGATCCAAAATGGCGTCCATGCATATCAAGTGCATCAAAAGTTGGCCAAATCCGTTCTAATGGTCCATATTAACAGAGTAAACATAGTATTGTGCGTATTGTACACCTTCAGTTTTGTGTACATGATTCTTTTTGTGTTTAGACACAGAAACGTCATCCGCTTATATGAAGTAAAGTCAGCAGCCAAACAAATGGCAGCTATTTTTTTACAGCGCACTCATCTCAGGTGGGACATCATTTCTACCTCCGACTCCTGAGACAAATCAAACGCAGCACAACTTCCTCTTTAGAGATGACCCCTACACTCTAAGACAGGATTTCTCTGCTGGCATATTTTTCTTTGCTTTCTCGAAGTAGCAGCTCTTCCTGGTAAAATATTGTGACCATTGTCCTCATAGAATTTGCTCCCAGAGAGATTTGTAAGCAAGTTTCAGAGTAAGGACCAGAATATATTTTTGCTGGAGGCATTAAATCTGACTGCAGAAACACATGCTTGGGAGGACCATAGCATAACTGTTTTTCTTGGTTTAAAAAAAAAATCCCCCTTTAGTTTAACAACCTATATGAGATGCAAACGACTAACACTTTCAGGTTGTGTTTTCTGACCGTTTAGCATTTAGTATGCCACATTCACTGATCAGATAAAGGTTTGATTTTGAAGTTGGAAGTCAGCAGTTGGGGCCACCTCTGATTTTTCTGTGCGACTCGACATAAAATTCTACAATTTCAAGACGTTGTACTTTCTTTTTACCGTGACATCAGATTATTACGCTGTCATTTGGTCAGAGATTGAGCAGGTTTGAGTGACGGTCTTTTTTGTTTTTGAGTAAACCCAATCTCTCTCCCATCCTCCACTCTCTCCCCTCTGGTGTATTGTTTTCTCAGGTTACTCCTGTCGCCTGGTGACACACGGCATGTCCCTCATCATTGTCAACGAGGACTCTCTTGATGTGAGTAAAACTTCCTCCTCTTCTTCCTGGCAGCCTCCTGTGCCTGCATCATTTTGTTCAGCACTGGGGGATTTTTTTTCTTCCCCATGCTCCCAAGGGAGGAAGTTGTGTGGTGGGGTGTTTTAACCAGGTTACCGTGAGAATGGGGTGTGGTCTGCAGTCGGATTGGTGGGTGGGGCTCTGTATGTTTCCAGGTGGAAGCAATTAAAGTCTCTGATGTCCCCTTTGGTGAATTGGATGATGATCAGTAAAATATCACACTTTTTATCCAGTGACTGTGTGCACCTTGTTTATTTTTTTAGGGTTACCATTCAAGTATAAGAGCTTTTCTTGTTGAGATTGAATCTTCCTTCTTAAGTTAATCTATGTTTTCCTTGCATTCATGTTTCATGGGTTAAAAATTTCACTTGTTTGCCTTTCGTTTAATAAGATGTTGGCTGCAGAAACGTTCAGCTCCAGAGCTTTTAAGAATATAAACACAACTTACTTTTTATCCTTAAGCTGATGTACTTGAGCTGACTCGTTCTAAGGCCTGTCATCCCGTCCACACTGGGAACAAAATGAGTCATTGCTTGAGGAGCTTTTACTATTGGATCTATTAAGGAACAAACTGCTGGACAGACTAGCTAAAATCATTATATGCTTAAGTGGTTACAACAATAAATAGTCCATAAACGGCTCTGTTGAGAACAAACTGCTCATTTCCAGAGTAGTGCGTGGTTGTTGGACACTCCAGTTTATCTAGTGCTCTCTAATTTAATCGTGTAATAAAGTAAAAGTAGTGTAAGACAGCGGTTCCCAAAGTGTGGTTCAGGTGTTTAGTTTTTCAGAACCTTTTAAAGGGGCTGTAATATGTAAAATTGACTTGTTTTGAACTCTACTTCATGTTGTATTGTTGTTCCCTCATCAAAAAACATACCTGGAGTGTTGCCTCGATTCTTTCATGCATGTTTGAAAAAATTCTTGAATCTCCCGTTGCTCTCACAAAGCACCGCCTATTCCCATAAAGCAGTTGTAAACGGCATAATGCACAACACTATCACCACCATTTGTTGTGGCAATGTTTTAAAGGTGGAGTATGAGAAAGAGCAGGAGCTTCTTAAAGAGACAGAGGCCCAATTTCATTTCTTTTAAGTTATGTTTATTTAAAGCCATTTTATAACAACTAAATTGCACCATGTATCTGGAAAATATGCAATACTGAAAAAAAATTACATAATAAAGGGGTTAACAAAAGTAGCTAGAATAAATCAAGGCAATATATTGGCTGCTGTTAATGCGGTTTAATTGAGAGTAAACATGCTTATAAAGTGGGTCATGTATTATTATCTTAACAGTTTGGTAAATTGTGGTTTTTTTGGCTGAAGTAAAAGTTTATTTAGTCCAATAGAATCTATCTGATCATTTGACATGGGCAGGAGAGCAGGAAGTCTCTGAAAGTCAAAGTACAATGATTGGGTCGCTGCTTTTAAAAATGTAATATGCTTTTGTAAATTTCCTGTTGTGGACATTGTGTTGTTGTTTAGTCATAAAAATTAGGTTGCAGCTTTTCTTATATACTAAAGCATTATTCTGTGCATGGATATCAGTTTGTGGGTCCAAAGTGTGTCATAAAGCAAAAAAAAAAAAAAGTGGAGATCTATGCTTGGTTTGTAACTTTCTTGCTTCAGCCTCTCAGTTGGTGGGCATCCTGGTCTGCTAGCTCGTAGAATAATTGCGTTACTGTGGCGCATGGTCAGCGTGAGCCCTTTATATGGCTAACAGGGGACCTAATTTGAGAGCGGTGTAAAAAGACTTTAATTTGTTCATAATTACACATTTAAATGCACACTGGTACTCACCATCACTTTAAAATGTTTGCATTGTGACAGATAAATGGAGCACTTGCGAGATTTCTCACTTTATCAAAGTGATGCTCCAAGGCAAACTCTGAGGTTTCCAGACATTGTGAATCCGGATGGCATGCAGAGCCACTTAAAAGCTGAGTAAATTGAGTTAGAACAGGGTGCATGTATTAGGTTTAGACCTACACTTTATGCTAAACGGGTGACAGCTAACACAGTTAGTGCTCTAATCTGATCAATCAAATTATTGCTTGTTTTTATTTTGAATTTTTTTTTTCTAGAAGTCTATGTGTGGTTAGTTTGACGTTTGCTGTGTGGTTAATAGTCGATGTGAAGGGGGTCAAATTCACTCAAATAGACGGTGGATTGCAAGTATTTTTTTCCCCTGTTCTTTATTTTTGCCACACTCAACAGAGATTACTGGCCCCGACTGCTCATGAGAAAAGGTCTAAGTATGTTTTGCGCGTACATGTGCGCAGGGAAAACACTCTAATCTTTCACAAAGAAAAATGTTTTCATACATAAGAAGAAAAATCCTGAATGCCTGAGTGACTTTATATGAAGCAGGATAAATGGTGCTGTCTGCCGATGAGGCGGCATAAACAGAGGTCTGTGGGAAGTTTCATTGAACTGAGAAGGTGAGGCGTTTTGTTTTTTTTTCTTGGATGTATTTTACCCAAAGCAGCAGGAAATTTGAGATGAACAGTCGGATGAGACCTCAGTGGTGTGCTTTGAGTGGACTTTGCATTAATCTTTTACGTTTTGACGTGAGGAAGCTGGAAAGATTTCTTAGAAATTGTAGCTTTAAACTGCAGCAGAAGAAACATGCATGTGGTGTTAATCCCTCCAGTCTATCAGGATGACTTCAGAGAGCTCTTGATGTGCGTGATGCAGATGAAAGCCATGCCATCCTCAGCTTAACACTTGTCTGCCGTTCACTTAAAATAACTCACATGAGGTCCGCTTTCTGTACGCATGTGGGCCTGTTTGAAGGTCGAACCTGCACATGAGTGAAAACAGAAGCTGCTTATCAAAATCTCTCTTCGAGGTTGACCTTTTGCTCCCATTTGTATCAGGCACTGTAGCTTCGCTGGTGATGTTTTGGACTTGTGTGCGTGTGTCAGTGCTTTTTTTTTTCTTCTTCTTCTTCTTCTTCTTCTTCTTCTTTAAAAGATCAAGGAAAACTCACGTCTGAAGCCCACTGTTCTTATTTTTCTTTTGTGGATGGATTTTGACTTCATTATTAAATTGGACTTCACAGATTTGTCTGTATCTTCAGCAGGCTATGTTAAATTAAGCTAAAGTGAAAATTAGTCAGAAGGAGGAAATATTCTCCTGATTGGGCAAATCATTATTGCAAACAAAGTAAGAGATTTGCTAATATGTCTCAGGATTAAGATTTACGTCCACCTTTAGATTATTGGAAGCTAATTTTATTATTAAATACATTAAGCCCTACCTAATGCTGACTTGAATAAGCTAATTTAATAAACAAGTCAAATCTGAAGAACACCACGAAAGGCACAACTCTAATTCTAGTCTATTGCTATCGGAACGTTTTGTGTCATGAATTGAACATACAAATATACTTATTCCAAATAAAGAATTTAAGTTTTCATTTTCACTTGAACTAAAAGTTTGAAATGATGCAAACAAACTCACCAGCAAAGGGAAACAAATGATTTGTCACCGTTTTTATCCATTTCTGTGATCATCATATACTGTGACAATGTGAGGCATGTTTTCTACACACCTCTACTGTTATGCCTCATATTTTTCAACACCAAAAAATATAATAAGAACATGTATTAAAAAAAACAAATTTGTAAAATCTTACAATTTGAAGGATAATCTCTAATATGTTCTTTGCATTTGTGTTTCCTGAGAGAACACTTGTTTTAATTTAGCCTGTTGGATATAGGCTTGAACATCATCAACTTGAGATTACAGATTTTTCTTGCTTTGGTTTTGTCCAGTAGAAGTTCATCACTGTGGCGAAATGTACCGCTGGAAAAAGACATTTTTATGCATGGCATCCAAAATATTATTATAGCTGACATTACTGCATTAACAAAAGTTAATGCAATAACTTTTGTTAATCGGTGTGCTGTCTGGTGTGTGATCCTCCTCCTCACGCCGCTACCTCCACATCTGTCAGCATGCTCTTTATTCTCAGGAAGCGACCACACACCCTGGGTGCTTTGTGGCAGGAAAAGGTAGACTTAAGAGCAGAAAACAGGAACAGTATATGTGTGTTTATCCTTTTTGGAGACACAGGAGTGGGTTTGTGAATAAAGCTGTGGGGACTGTTTATTTGGCTCCATCCATGAGCTGTTGACAATCTGGGGAAAGGTAGTGTGTTTTTTTTTTTTGTTTTTTTTTACCAGCCCGTTTTAGGGCGATGAACGAGCGGTAACACGATCTCCTTTTGGTGCTCCTCCTCACCAAAACAAACCCCGAGACCAATGCCTCCTGGGTAAATGGTTTGCGAGCGCCGACGCCGTGACATGCGCCACCTGTCACCTTCAGATCAGCCGCCACACACAGACCTGCACAAATCTTCACCCTGCTCCTCTTGAAGTTGTTTAAAACTTGAAATCTCAGAAGCAGACACAGGTTGCGTCTTGGCGTTTCCCCATCTCTGCTTAACTTCACCCACTGTTTACCCAAGACCAAGTGGCACTGGGTCCTCCTGATCAGCATGATAAACGTGTAGAACAAACGTCCCATCAAACTTTCCCACAATCGCCAGGCGCTCGTCACGCTGCCCGCAGTACAACCCTTAAACAAACACTGCCTTTCTTCTGCTCATTCATCTTCTTTATGTGCACACACACACACACACAGAGCTTTGCAGTGTGTGCTCCAGCTTGTAACTGCCGCTGTTCTCATGGCTGAAGTCCTCCTGTGTGACCCTGGCTGCAGAGGATGTGGGTTGTTTGCACAGATGCATCGTCTGATAATTAAACGGTATATTGCATCTCACCGGTGACAGAATCTGCACTGCTAAAATGAGCGTGTCCTTACCCGCCTTCCCCCCCTCTCACTCTGCAGTTTTTTTTTTTCCAATGCTTGTCTGGTCACCAGTCCATGTCTGTCTTTCCACATGTCTCTGTAGCAGCTCACAGATACATGGCCTTGCAAAAGTTTCCAAGCCCTTTCAATCTTTGCACACTTTGTCCTGTTACAGGCACAAGCTTCAATGTATTTTATGATTTTTTTATTTTTTTTGTGTGTGTGTGTGTGTGAGAGACACTTAAGTTTTAATGTAGTGGAAGAAAAATTCTGCACGTTAGTTTTCCACGTTATTTTTGTAGTCACAAATCTGAAACGTAATGGTGTGCATTTCTTTCCACCCTGCTTTTACACTGATACCTCTACATAGAATCCATTGTAGCTTTCAGAAGTCTTGAGTCTTCCGTGAAGTAGAGCATTGGCAAACATTAGAAAGCTATGAAATCAACAGAAAGCTCAGAGATAAAGTTGTTGACAACTTTTTATCACAACCTGCAAGCAAAAAACATTATGTTGAATGAAATCCTGTTTAAGGTTTGCCTGATCAGCGCCTTTAAGCTCTGCAGAGACCTGGTAGTGAGCCATTGATTTGATTCACGTGTGCAGAAGCATGGATGCGTCGTAAAGTTACAGGATGGTAGCTCTCGAGGACTGGACTTGGACACCCCTGCCTTAGGAGGTGAGAAAGTTGCAGGCCCGACTATACTTTTCTGGGATGAACTAGTGCAGCAGCAGTGAGACTTCTCATCTCAGACTTCACTTCTGGAAGAAAATTCCTATGGACCCACTTCTAATTCTTGTAGAAAGCCTTTCTGGAAGAGTCGCAGCTATCTGCAAAGTGTGGACAGACCAGTATCATTTTAAACCCTATGGATTAAAAATGGAAGGTCGCTTCAGAAATGAACATTTAAATGTTGCGTAGAGTTGTACCTTTTTATGTGATCTGAAAATAAGCAAAATATCCTGTTAATTAAATATGTTTGGGTTGGTTGTTTTAATTTTTATTGTCCCTTTCTTTTAAAACGAAGTCACAGTGTGACCTGGGACGCCTCAGCTTGCCTCCATGCACCACCCAGTTTCTGACCCAGATATAAACCTGAAAAAACGTCCATGCCGTCTGGCCTGTGAATGCTGTCTGCTAGATGTGCCTCAGTGTTTGTGTCTGTGGTCCCGAGACTCTCCGCCTGCGTCCAGACCAGATGCATATGAAACATAAACATTTAGTTTGGAAGCTGAAATGTCTACTAATGAGATCAGTCATGTTGTTGTTGTTGCAATTAAAAAATAAGACTTTTTTTTTTTTTCTTTTTCAACATAGTTTCCAGAAATAGAAGGTAATTTGGCGTGAGAAAGACTGAGACCTTTTCTCTTTCTTGCGTCAGCGTTTCTGTTTAAGTACTAACAGACCGTAGTGGACCATTGTGAACTATTCTTTATGTTAAGACAGTTTTCTCGTCGGGTTGGTCTGGACTTGGTGTGCGGTTGCAAAAGCCAGCCATTGTTCAAACTGTAGTTACACTTTAAATCCCCGTAGCTCTCCGCAGGTTTATCCTGGTTATTATCCTGGGTTATCGTAACTGCCGCTCAAGCTTTGTCTGAACCTGCTGCGACAGGTTACAGTGGAGCATTAGGGCCCAGTGGCAGCTACAGGAGACCATTTCTGCGCCTTCGTGTCTGCATTCAGATCAGCTATCATGCTATAAAGCACAACTTATTAGTGAATTAAATGTGATGGGATGGACTCACTAATGGCTAAACATGACCAAACTTTGGGCGTGAAAGTGTGCAAGACCTTAAAACTAAAGCACACACTCTACACGTACTCATCAGCACCAAGGTTTTGAGTCTGAGAGCTCTGACAACCTCTAATCCTTTCATTATGTTTTTATTTTCCTCTTCCTTGTTTTGGGCAAAAAGGTGAAGGCAAACAGGAATTCCAGCATTCAAAGGAAAAACACACAGCCCCCGGGCTGAGAAAACAAGAGGGAGGAATTTTTTAGGGAAGAGAAGGGACCTGTGTGTGTGTGTGTGTGTGTGAGGTGAGTTTGCGGAGGGAGGGCATGCACGTGTGCATCGCTATTTGGCAGGAAGAAGAGCAGCTGCTTTGTTCATATGGTTGCGTTTGATACATTCATGTCTTTTGCATGCTATGCGGGCAGGAGGGTCACCTCTCTGCGGGTTGCTGGTTTCTCTAACATTTGATGTTGTATTAATGTTTGCTGTGTAATGTCTTGATGTTTTTCTTTCTTCTTTTTTTTTCCAAGGTGTTTCAACAACAAACTTCAGTGCATTTTTTTAAAAAAGATTTTATTTGATAGACTAACACAAATAAAACCATTTTTAATTTTAAAGTGGAAGGAAAAGATGCGTGGTTGTGGAAAATAAATACAAAAATCCTAAAAGTTTGCCACATTTTTATGTTCAACTTCCCTGAGTTAATTTTTTGTAAAACCTAGAAAAAATGTTTGTGCACCGCACCTTCTTAAAGCAAAATTAAAACGTAAAAATCACAGAGACTGATTTTGTAATTAAATCTGGACTTTGACTTGGCCATTCTAGTACATGAGTGTGCTTTGATCCAAACCAATGTAGCTCTGAATTTTCTCTTTACTGTTGCTGTCCTGCTGGGAGGTGAATATTTGCTACATCATCCATGCTGAAGAAAACTGTCCCCATAGCATGACAGTACAGGGTGCAGGGGTGTAATTTTGTTGTTGTTGTTGTTTTTCTCCTCCATGCAACGTTTTTCTTATAAACCAAAGAGTTCAGTTATGTTTTGTTCTGGGAAAACTGCAAAAAGGATTCTGTATGTCTGCCTTTCAACACTTCACTTCTCCTTGCTACTCTTCCAAAGAGTCCAGATTTGTGCAGTGCAGATTTGTTCAATAATGTCCTCTAGCAAGTTTTTGACTCTTTCATAGAACTGCTATATTGATTGTATCTGTTTACTAAGTGGGAAGCTTCTGAAGGCAATCTGCTGCATTTCATTAAAGAATAAGTAAAATGAATTAATCCAATTCAGCGGGAATAACCTCTTTCGCAAGGGACCTTTCACTTAATTATTTTTGTTCGTGCTGTCGTAAACAATTGTTTTTAGAGAGAACATGCATTTTAAATGTTCTCATGTGCTCAAAAAAATTTAACTGGTTAGGTTGCCAAGTTTTTTTTGCTGATGTAACAAACATTTTCATTGGATAAAAACCTCCTTGTACTGTCTGCTTGACTGGTAGTATTTTACTTATTTTAACCTGAATTTATCTTTTAAATCTTGGTTTCCCTTTAATCAGCTAAAGTCTGTTTGAAGTCCAAGGGACTTCCAAAGTAAATAAGGATTTGAGTCACTGGATATAACTAATTCAGGTGTGTGTGTGTGTGTGTGTGTGTGTGTGTGTGTGTGTGTGGGGTGGTCAGGTTTATAGCGTGTCTGCTTCCCCACATGGAGTTCATTACACCTCCGCTGGATGTTTGTTTTCTCTATTAATCCCTGTTCCTCCATTATCAAGATCTCAATCAAAACAGCCCCAAACCTCTGCGCTGTAGGCGACCTGGCATTCACACACACGCAAACACTCACGCAGACACGCATGCACAGGTACCTTTTGCTGCTACTTGTGAAGGCGGGATTTCACCCATCTACACCGGTTCAGCTCATTTTTTTTTAACTTCGGTTCTGTTTTTTGCTTGTTTTTTTTCCTCTTGCTGTCATGTGCTGCAGCGTTTAAAGGAAGGATTTGGGGTTTTTATGGACCGATTAAACGTACCTTCAGGACTTGGCAGCGTCTGCACGTTGGAAGAACTGTGAACTTTATATTGGCATTTTTAATTATTTTTCGGGGTACACAGAAGCAAATTGTTTCCCCAGATGAAAGCCGACCGCTCAACCAAGCACACATGGATTCGATTTACCTGCTGGTGGCTTTGACCTTTCAGCAAACCAGCTTGTGTGTTTTGATGTGCGTGATTTGCATTTTCATCACTTTGTAAGACAACAGCGTCCACATAAGAAAACATGGGAAAGAGAAACGTGGTGGTTTGAAACATCTGCTGCCTCACTGCAGGAAAGGAGGAAACATTTTAAATCAGATTTAGTTTACAAAGAGTTTTTGTGGCAAGATTTAGATTTATGGCAAGAGATTTATCATTTTAATGCCAACAGCATTTCCTGGTGTAATCTTATTAAGGTTTGCATCTGTTTTCTTCTGACTTATGATGAGATCTTGGTAATGTTAAAAATTTTAATTTGCATCTTTTCCTCTGTGCATTTGTCTTCCTTCAGGCCACTCGTGCCACGCTCACCACCCACTGTTCCTCCCTGGGCGACTCTCTGAGAAAAGAAAACGAACTTGCACTGATCATCGATGGCCAAACTCTCAAATACGCTCTGTCCTTCGAGCTCCGCCAGGCCTTCCTCGACTTGGCGCTGTCCTGCAAAGCTGTAATCTGTTGCCGGTAGGGGGGAATCATTCATCATTTATTGTGGATTTATCATGCAAAACCTTTTTTATGTTGATGAAAACAAGTCAAGAAGGATTGAAAGCAAAATCACTGAATGGGATTTTTCTCAAAAAGTGAAGAAAAATGGTTTTAAAAATCTGTTTATGATGACATAAAAGTAAGAAGTGCAAATCCATGCTTTCAAATGAAGTTCACTTATTGAATGTGTTTGTTGGGGAGTTCCTTTGTTGTTATTATTACAAAATCATTGGTTTCATACTTTTTTTTTTTTTACAAACCCAGTGAGCACCTAGTTTCTGCTTTCCACAACGTTAGTATTTTAAATCGTTGATTTTATGATGCCGTGCAAGAAGGTTTGCTGTAATAAAACTATAAAAGAGAAAATATGAAAAACACATTTATGGCTAAACAAAAATCTTAAATTTCTTTAACTAACATTGCACATTTATAGACTGCAGTTACTTTAATAAGTTCTTAAAAAAGAACAACAATTTCAAGTTGCAATCAAGTCAACTCTCAAATGTTAATGTTTTGTGGCTGAAGAAATCCAACAGCCAAAGTTTCCCCACAGTCTGGAGGTAAAACGGCAGTTTTGTGTTTTGACAAAGACCGACTGAATTACACCACATCACTTGATTCTTTGTTGTTAGCCTGAGAGACTGTGCATGAGGACGGTGAAAGTCGTGTCATGTTCCTATATTGAAATGTCATCAGTAACTCACTGCTGATATCCCTATAATGGATGCTGTCATTTGACGTCACACCTGATTTCAAAGTGTATCTAGTCCATAAAGCAAACTGCATGTTCCTTCTTTTGGTCATGTTGCAGTCGGAACCAGTTGAATTTGTCCACGTCTCCCTGAGTGCATTTCTGTGTGTGTTTGTTTGTAGCCAGGAGGGATGTAAAAGAGTCTCTCTTCTGTATCCAAGCCATATCCGGACTCTGGTCTCACAGGCCTTACAAACAGCCTCCAACTTCTTTCTTTCTTTCTTACAAACAGCCTCCAACTTCTTTCTTTCTTTCTTTCTTTCTTTCTCTCTTTTTCTCTCTCTTCTCTCTCTCTCTTTTTCTCTCTCTATCTTTTTCTCTCTTTCTCTCTCTCTCTCTCTCATGTTCACTTCTCTTCTCAAGAAGAGAAGAGTACCTTGATCTAATTTAAAAAAATTAAAAAAATCCCCAGATGCACCAAGAAAACACCCCTTTATGAATACAATTAGCAAGTTTTCTTGGTTGTATATTTTCAAAGCTTTGTGCAGGTTATGAAAACTAGTGTTTGCTTTTTACCTCTAACAATAAAGCTGTATTCTTATGATTCCCACATGCACAGGCGTACTTCACTCCACAGAAGTCACAGATCAAATACATCCTTGAGGATTTTTAAACTCCAGCTTTTCTAACTTTCCTTAAGAGCTAGCTGTGCTGCAGTGCTAACACTGGCTTTTACATAGGCACAAATGACACCAATATCAAACCAATATTAAAATAATTATCTCCCAAAATGATTTCCACATTGGCCAAAAATAATCTGCTGATCATAAATAATTGCATAAGTTTTGAGTCACAAGACTTTAAACTTTCTATAGCAGCTGTCTGTGCTGAAATACACCAATTTATACCACCGGAGCAAAATACACTTGTTATAAAATGTAACTTATGCTGTCTGTGTGTATTTGCAGAGTTAGCATATGATATTGGTTAGTCATGATAAGTTGAAACAGCAGCCCATAACAAAACTGAAAACTACTAAAGACATTCACTAAAATTATCACCCAAGATGTTTTTCACATGACAAAAATTAACAAATCATAAACAATGTCATAACTTTAAAGATATCCACTCTAAACAGATTTTTTTTTGCTAACTTCCTGTAGCAGCTAGCTTTACTGTTGTGCTGACATTAGTTTATTCATAAACATGAAGCTTAAGTGGAGATTAGGTTCCAGCAGTTTTTCTTTTTGTTTTTTTAACTGTTTTTATCGTCTAACATTAGTGAGGCTAAGTTCAATTTTTAGACCCTGCTTATGAAGAAGTACATTTTCTTTAGTGTAATTTTTATTATTATGATGTTAAGGTTAAACATTATGTTGAGCTAAGATATTAGTTCATGTTTTTATTATGGTTGTACTTTGTTCATCAACCATTTTACTTTGAAGAACATGGAAAAAATTGTTCCTGACTGAACAATAATCTGTAACAATAGTCATCTTTTGAGTTTGCAAACCTCCAAAACTGGGATTGTAACTTTAATTATATTTCCACTATTGGTTCTATTGAAGCAAACAAACTATATGCTGTTTTAACTTAGGAAAACTTGTTTCATTTTAGATTGGCTATATCTTCTAATATACACGATATCAAAATGTGACTGTATTTACTCTAAAACAATCTGATTATGGTGACATTTGGTAGATGTTTTTAATCTTGTATCTTTGCTGTCGTCTTTGATCAAAGACAAATTAGTCCAAATTGCACACAGAAGATATTTTTAAACACTAAGGAATCTGCCGAACAACAAGAAGCCTTTTATCAAAATTACTGTCGATGGTTAAATGATGTGAAGCTAAATTTAAAATCCAGCGATCAGATAAACTTGCATAAAAAAAATAAGGTTGCTCAATGAAACAGAACTGTTTGCTTGGCATCCCAAGGGAGACTCCATCTCCTCAACAAGGAACCAGGATTTTTTTTTTTTTTTTTTTCCTCTGGTGAGGAGGTATTTATGCATATGATGAGACCTAGATTTGAATTTCATTAAAATTGTCTGTGAAATGACTTATGATCTTCTGTGTATGATGAATCAAAGTGGGGGAATGGGTTTTGTGTGTGTGTGTGTGTGTGTGTCTCTCGCTCTCAGGGGACCGTTGGGTCGAGTGTGCTCGGTACGCTTGGGTTCCTGACTTCACTGTGCGTTTGTTTATAAGAGGACTTGGCGGCTGCTTATTTTCTGCTCAGCTCCACCGTGAAGAGCTTTCGGGAGCCTTTCATCTTCCCAGCTCCACTTTACACAATCCCAGACTCTGTTGGCCATGTTTAGAGGGAAGCTAGAGGCGGAGATGAAGAGAGATTTGTGGTCAGAGGCCAAGAGATGCAGGAGCGCGCACTTCAGATGCAGAAACAGGAAAAGTGGAGGGCAGAGTTAGATCCCATCCTTCCTTAATGGCCTCGGAAGTGAGGCAGCTGAGGTTTAGTCCCTGCTACTTTCCTGTGGTGGTTGGGTGATGTGTGTTATAAGAGGGTTCATGTCATTGGAACAGCAAACTTTTGCACATGATTTCATGAGTGCAAGAAAACCACTCGGAGCTGGTTATTTAGCTCATCTGAAGAATGGTCCAAATTGATTCTTTGTAGCTCGTGGGCTTCATTTAAGTGCCTCCTGAGGACAGGGGATCATCGTACAGTATGCCTGTAATTTAATTTAGTCATAAAAATCATCTCATTTTGCTCATTTTGTTCCCTGTCCATGTGACGCCTAATGCAATTTTGTAATGTCGTTATCACAGGAATTGCACACATGGAAGGGGATTGCTCGCTTTAACCTGACCTCTCTTTTTTTAACAGCAGCTTTCAGAGACTTTGTGACTTTTAAGAATATATTGTAGCTTAGCTAAAGCTATTTGATCATCACCTCATTCGTTACTGACAGAGAAGCAACTGATGGTCACTGCTAGAGTTTGACCCATCAAAGAACTGCGGCCGATTTCCGATCTCCAGTTTAATCCGCCGATGCAGACTTTAGCTGATCCTGATTTTTCTTGAAGAAATTCAGCCATGAAAACAAGCAGCTGTCAGTAGCACAGAGGTTGACAGGGACAAATGCATCAAATCAAGTCAAATTTTATTTGTATGGCACATTTCAGCAACAAAGCATTTCAAAGTGCTTCGCATCATAAAAACACAACAATACAAAGTCATAGAACACAGTCAACAATTGAAACATGTAGTCACAAGCCGTCGATAATTAAAAAAATGCATAAGGGGCTTTTTGACCAAGTGTTGGCTCTTTTAAATGTTAATGGTAGAGTTTCACTCTTTCATTGCTCTGCAATTAAAGATGCATTTGAGAAAGTTTAAAAAAAAAAAAAAACTAACTTCCATTGATGCAGCTTCATTCTGCATCAATGCTTTCTTTTCTTTCTGCGTTTTTGTCACATTTTCTTGCAGTAACCAATCAGTTAATGCCACACTGTCAGCGAGGGAGTAAAACAAAGACTAAATAATTTGTAGTTGAAGTTATTCAACTGTCCTATTTGCTGGTTAGTATAAGCTCCAAACAATTAAATTATGCCTTTTTTTGTGTTACAACATTAAGATTTTTGTTGTGTAAGCAACTCCTCAAAAGGCCTGTAATACATGTCTGAATCTGTTCAATATTTTAACAAAGCTCATGCAAAAATAAAAAATATGGAGAATCTATCTGCTTGATGCTCAACAAGAGCTTGTACAATTACAAGTGCTTTACTTCCTTTGCACTTCATCTCTAATCCCGGTGCGTGTATCACGTTGCTGCCATGTTTCCTCCTATGAGACCGATCTGTTTTCACTGTACGTTTTTCAGATGGTACATGATGAAACTCTCTTAAGAGCTTGGCTGCAAATTAACTGGAAACTGACAGAGGGCTTTTTACACACTCTTAAGGAGAAATTCACTCCAGGGTGCAACTTCTGAGAATGCAAACACTGTGTGTGTGGCCGACGGTTGTTTATTACACGAGTTATATTTTGTTTTTGGAAGGAAGCTGAAGAATTTTGAAACATTACCAAGAGTAGTGAATTATTGATCTAAACTTTTTTTTACCAAGATGGTGCCTTCTTTGTGTAAATTGTTGAACAAAGAATATAGTTTCTCTTTCTCTCGAGGCAAAATATGTTTTTTTTTTTTTTTAGATCAACGAAACTGTGTGCATGACCAAGAATAGAGTTTTTCAAGGAATGCACATAAATACAGGTTGTGATTTAAAAATTAAAATATTCGAAACACAGCTGCATGATTCACAAGAGATGTGAAAGCAAACACTGTACTCTTAAAAACAGGGATGTGGAGCTGAATTTTGGCGGAGAATTTGAGAACTTCCATTTGGAAAAATGGATAGATCCGCTTCTTGGGATCACATCAGGAAATCTCTAGTCAAAGCAGTTTTCAAGCCATCATTCTAAAATGATGTGGCACAACAAATCATGACTCTCCTAAATGGACGAGAGAGCCTTGATCAACGAAGCAGCTGAGAGGTGCTTCTGGAGGAGCTGCAAAGATCCACAGCTCAGGTTGAACAATCTGCTGATGTAACGTTTACTCATGCACTCCACAATTCTGGCCTTATGTGAAAAGATTGCAAAAAGAAATGTAGAAAATAAACAAGAAGCCGCATTTATAGTTTGGCACAAGCTGTTTTCTTTGTGATCCACGGTAGTGGCACAATCATGCTGCATAGAAGTCAAATTATTTTATTTTTATTTTTATTTGTACAGCACATTTCAGCAACAAGGCAGTTAAAAGTGCCTTACATTATGAAAGCATCATACAGTCACCATGGAAGCTTTCCTTCAGATACGTGGAAATTAATGATGAGGGGGAAGGAAATGGATAGAGCAGATGGAAAATATTACTCTTTCCTTTATGACTGTTTTAGTCTTGTACCTGTAACTGCAGCAAATACTTGTTCTGGAAAGTATTTGATCTAAGAGGTTGCTTACGTTATGCAATGCTACTTTAAATTGGAAAAATGAAAATAAAAAACAATTGTCTCAATACTTTGTGTTGGTCACAAAATAGCAGTAATGTGGAAACAATTCAGATCATAGAAGAGGCATTAGTGCTTTTGCAAGATGGTGTCAAAAACTCAACGAGTCTTGACATTAATTAGAAACCAGTTACATTGAGTTTCTAAGTGAAAGCCAGGCATAAAGCTATTAAGTATTTTGTGCCATCCATTCATAGAAACCCGTCAGTAACTTGAGTTGTCTTCTCGGTGGCTCAGTAAATGCAGCCTGACACCTTGCCGTCCTCCCTCGGCGTCCTTCAGGGAAGCACCTGTAACTGAGCCTCCTGCCATCTTCTTTTGTCAGTGAAGAAACGGAACCGGTTATAGGCCGAGTATCAGTGATTCGGGTCAAGAGGGTGGAGTACCCCTGGAAGCTCCCAGAACACACCCCGCTCAAGATGCATGCAGTCATAAACGCACATCGAGGATGACTGCCACCAAATCTGTTTAGTAGAGAAGTGAGCATTTGCTTAAAGCTTCTGGTAACTGTGGCGAGTCTCCAGCAGCCTCTCAGCAATCGGCTCTTGCGTCTTCTGGCTTTGTTTGCATTAAAGACTGATTCAATGAATGTATACCTTCTTTTAAAATACATTTACCTTCCGATTTAATCCCCAGTTCAGGCAGCTGCATCCATTTAATATTGACCAGAAACTCTCCGTCTGTTCCCTACAGAGTGTCGCCGCTGCAGAAGTCTGAGATTGTGGACATGGTGAAAAAGCACGTGAAAGCCATCACTCTGGCGATAGGTGATGGCGCCAACGATGTGGGCATGATTCAGACGGCTCACGTTGGGGTGGGAATCAGCGGCAACGAGGGCATGCAGGCCACCAACTCCTCAGACTACTCTATCGCACAGGTGGGAGCAGATTTCTGGTTTCTTTTTAAAGAGTGTAATGCAAGTAGATTTAAGAACATAATTCAAAATGTCTTTGCATGTATTTGTAAGAGAATATAGACCTCTGCCTTAACTGAGATTTCCAAAAGGCCAATGACATTACAAGTGTCAGAGGTTGAAAACTGGAATGGGTTAAATGAAGCCCTTTTCCTGCTCTCGTTAAGCCTTCCTGTTATCATTCTAATGTCTCTCACTCTCATAGCAGTCATGTCTCAACATTTAATGAACATAGAGCCGTGTGTTTACCGGTGTGAGGAAACGTTCACCAAGTCAACTAACAACCTCCGGTCACCAACTGATTTCTGAGTGCGGGTCTGCTTACGACCGGATGTATCATCGGAAAAACCAGCCGATGGTTCAGATTCGAATGGCTTGAGAACAAAATGTTAGCATTTACAGCTTGAAAGCTTTAATGATGTAAAATGTGTCCAAGGATTCCACAAAGTCACCTAAAACTTTGCAGACAGGTACAGCGTGAAGCTGTTTCCTAAAACCAAGCTAATGGCTGGGTAGAAATAACAAAGTGTTTAAGTGTAAAGTATCAAACATTTTCAAGCATTTATGTAGGGTTTTTTTTCCCTTAGAAATTACTATATGTCATCACCTTTTTGTAAAAGTTGTTGACGCTGTTGAAACGTCTTCAGTTACTGAGTTCTGGCTACTTGCTCTTCCCCTCATCCTGCTCTTTAACATCACCCCAGGGGAGGGAATGAAAGGAGATTTCACTTACAAAGATCAGTGAAGTATCATGTTTTCCATATGAAAACATTGCTCTCAACAGGCCTTTACAGTATAAACTAAGCCAATGCAATAGTAGTCAAAACACAAGCAGACGCAGGTGTAAAGATTTCACTCGTATTCACTTTGGTGGCCGTTATTTTAGGAGTCAGTGTTTTGTGTTGCAGTAAATGTAAAGTTAATAATGAATGCATGTGTTAGCATTTTTAGAAATAACATTTTTATCATATTTTATGTAAACCCTCCCGACTCCACTAAGGGACAAGGGTGTACAGAAGATGGATGGATGGATGGATGGATGGATATTTTATGTAAACTTAAATTGTGTCCTTGCTTCCTTCAGTTTTGCTAACCGTCCACAGGTGAATCTAGTCACTTAAATTTAAGAATCCACAAAACACAAGTCAAAATGAAAAATTTATATTTTATACCACCAGTGAGATCAACAAGAGCAGAAGACAACAAGTTTAATGGGTCTTAAGTTGAAAACAATATGGTGGCTTAAGGTTTTTCAAAAGACAAAGTACTCTTAGATTTCCCAGCGTGAGATTTTATAAATGTTCTTATTGGCACAGGAACCTCTTAAAAAGCACTTTAACACATATGTACAGCTGGAGGTGACTGGAGGTTTCCAAAATATAAAAGGAAGCTGTATTTTGTTGAAAAAATATGGGACTCTAGCATTGGCTGCGATCTGGTTCAATTGTTTTCCAGCTTCAAGTTGACCAGGTTAACTACTATAAGGGATTAAACGACACTAATGACAAATGCATTACTCAGCAGTCTTTGCAGGAGTATTTATGTCTTAAACCTTTCCACATTTAGTGATGTGACGACAAACTACAGAGTATCTTATTAGCATTTGATGTGGCAGAGAAACACACAGTGCATTGTATTTATACTGAAATAAAATTACGCACAAGTGAACTCAATTTACTAATCAGCTGAAGCCAGTTAGTTATACTGGATGAAAACCATTTATCGTTTTCCCTCCTCTTTACAGAGTTTCATCACTTTTCTCTACCACATAAAAAGACGTTTGTTGTTGACTAAACGTCCAGCGTGAATACTTTTCTGAGGAATTCCAACAATGCAGCGCTGTGTGTGATGGCTAGATACAAACCTTTGAAAATGGGGGGTGGGGAAACTAATTTGTTGCTGTAATTATTGCAACACTTTAATATGCAGCAGCAATTTAGTGGTTTGAGGTCAGGATCTTCTAACTTTGAGTCAGAATTACAGACTCTGTATGTTGTTGTCTTTGACCACCAAACAAACTAATGACCCAAATTAAGAAGGGAGAAACGGGAGAAGTCAAAGTTTGGGATGATCTCTTTCTGCAGGATCCCATTTGGAAAATATTGTTCAGGGGAAAATGGTTAAGCTTTTATAAAAGCACACAGAGGAGGCCTGCACACTAATGTCACGGGATATTGCAATGTCGTAATAAAATTGAGGGTTGTTATAAATAAATCTTAACTGAGTTTTAAGATCTTTCTGCCTCAATGCAAACCTAAACCGTGGATAGAGAATAGTCCATGCATCAGCTGGAGCAAGTCACATTTATTATTTCTATCTCTGCAATGCGGTTTTATTAAAGGTTGCTTTTCACCATTTTGCTACTTTACATGTAAAAAGCTCTAAATGTCCTTCAGAAACATTCAGAGCCATTAAACAAGCTTTTCCAATTCATCGCATAGAGAGGCTGTGTGCACAACTAGCATTTATTAGCAGTTCTTTGGATATGTATATTGATGTCAATACTAATCAAATGGCAATATATACTGAAACCGTATTAAAGTAGCTCATCTACTGTTTATCAGGTTCATTTTAAAGATCCTTAAGCATCTGTTTGCAGAAACTTTTTCTTGTCTTGGTCGCCATCTTTACATCTTCCTTCGCCCTCTGCCTGAGGTTTTTCATTCCAGCTTTTATATTTCTCACATGATCAGAGGCATTTCTGTCTCTCATTTGTGTCTCAGTTCTCCTATCTGGAGAAACTCCTTTTGGTCCACGGGGCGTGGAGCTACAACCGCGTCACCAAGTGCATCCTCTACTGTTTCTACAAGAATGTGGTCCTCTACATTATCGAGGTAGGAGCCCACACACCCACTCGGCTACATTAACAGAGACATTCAGCAGCTGTTTGTCGACATGGCTGACAGTGACGGACGAGGTGCCCTTCTGGTGTCTGCTTTCTGTCTCCTTTCCACACACACACACACACACACCTACACACACACACACACACACATATATATATATACTTTAAAAGAGTCTTTACATCAGCCATGGCAAAACCTTGGCCCTTGAGGTCAGCTGCTGTGTGTGCAGGCACTTGAATTACATGTTTCGTGTATTTGTCATCTGGGAACCAAATAATCCCTGCAAAGAGAAAGACTTGGTGTTGGGTTTTTTACTAGGGATTATTGCCCAGGAAGTAGTAGTCACGGTTTGGGAAATGCCTGAAAGATGATTGGATTGTCTTTATTAGATGAAGGGGTTTGCTGTCCTTGGTCAGCTGTCCTCACTCCCAGCAACTCGCTATGCTGTAGAAGGACGCCAGCAGGTGCAGGTTCTCACAGGAGGCGCTGGCCGTTGCCCGGCGCCGGTTCCAACCACAGTTCTTTACCAGTAAATGCACGTTTCTCTGATTGTCTCACGTAGTGGGAGCTCAGTGAAGCGTTCTGGGCCAAAAGTTGGAGATGAACTCTGTCCATTTAGAGTAGATACAACAAGTGGGAAGGGTGTGTGTTTGTGTGTGACTTCATCCTTTGGCTGTTTGCTCCCCAGTATGCCCCCAGTAACACCACAGCTCCCAGCAGCGACCTCAAGAATTTCATCTATCTGACCTCAGATCAGCTTGTGGCCTGTGAAACTCCACACTGGACCATTTGTAATAGTCTTTCGCTGCCAGTCAAAAGTTGGCATGCATTAATCATGTACATCATTATTGGACTTTTATGAATGACTTGTTTCATACAAAACCTATATGTAAAAACCCTCAAACATTTTGTTCTCTCTGACCATGTTGCACCTGGACCACAGGCTTTTTGTAGCATCCGCAAGCAATGACATTAACATGTTTCTGACATCATTTTGGTTTGATTTATGACCACTCTTCTTATCAGAGTTGGAAAAGGGTAAATTAGTTATTGCTTTCATAGCACAAATAATACCGGTGTCCTTCAAGAAGCTTAATGTTGGCCTGTTTTGTCCTACCCAAAACCAGTTTTGATGTGTGTTGGGGATGATTGTCCATCTGGAACATCAATCTACGTCCAGCTTTCAACCATCTGACCCAAACTGGTGCCTTCAAATTATTGGGAATTTTCTAATAACTAAGGAACTGGGAAAAACCGATGTCGACGAAGGTTCTGACTATGAAGAAAGCTCAAAAGCTGAATCTTTGCAAGGAAACCTACCTGTTAAGAGCATTTTTACCAATTCTGCCAATCATAGTAAACAAATATTCAGCCACATGAAGATATTAATTTGAGAACATGCACATATTTGTTGCTTACTGTTGACCCTGTGGAAATGAGGGAAAAAATAGCTCAATAAACACTAACAAAATGCAGTCATTTATGTGAAAGTCATGAGTGATACCTTTTATAATGAGCCCTCCCTGAAGAAAGATGAGCTCACATGTTTCTTTACAATCCCAAAAGTTTTTGGCATTCATGCCCTAATGTGTCTCTGCAAAGGTTACGTCCAGGTTTCCATGTCATTCCTTTAAGAGAGACACAATTATCCATGTCTTTGCATCATTTCCACCATCATCTAATACAAAAAGTTAGCTTTACCTGCAGACGTTGCTCCTCTCGTCACCTCTCGCCCCTCTGTCTGTGTCGCAGCTCTGGTTTGCGTTTGTGAACGGCTTCTCCGGCCAGATCCTTTTCGAGCGCTGGTGCATAGGCCTCTACAACGTGGTGAGAACCTCCTACACTTTCACCTAGTCGTCTCTCTTGCTCTCTGCCTATCTCTCCACGGATCTCAAGCACTCTGTCTTCTTATCGCTGCTCTGTCCTCTTGCCAGAGACGTCTGCATGGATGCATGTCTGGGTGGGAGCGTGCTTGTGTTCGCCCTGGCGACTCTGTGTGTGCGCTGCGTCTGGCTGCGGATGCCTTGGGGCCTCCTCTGTGTTTTAAACATTATGGAATTCCTTTTTAGCACTGACCATCTGATAAGAACAATGACTGCTCAGCAAAGCATGTGTGTGCTTTCTGCAGATATTCACCGCGCTGCCCCCGTTCACTTTGGGGATCTTTGATCGACCGTGCAGCCAGCAGAACATGCTCCGCTTCCCACAGCTCTACAGGATAACCCAGAATGCCGAGGGCTTCAACACCAAGGTATGCGTGTGGAAGAACGTGTTTACCCCCGTTTTTCTCAGTCTGCATTGAGCTTGTTGTGGATGTTTGTGATTTGATGAGTGATGCCGGGTGTTGGGTTGGGATCTGAGGCAAGTAAACGAAGACTTAATGAAATTCCCAGCTGTGGAATAAGAAACTCTTTCATTTTAGTGTGTGTGCGTGTGTGTGTGTGTGTGTGTGCGTGTGTGTGCGTGTGTGTGCGCGCGTGCGTGCGTGCGTGTGTACTGCACAGAAGGCAGCTTTAGGTGACACATAGTGAATGTTGTACTTTACTGTAAGAAATTGCTTTTTCATTACTTTTTTTACATGTAAGACCTGTAAGTGCTATCCATTTGCTTCTCTGGTTAAAAAAAAATATGTAAAAACTTTTAAAATAAATTTCTATTTTATTTAACTTAATCCTGATTTGAAACCTGATTTAACTACATTCAGTCATTGGGAATAAACAAACAAAAGCACCAGTGAATCCTTTATTATCCTATGACTCAGAATATGACAGATTAGTCCAAAAAGTAAAACATAACAGTACAAAAATGCTTCTGTTATGTTTATTTTATAGGATGTGTTCTGTTTCCCTGAGGTACAAATATCAAGCAACAGAGGTCAATGTCTCCTGGACATTCTATAAAATGGGAAATATAAGAGAACAGTAGGCAGGAAGTTGAAGCTGTGAGGTATTATACGTTGCCTTTAAGGGCCAATCACTCAGGCGCTCAGATAGATATTTGTTGTTTGATGCAGCAAACAAAATTTTGGTAGTTTCCAAACTTCTTGTCACCAAATTTCTCAAGTCAAAAGGATTTGAGGACGACAATATGGTCCCGTCTTCTATAAAATCAAAGCAATTACGAAAACCGTGGGCATCAATGGCGTAATACTGTATTTTCCAGACAAGTCATGCCGAAGTATAGGTCACATCAGTCAAAAAATGCATGTCGCACTGGACGATGAGTCACATTTATTTAAAAACCAACCTCGTCCATGTCGAGATGATCCGGTGACTCGTTGTGTTCAGTTGCTTTTCAACAAACTCCAAGAAAACTGTTGACTTTGTCTTGGAGGTCTGCTGGCTGTTTCTGACGAGGTTTCTCACACCTTCTTCCAGGTATTTTGGGGACACTGTATCAATGCACTGATTCATTCAATTATCCTCTTTTGGTTTCCGCTCAAAATGTTAGAGCACGGTAAGCAACTCCCACACATTTTTTTTTTATTTTTAATAATATAAAGCCAGTTCTGGTTAACAAAGCTTTGCATGTGTTGTCCATAGATTCCCCGTTTAGTAACGGCCAGGGAAACGACTACCTGTTTGCAGGAAACATGGTCTACACGGTAAGCTTCTTATTTATTTATTTTCTGCAGATTTGTGTCATGTATTCATTCTGGATTTTCATAGATGGATTTGAATTGTTGTTTTTTAAGTGTGGAATAAGTCGACGGCTTCTGTACATTTTAAAACTAAGAACTTGATTCACTTGCTGGAATTTGCCCCTCCCCCCCTCAGTTCCTCAGACCAAAATTTTACATGGCGGATAAAACTAATGTTTGATTAAATGTCTTTCGGCGCATTGCAGAAAACTACATACTTATTATCCAAAGATAATTTGAAGGATGTTTGGCCAGTCCTCTTTCTGAAGTTGGTTAATTTCATGCTTGAAAGTAACACTTTGACTCCACCAAGCATCCTCCTTGATCATCTCCATCTTTGTCTCGTTTGGCTTTCCGGTGTGTTTCCTTTCTTCATGTTCCTCCTTTCTTTCCTGCCTTCCTCTCTATTCCTTCCTTTCCTTCCCTCAGTCTTTCTGTTCTGTCTCCATTTAGTTTCCTCTGCCATAAATTCATTGTGAACTTTAATATTTTATGTTTTTGACTCAGTGTGGAGGACTAATCTCTGGAAAGTGGAGTCTTGGAGAAGTCTGGAATTTTTATAAGGGAACTGTGTAGGAATCCTGTCTGTTCTGTGTTTGCACAGAGGTGCTGGTGGGGGTCCGGGGTACTTTAACAGACGTTGCTGAGTTTACTGTACAGCATTAATGTTTATTGTCTCCACAGTCGCCAGCATTCTAATACGGTCTCCTGTTTCTCTCTCTGTTTTTGTTTGTGTGCCTGTCCGCTCCTGGTGTTTGTGTGTCTCTTTGCAGTATGTGGTCGTTACAGTTTGTCTAAAAGCTGGAATGGAGACCACCGCTTGGACCAGGGTAGGAGCATTAACACCCCTTAATAAACCGAGACGCATGTGCAATATTTTGCTCTTAAATAAAAAGGATATTGTAGTTTGTTTCTTTTTTGAAAAAGTCAGTTCTCTCCATAGTCGAGGAAAATCTTGTGGGTTTTCTCTAAATGCAGCTTCTCTTACAGTTTTCTCCCTTCCACTTCATGAGTGTTTTCATTTCTTTCTCGGCAGTATTTCATATGTACAAAAAAACAGTCTAGGAAACATCCAAATGATGATAGATTAACCCTCGAGTCTGCGAAGCAGCTGAGACGGATGCTAAATATGCTCTGAGAGATTCGTCTTGAAAGGAACAAAGGAAGATCATAGTTGCTCCAACAGAGCACGGCGAAGCAGAAAAACGCCCCAAACCATCCATCAGACTGATATTACAGTTAGAATCACTAACAGGAAAATGGAGTGAATTTGACATTTCTAACGTAGGGTGCAGATGTCCTCTGTGTTCCCAGAAAAAAATGTTTTATTCAACTCACTTTTCTCTTTTTGGGGTTTTTATAAACTGTTATAGAAGACTACCGATGATTGATCATCATTTTCCAGCTAAAATATTACTTCTACTTTATTTATTGCTGTGAAATTTATATAATTTCGCCAACATTTCCAGTCCCAGCATATTCTTTAACAAGCTGCGATTGAAGGCTATAAAAACAGGATAAAACAGAGGAACTTGGCAGTAAGTTATTCGGCCTTCCTGTTATCTGCTGAAAATCTCTTTGTCTGTTGCAGCCTGACTGAACCATAAACGTGTCCCAGCGACAGTAGAAAATATTTTCTATTTAAATAAAATGCTTCACTGATGCCAAAAAATGCAACGTGGTAGCCTTTATGTTTGGTTTGTTTACTGAAAAAAAAACATAATTTCCTAGTTTCCATCAGGCCGGTCACCTTTCTAAACTGTTCATGATCCTAAACACGAGGTGTCGGCTTTCAGTTCTTAACCACCGGCAGAGGTGGAGGTAAAGTTTGGAAAAACAGGAGCTCCAGCTGTGACGGTGACATTATTTAGCTAGTTCCTGCTGCCGGAGTGACAGACTGGCAGGACAGACAGCGAGGCGCTGACACCTTTGTCCGTTCAGCTGTCCACACAACAGTCTGGGAGTAATGAAGTGAGGTCCCGCTGGAATTCACACAGTGTCCCCTTACAGCACATCACAGAGACGGATGAAGACAGGGGACGGACGGAGGGAGGGAAAGGTTGGCTATATTCAGAGCCATTTGACCTCGTCTTGTCTCTCTAATCTCCCTTTTTCTTCTTGTCTTCCCTTGTCTGTGTCGTAGTTTTCCCACCTGGCCGTTTGGGGAAGCATGGCGCTCTGGATGGTCTTCTTTGCCGTGTACTCCGTGTTCTGGCCCGCCATTCCGATCGCCCCCGACATGCTGGGCCAGGTAATTTACTCTCCGTAAAACAGCTTATCCCTGAATATCGTTACTTTTGAACCACCTTTCCTCCATGTTGGGCACTACTTGGCGTCTAAGAGACTTGGGTGTTCTTTGTCTGCGCTGCTGGAGCCCCTCAGGACGGAGGCGTTTACCCCAGAGGACAGCCCCACACCTGCTGCGTGTCACCCGAACTCTGGTCTTTTACTGCTCTCTGAGGAGGTGTTGACTCATAAGGGTGGGCTGCTGGTGATTGTGATGAGGGTCGGCCAGGGGAGAGAGGCGAGTGTTTGAAGAACCCCCTAATTGGGAGACTGATTGCAGAGGTTGGGGAGAAAGACCCGGGTGGGACTGGGCGTCCCGCTGAGTGGACATGGAGAAGCAACAGGACCGTCTCAACTCTCTCCAACCCATTAATTCAATTTGTGTCAGAAATCAGGAATGCGGTCAAATATCCCTGCAGCTGCTCAGACTGACTGAGTCGGAGACACTCAGCCATCACAACCCCCGTAACTACCCCCTTACCTCTCTTGTTTCCCCCTCCTCCGGCTAACTATACGTCCATTTGTCCAGGGGGGAGGGCGGCGGAGGATGAAACGCAGCATAGTTGTGCTCAGAATAACTGAGGGTTGCATTAGGTGGCACCGTCAGCAGTTACAAAAAAACGTGGAGAACTTTCATTGTTCTTAACTGATTTAAATGAAAATGTTTTACTTTTCAGACATGAAAATAATACTATTGACAGACTTCATTGTTCATCCCATTGTCTAAATTTTGTCTTTCTTTTTTCTATATGTCTCTTTCTTATGTGATTTTGTGTCCTTGCTTCATCCTTTTTATTCCTGTTTGATTCCTCCATCCATCTTGGGTTTCCTTGAATGAGTCTTTTCTCCATCTTTCCTATCTTCTTTTCTACTGTCTTTACTTCCTCCTTTTTCATCCTTATGCCCAGCTTGTGTTACCTTCTTTAGTTACTTCCCTGATTTTTTTTCCTTTCTTTCCTGTCTTATCCTTCCCTTCTTCCTCCCTTCTTTCATAATTTTCTTGTCTTTTCTGCCACTATGACTTTCTTTCCACCTTTGTCATTTCTTCCTTCATCCTGACCACATCCATGAATTTAAAGTAGTTTAGGGTTGTCTATTTTCAAATAAGCTATGAAGGACTGAGCACTCTGGAAGTTGGATTTGTTTTTTGTTTCTTTGTTTTTTTAACGAGTGTTTGAACGCCGGTCCTTTCGTCTCTGTCTGTGAACGTAAACCCACTGATGCAGTGGAACTCACTCAGCGTGATTTGAGGTGACAATTGATCTAAATATTCATAGCTACAGACAGACTTTTGTAAAGTTGTGTGAGAAGGAGAAGACAAAGATTAGCAGCAGCAGGTGAGGACAAGCAGCAGAGACAGCAGCCACCAACGTTGGAAGAAGGTTGCGAAAGAGAGAGATTGAAGGGAATTGCAGGAGAAAAGATGTGTGGGAGTAAAGAAGCAGAGAGAGACACGCAGACTGACACGGTGAGACAGTGGCTGGACGCATGATTAATCTTGGGAGACGGACCAAGAACGGGGTCAAAGGTCAATGAGTCGTGTTGCAGCTGGACTGCACGGACAGGTAGGGGGTTTTCGTTTCACTGCAGAGAATTTCAGCGAATCCATTCTGTGGCGCAAAAACGAGCTGTGAGAAAGCTGCAAAGTATGTTGGGTTAAAAGTTTAATTTTCACACTCTGTGCTTAATGCACTTTAAAACTTAATTATCTTTGCCACATATAGTCCTGTGGAAAAGTTTTCACCACCCTTGAATTTTATCACCTTTTTAATGGTTGAAAAACCTCGTTACAACCATAAACTTTAATGCATTTTATTGGGATTCTGTGTTGTTGACCAACACAAGGCAGTAACTTAATTATGGAAGAAGAAAAAGGATTTTAGATTTCTGTTTACAAAGAAACTTCTAAACTATGAATCATTTTTCTCCTTGGCACAATCTCCTGGGTGTGTTTGGGTGCTTGAAATCCTTAAAAGATTCAAATTGAATTTCAATTAGCTGCTTTCTGTATAAACTCCCTGAAATTGTTTGATTTTCAAACTCTGCGGGTTTGTAGTAAAGTGCAATCTTATGTTTGATTAAAAGCCAAAATTTGGAAGATGTTATTTAGTTGAAACCAGATATTTACATACACCTAATAAAGACACACAGATGTTTTTTCTCACTATCCGAAGTTAAATCGGACAGAACTTTTCTTGTTTTTAGGTATGTTAGAATTATCAAAATTATTTCTATTTACTAAATGTTAGAAAACTTGGCAAGAACATTCTGTAAATATACTTTTTGTAACTTTCTTTGTACTGTGCTGAAGCATTTAATTTGAGCAGGAACGTAATTTACCTTAACACCGTTTGTTTGGATTGTTTCAATGTAATTAATATTTATTATTCCTAACAGTTAAATAACATATCAATCTGTGCAATTGAACCAAAGATTCTTATATTCATACATAAATTTTTGTTTGTTTGTTGTTGTTTTTTAAATTGGGTAAATTTAATTGTTAAATTTGTGTTTTTGTTCTCGGACCAATCAGAAGTAAAGAGTGTGTGAGAGAGAGACATTTTAAAACATAGCATTTGGTTATATTTTTATGTACCTGGTCACTGCTGTAGAATACGTCACAAGACATTATCGGCGGAAATTTAAGTCTTAGTCATGAACTGAAACTGTTTTTTTGTTTGTTTTTTGGTTTTATCTCCAAAGTGTGGTGCTGGAAAGGTTTGAAAACTTGCCTTGAAAATGCTTGAAGCTTACCGTGGGTGACGTGTACAAACCCTGAATCTTGCACTTTGTACTGGTCAATAAAATCATCAAAGTTTGTGGTTTTAAGGATTAAAAGGAGAAAGAGATAGAGGGTGGGATTGTTTTGTGAGGCACTGTATGTGAGGTTTTACGGGCTCAGGGTGGAGAAAAAACATGGGTTAAATCTTAATTTAAATCAAAATGTAAGAGAAACCAAATGTAGCCTGTATGTCGTCATTGCAGGCTGGTAAAGTGATGCAGTGCTGGTACTTCTGGCTGGGTCTGGTCCTGGTGCCCACCGCGTGTTTACTCAAAGACTTCGCTTGGGCTGCGTAAGTAGAGCACGTTTAAAATAAATACATTATAAAATCTACACACAGGCTGTATAAGTTAAGCGAATCGTTTACATGACCCATATTGAGTCTATGTCAACACTGACGCACAGCGGATTATGAGCTGCATGTGTCTGCAAAGCGAAGTAATCCAGACCTCTTTTATTTTTTTCTTCTTCTCTGCAGGACACGTCGCACTTTGAGGAAGACTCTGCTGGAGGAGGTGCAGGAGCTGGAGGCGCGGGCTGTTGACCCGGGAGCCGCGGTGCTCAGGGACTCCAGCGGCCGCAGGTGCAGTATGCGAAAAGACGAATTAACATTTTTGTTTTATAATTCAGATGTTTACTTTGTATTGGTACAGTTTTCCTTCATTCTAGATGTATTTCAGGTTTTTTTTTTTTTATGTTCTGTATGCATTTCACTCTTCGTGGAAGTAAATTAATCTGCCCCTGTGGCACTGCCCACAGGGCTGAATCCAAACCCGAGGTCCCATAGACCCAGAACTGCTCCACAGAGGTAGTTTTTAGGTTTGCCCTGTGAACTCTGGCCTCACATGACCTGCGTTTCTTGTTGCACGCTGACTTTTGAGTGACACTCGCATGGTTTTCTCTCAATCACATCTGAAAGGTCATGTATATTCTCTCTCCATATGTCTTTAAAACTTTCCATTCCTCTGGATTTTTTTTCTTTTTTTTTTTTAGGTGGACCAATTTGAACTGCTGTACAGACCTGGTGTGTTTACTGTTTGGCTGTAGCTCCTCAGGCTGTGACTTAGTGGTCTTGTGTGTGGTGTTTGTAGAGTTGTGTTGGGATTAAATGGACCGGGGATTCAGTTAGTGCAGAATCCACAACCAATTTTTCCGATTTGCACCTCAGGTTACAACCCTAATTTATTTTATTATGCATTCAAAAACCACGTTTGACTCCTGTACACATATTTTGGATTGTGAATATTAAAATGAAAGGAAAACAACCAATTAAACATCTTGCAATGGTGCAAAAAAAGTTGGTAGGAGTCTAACTACATAAAATACTAAGAGATAAAAGGGCCACCACTTCCACAATTAAAACTCTCCATCAGTAATAATTTTACTTTATTTTATTTTATTTTATGAATTTTAAAAAAAACATAGTCCACCCCCAGTATTTGCAGAGGTTAGGGACCACAACCACTTGCAAATTGTTGAAATTTGCAAATTCTGAAGGCTTCCTCTACTAACATTTTCATTTGCATATTTTACTAGTTTAAACACCAAATATATCTCATTATGCATTAATATGCACAGTCACAGTCTTCCTCATCAGCAGCAAGGAAATTAAATGGCGCTCCAGGATTGGCCGCTTTGCAAATACCGTCCAGTAGCTTGTAAAGGAGCGCCGGGCATCGGTATCTCAGCTTCATAAGCAGAATTAGAATATTTTTGATATGTGAATACTGAACTGAGGACAGACGGGATTCCAGTGTGCCATCTCTCTCCCAGTGTGGTGGAAAAACCACCTAATGTCTTTGTCCAACCCTGATCGTCTCCATTCCTGTAGTTTTAATATAATTACTGCTCAGACTGTAGGCATGTTTTTTTTTCTTTTCTTGAAGCGTAGACATCACAGGGAATCAGTAGCTTTATTTTGTAGGGTTTGTTGCCACTGTAAGTGTCGATCATTTTCTCTAGAAGTGCCAGTAGTCGTGAAGGGTGTTGCATGATGCATTCTCCAACTAAACAAATTGGTTAAGGTAGCTCTAATTTTTCATCATCTGATATGAGGAGTGTTTGCTAAAACGATTCTAAACGCAGCTGGTTGAATGAACGAGTTGGAAAAACCTAAATTGTGCTTCGGGTTTCCGAAAGATGAGTCGGGGAACCAAACATATGGTCTCATCCTTAATCAAATTGCTTTCCAAATCAGAATCGTCACCAGATCCCTCCATCCGCTCCATTTCAAATCAGAGAAGGAAAGTATGGAAGGTCAGAGAAGCAGCGGTGGGAAACGCTGAAATGAGAACACATCTGTGTTTCAGTGCTGGCTTTTTTTTTTTTTTTTTTTTTTTTTGTATGCATGTGTGGAAGGGTTCAAAATGGAGCATATCCTTGGGCTCCTTTTGAACTGGCAGGAATTTGAGGGGAGACGGCTAAATGTCCAGCTTCCATTTAGCCTTTTATGATTCGGCTCCGTCATCGATCTAACAGACGTTTCTTTTTTTTCGAGGCCAAAGAAGTCCTTGAGCGAGCTAAAAAGCTGTTTGTTACTTCGGTAGAAACTCGGGGGGGAAGATTCCCAACAGTTTCCTGGCTCCCAGATTCAAAATGTAGCCCGGGGCATCCTGGCCCAAGTTCATAACTAGCCCACCGATCATAATCGCTGCAAAATACATCAGGTTTCAGCGCAAACCCCTCGGTTTCACGCTGTTTAAACACCAGAGGATATAAACTTAACTATACATCCTGGTCGCTGACGGCGTCCTAAACGTTTACATCCCGTGCATATACTTTTATGGCTGCCATGACGGTGATGAGACAGGGGGAGAAATTCATGATTGTGTGTGTTCGTGTGGAATATGTGGCGAGAGCTTAGTTATTTTTGGTCAGGGGAGGAGAGGAGCCGTGACGGCGTGTGGTCTTAAAACAGAGGGGCCACTCTTCGCCGTGGACAGGAGGAGTTATGAGGAGAGGAGAGGAGCTGGGGAGGGAGGGCGGTGAGGAACAGTTCACTGTGGATGGCTTGTTTCCCTGCAGGCAGTTGTTGGATTACAGTTGGGCTTAATTAAATCTCCAAAACATGCATCATTAAATCCCTCTGGACCTAAACTCACTTTACACGTTGATCAATGTGCTTTGATTTAGATGCAATCTCCCATTAGCCCTCAGTATTGGGGTATAGTGTTGATTTTCTCTCTGCAACTGCAGATTAATCGCTCTGCCTTTCATCCGTGTTGCAGTCTAAACGAACGAGCCCATCTGCTGACAAGAGTATTTAGGAAAACGCCTTCGAGTGTCGGACGCTCCAACTCGGTGCAGCAGACGGTGTCACGTGAGTTTCCTTAAACACAGTAGAGCCTCGCAAAAGTATTCGCTCCCTTTGAACTCTTAAGTTTTGTCGCCTTAGAGCCTCCATCTTCTGTTTGTCAGAGAATAGATCAACAAATATGAGCAGATAATTGTGAAAAGGAAGGAAACAAAATGTGTTCAAACAGCATGATGGGGGTGGGCAGTTTCAGCTTTCCTCCTTTATATATTCTTATATTTCCAGATAAGCTGAATTTAAACTGAGCTTAAAACACAGGTGAACTCAATTTAATAATTTGTTGACTTCTGGAGGTAACTGGTTGCACTTGATTTTATTTGTGGTTATTAGATTAATGGAGGCTAAATAGAAATGCTCTGTTTATTTCAATAAAAAAGAACTGAACATTATGTCTTCTTTCACAACAGTGCTCCACTGTTGAATTATATTAAAGATTTTAACTCCAATGTGACAAAATGCGAAAAAGTTCAAGCTTTGTGAATACTTTTTTGAGTCTGGTAAACGCTCTGGACAGAATGAAACCAGTTATTCTGAGAAGAAGACCAATGTTGAGTTAAGAGAAATTTGAAAAAATTACCTATTTTTTTTTTGTATCTTTTATAAAAATTGGATCTAGAATGTTGAAAGAATGAGATAATCCAAATTTAAAGCCTTTTAGATACATTTTGCGGTACATGAAGTGATCCAAAAGGTCAAAATGGTTATTGTGGAAAATACAAACTGCATTTTTAAAAAGTGGATAATTGAAGACTCACAGTGAGATAAGCTGCTCCTGCGTGAGTGTAAAAATGTAAACATTTCTCCTGTTTTGTCCTTTTTCAGATGGCTATGCTTTCTCTCAGGAAGAGCACGGCGTGGTGTCCCAGTCCCAGGTCGTTCGGTCCTACGACACCACCCGCCAGCGCCCCAGCCTCTAGCCGCCTCCGCCCGCCCCGAATGAGGCGTTGGCTCAACGTAGCAATCGTTGTCATGACGACAGCCAGATGAACTTCAGAGCCACACTCTGACCGGCCTCTGCCGTGGCTTTACCAAGACAGTGACGTGACCTCACCGTCACTCGGTGATGGGAGGGTCACGGTCGGGTGGGGAGGGGCCGTGTCCGGTGTTTGGAGGACGGGACCAGGCTAATTACTGAACAAACTCCTAACAAAAAAAAAGCTGCACAGGCATGAGCAAACCATATCCCAGACATGCCAAGTCGAACTCAAAGACTTGTACCTGTATACACCTCAGATCGTATCACGCCGCTGCGCGTCAACGTGTGTGTGTGTGTGTGTGCGTGCGTGCGTGTGCCTGTTTCTGTTCGTTTGCGTCTGCCTGTGCATGTTCGTCTGCACACCGCGGCGCTGTGCGTGTGTGCATGTGTTGTCTATGTGTGTCGCTTCCACGGTTTCCGCTCGTCTCCAGCAAGGAGGATTCGGCACACTTGTCGTCACGCAACGAAGCGGAGACAGATGTCAAAATGATGGAGTGCGGGCTAAATTCCTCAGAAAGGACAGAAGGGAGCTCTGCACCACAGCTACACACCCGGTTTTGGCTCCATGGCAGCACCAGGCTTCACTGCCAAACACCACAGAGGTGCAGCTGAGGCAGAACGCTCCACCTTAAAACTTGGACCACCACCGTGCTGCAACACCCCTCTGAGACCTCCTCTTGTTTATTTCTTCCTTGCTCTTATCTCCGCATCTCATTGCATTTCTGCAGCCGCCATGTTCATTTTCCTCTGGACAGTTTTTAGGTCTGTTTGCACTCGTCTAACGCCGTCAGCTGACGTAGAAGCAGCATGCCCGTTTTTAACGCTTCCCCTTCCAGTTCTGTTGGGATATCTGTTCTTAACTAAACACTTTATTTTTGTTTTATTTTTTAAGATTAAAGTGGACATTCATGTGTATGCGTTTATATATTTTTTTTTTCTTTCTTTTTGATGTATGTTTTTGTACTCATAAGTGGGGGAAGACCCGTTAATACCCGAAGGAATATTTTACTTGAACTACTACTAATAGGCGTCCAAAAATGGCGAGGGGATTGGATTGAGGACGCTTGCATGAGTCATGTGTTTCTCTGCGCTGTCTGAATGTCCATTGTCTATGTGCTCTGTGTCGAGGACACTGCTTCAGGAATGCAAGATTGAAGGGTTTGTATGGGTGGGTTGTGAGGAGCGGGTGGGGGCAGGGGGGAGATGTCCATCCAAGTCCTAATCATTAAATCTAATCAATCCATGACCCGAGCTCATGTCTTTGTGTTTCCACTGCTGGTTGAAAGGTTTCAGAGTCCAGCTGTAGCTCCAGGGAAGCTTCAGAAGTTTGGTTTATGTTTCAGACTGAAAGTGTGTGTGTGTGTGTGTGTAGACCACGAGGGTTTGACATGAGATACGCGCAGTGTTGAGTACATTTACCCTGATGAGGATGTAAACAAAAGCCTCAACTACATTTTTGGAAAACCTTTAATTTGAGTATACTATTTTAGTCCAGGTTATTTGAACTAAACTAATTTTAGCACGATCACTGACGTAACGGTTATTGGTGCCTGTAACAGTTACCATGAAATAAAGAGGATCTGCATTCGACAGACCAGCCGCTTCTGGAATAGTGAAGAAAGCCACAGCAAATGTCAGGTGGAGCTGGAACAACCAAAATTACATTTTTGCCCTTCACTCAAAGCTACATGTGCCGCTGACTAGACCATCGCAAATGCATGATGCTACCAACACCATATTTTGCCACAAGAACTGAGCTTTTCTGTAGTGATAAACCCAGGGCTCTCCTGGAGAAAACCTGCTGGAGGCTTTAAGAGTTCACTGGGTTGAAGGCTCACCATCCAGCAGGATGCAGACAGCTACAACTGAATGGTTTAGATTAAATAATCACTGCTTTCACAGATTCTCGCTGATCAATCTGACCTCAGACTGGGGGGCGATGTTTCGTTTTTCTCAAAGGAGTGGCCTCAGAAGAAATCTGTGAGTTTCCTGGAGAGGCCTGCAGAGTCCGGACTTTAACCTGACTGAAAATCTCAACATAAATCATCTTGAAAACGTTTGAGATGAGCTGAAGAGGAACGACCATAAAGGTTGAGCCAAGAGAATAGACGACCTGGAGATCTGGTCAAAGATCCCTCACTCTCTCTCTCTGTGTGTGTATGTGTGCTCCAACCTTCTGAAATGTTCCACAGAAAATACCGTCCTATTGGCAAAAGAAGCTTTTTAAACTGTATTAATAGCAGGGGTGCCAATAAATGCGGCCAGAATCAAAGTTCTCCCACACTTCACCATTAAGCTCAGGAGAGTCCTCACAGACCGACCATCAGGAGGCCTCCCCACCCCCTCCCCCCTCTCTCTCAGCTGGAGATCCTGTTCCCACCCACCTTCCTGGATGTGGCCCGGCCAAAACCAACCACAGCTGCTGCTGGGTGGAGAATCCATCTTTGGCAGGAAGAAATCCGTTTGGTTCTTTCAGTTCCCCTCCAGTGGCTCGTTCCACTTTATGCTCTTATTTCTGGAACCCGGACTTTGAAGCGTTCACGTTTAAAGTTTCTTTGTGCTTCGAGTGCTGTGGGAAGCAGACTTGTCTGCGAGTGTGCGTCTTGTACTTCTTTGTTTGGCTGTTTTTAAAAGGGATTAAGTCGGCTCTTAAGCCACCAAAGTGTCTTTGTTCGAGAGTCGCTTGTTCATCCGTCTCAACAAACCGCTGCGACACAAACTCTCATCAGACCACATTCTGTTTCAAAATGTTTATTTTTTCAAACTTATATCAAAGTGTCATCTCCCCCCGCTTTATAAATTGTTTCAGAGGGAGCGATAATGAATCCACGGTTTGTCTCGCACAAGCTGCCCCACTAAATCTCATAGTGTGCTTGGACTAGAGAGGAGATGCACAAACATGCCATGCTTGGAGTAGCTGCATGTTCTCATCAAGTGCATGTTCCTCAGCTGTGCAACATTCCACCGAATGACTGGAAATTAAGCAAGTTTTGTTTGTTTTTCCTAACCCACAGCCAATAACTGCTACTTTCGTGACTTTTTAAAGTGGAAAACTGTGACTCAAACCTGGCCTGACTCTCTACGGCTGCAAGTTCACTGAACTGTGCAGCGTTTGTCACACACACACACACACACACACACTCCTCTCACCAGTGTTGGTTCTTAAATGCGATACAACTCAGTTGAGTTCTGGTTTTATCTGGTGCTTCTGCGCCCAACCTTTCTAATGCCTCCCTGGGCAGTTGCCCATGTAGCCCATATCAAAAGCCACATCTGCCTCTCAGAGGAAATAATTGATGGGGTTAGACTTTTAGATTCCTTGCTGGGTATTTGCACTCTTGTTCGTGTCACAGTAACACTTCCAGGGAACATTAACCACCAGCCTTCTGTGAATACTGCCATATAGTTGGGGTGGGAGGGGGGAAGTGGTAGGGGTTTGTGAGAGCGTTTCCGCTCGGGGGCTGTTTTTTCTTTCTGGGTGGTGGGCAAAAGGCCTTGTGGGGGAACTGGTATAGTTGGGTGGAGCGTCACAGTCTGCGTCCCGTGTTCACTTCATTAGATGTTAAATGGTCTGCTGGGAGATTGCAACAGCCTTACACATCACACCACCTGCATTTCCCATTACACCCGGTTCACTCAGAGCTGCTCGCACAAGACCACATCCGTCCACGCTTCGTGCTCACACTGAACGTCTGTCCACATGCTTTCTCTCATCACGCTTTCAACACAAACAAAACTGTACCATATTGTGTAAACTCGCTCGCATTTTATTCGCGGCCACAGATGTGTACGGTGCCTTAAACGAAACATGTGGTCCTGTTCTTTTTCTGCTCGGAGATCCATTTTTTTTTTTGTTTTTCATGCTATAAATCAAAACAGTCGTCACTCATTCCTGCACATATAAGCCAGCAAATCTCTTTTCACACTTTTCGCGTAGGGGTCCGTGTGCACAAGAAACGCACGCGGCTCCGATTCGAGCTGCGTGCGTTTTACTGCATTGAACTGCGCGTCGTTATCCACCTGGCCCGTGGTAAACCCTAAAACATTCAGTTTTGCAGAGAGTTGTTTATGGATCCATAAACCCCCATCACGGGTTGAGCTGAGCTCGGTGACACTTTGCCAAGAGATCATATGAAACGCCAACACACAATAGCAGGGCAGGTCCAGACTGGGAACAGCTTAAGAAGTCCTTCATGTGAGTCCGGACTCCTTGATTTCTTTTCTTTTTCTTTTTCTTTTTGTTGTTTTCTCCACTTTGGAAGTGAGCCCAGACGTCCCTGCTCCAACAAAATCCAGAGTGGTCTGCAAGTAAGCCACCCTCCCCCGGCCCGCCTCACCTCCATCCTCATCACACGGTTACTGGAGGTCCTTTATTGTCACTGGTGCCGCTGGATCCCGCTGTCGGAGGAGGACAGGGGGACTGGAGGGGTCTGTATGCCCCCTGACTGTGGTCCAAAAAGGCCGCCGTCGGGGACACGGGGTGGGCGTAGCCGATGTACTGTGGGTGCATGAACTGTGACTGGTGGGACATGATCTGGGTGGCCTGCTGGCAGTTGAGAACTGAGAAGTTGGTGGGCATGTTGACGAAGACGCTGGCGTCCGGGGGCAGACAGCAGGAGGCCTGAGCCCGCATTAGCGGAGCGGGACCGGCGCGGGCCCCGGCGGGCGGAGCCGACGAGCTGGACGAGGTGGCCGTGCTGGACTGCCGGGACGAGGAGCCCCTGGAGCTGCTCGCCATCATGGGAATGGTTTCCAGGAGGCGGCCGCCGGCGCTTCCGCTTCCCGAGGCGCCGGCCGAGGAGAGCTCCTGCTTCGGCCGGAGGCAGCGGCAGCAGCACACGGCGACGACGGAGCCCACCAGGATGAAGGCCACAAACACGGATCCCACGATCAGGAAGGGCACATAGATCGGCACTGAAAGGAGGAGACACGGGGATCGTTAATCAAGAGTTTTGAAGTGTTTCAGCTGGCTTCTAGTAAAATCATGTTACTGCCGCAGACGTCAGAGTATTTCATGTGAAAGACCAACACAAAGCACACATTTATAAAGTATAAGGAAAGCAATGCATGCTTTTCAATTATTTTTTGTGTTTTGCTTAGAAAAATCTGAAAAGTGTGGTGTGTATTTTTATTCAGCTTTCTGGGTCAATACTCGTCTTTGGGGTATGTCTCTACCAGCTTTGCTCATCTGGAGACCGGTCTTTGTAACACAGCTCAGTCTCCATTAGTCTGGATGGAACACTGCTTTTCTCCACTGAATTCGGGCTTTGACTAAGCCATTCTAACTCATGAATATTTTACATCCAACATGTTCTATTGAATCTCTGACTCTGGTTTTCGGCCTCTATTTCGGTCCATTTCACTCATTGCTGATGAAAAGGCATTCCCACAACATGACTATGCCACCACCGAGCTTCACTGTGGGACTGGTGCAAGTCTATTTGCCGGCATCAGTATTTAAGAAAGCACCTTTGAGTGTCGGATGGTCCAACTGAGTTCAGCAGACAGTGTCTTTTGAGTGTCCTCAAAGAAAAAAGTTTGAACAAAGTCCTGCTATTCAGGCCTTTACAAAAGCATTCGCACTGTTTGAACTCGTTTTAAAATTTTTGCCACATAACAGCCGCCATCTTCATTGGAAATTTAGCACAACAATGAAAATGATGCATAGTTTTCTACATTTTCTGATGAAATAATCTGACATATCAACCGGAGTCATTCACAAAGCATGATGACACTGCCACCATATTTCACTATGGCGATATATGGTGTTAGTTTTTCTCTTTTCATCACATTTTGCATACAAGTCGGGCTTTTGACCAGAGAACTTTCTGCCACATGTTTTCTGTGTGTCCTCTAAGCAAAACCGTGGATTTTATTTTTGAGACTTTTCCACAAAGGCCATAAAGTTGTGGATCTTTGCTGCTCCTCCACAGCTGCCATGAGTCCCTCCTCTTGTAGTTTATGTGCCTCATGCTCATATAGGCCTACTTTCTATTTTCGCATGATGGATGTAACAATACAGAGTCCAGAAGTTTAAATATATTACGACAGTATTTTATAACCTCATCCTTCTTCAGACTTTGCCACAACTTTATCCCTGAGCGGTCTGCCTCGTTCTTTGGGCTTTGAAAACATGCGCGTAGGTTTTTTGAGGTTGTGACTTGACAAAATGTGGGAAAGGTTTAAGGAGCGTGAAAACTTTTGTAAAGGTAGTAAAACGACAGACTGGACAAGGCAAGTGTTTGTTGCAGATTAAAAGACAGAGAGCTATTGGGGTCCCCAGGGTTTCTCAGGCTCTCATTAGCAGTTATTAACTTTGTTTTGATCTGTTTTAATCCTCCACGCCCTGCTGTGTCCTCGGCCTCCTTCACCCCACAGGCTTCAGTGTGTGTGTGTGTGTGTGTGTGTGTGTGTTGGACTGGGTAATGTTCTTAAACCCAGCTGCCAGTGGATATTTGTGACCCCTCTTTTTCCTCAGCTATTTATGACTAAGCTTATGAAAATAAGTTACTGTAGCTGAACTGTAGCACTTGGCATCAGTTTAAAGAAAGGCTTTAAAGTGGACTGATTTAATGTTGCATTGAGAAGTTATTCCACTCTGTAAATCAGAGGACTAAGTCGGTTCCTTCTCACTGACCTTCCTGAGTTTCTTTTTTTCTTTTTTTTAAGTTAAAACAGCAAATCATGCTCGCAGCTTTCACAGCTCCGCCAATCGGAGTCCGCTGTTGAACATGTAAAGTCTTGACAGTTTTACATGCGAAAACCTCACTTTTAGAGTGTTAATGTGTTAGGAGAGCAGGAAGCGCTCCAGGAACAACTTTGGAACCTGATCAGCGGGAGCGTTCCAGTTTTTTGCCAAATGGGGAAAGTGCAGAGAGAGCGAATTTTGCCCAGACGGCATATAACATGATGTCACTCACGAGGTGTTTCCTGCACCCATTCATTCCCTCCAAACACAATAACGTCCATGTGACATTTAAAGTGATTAATTTAGTCTTATTGTTCCCACAGGGTGTAGCTGAGCGTTGTTAGGAGGTGGAACTGTGGGCCAGACAGAGAGAGAGGGAGAAAGGTGGCAGCCTGCTCCAGTTTCCTTTTGTCTCTGGGCTCTTTTGAAATGCAACCGTTTGACTTTTTCAGAATGCTCATCAAAAGTCGCAGGGCATTAAAAGGATTACAGCATGATACTTTTCCAGAGAGGGAGGGAGGATCGCGGGAACATGAAGAAAACCCGGACCTTGACCCGTTTGTAGTTGGTGGTGTCGGACCTCGCCTCTCGCCTCCTCGCCTCGCAGCAGAGATATCTCTGAGAGTCTTTCCTTCCCTGCAGTAACACAGCTTCGGTTTCAACATTTCTGCCTCCGCTCCCCCTTTTCTCCGTGCTTCAGAACTTTTTTGTGTGTGTGCGTGTGTGTGTGTGTGTGTGTGTGTGATTTCATCCCTTCTTGCAGATCTGCCTTTTCTAAAATCACCTTTTAAATCAATGGTGGAGGAGGAAAAAAAGTCGAGCTTCGAGGTTTACTTGCTCAATCGCACAGAAAATACAGTCTGGCACTTTAGTAAAAAATGCAAACAAAACCAACTCAAGCCCCCTCACAACTGGAGAGGTGGGCGAACAAAATATTATACCTATATCACAAATCTACTTCAAATTAGTGTTTTATATCCTCATTCCCTTGTGCTTTTGTGTAAATTTTTTTTTAATCTTTTGTCACGCTACAATGATAGCCTTTTAGAGTTGTATTAAAATTTGACCCTTTTAAATAAAGAAAATCTGAAAATGCGTCCATAAACACCATCATGGAGACCAAGCAACACAGCAGGAAGGCCAGGAATGGGAGCATTGTTCAATCCGTCATCAGAACGACACAAGGTCAAACCTAACGAGACGTGAACATTCACCTAAAGTGAGAAAAGCAAAAGTCAGAGAAGCACCCAAGAGATCTGTGGTAGATCTGGAGGAGATGCATAGATCCACAGCTCAGGTGCGAGAATATTTTCTACATATCCGGATTTTGCGAAAACGTTCCAATTGAGATCAAAACGGAACTTTTAAGTTATTTTTAAGACTGTGGTGTCCGAAAGCTAACACTGCACATCGCCAAAAGCAGAAAACCATGTGTTGTTCTCCTGTCGTCTCACAATTTCACACTAAATTGTGCTGGCCTGTCACATGAATCATAACATAGTGGAAAAATGGAGGCATGAAAACCTTTCCAAGCCACCATGTAGCAGCTCTGAACTTTATTATCCAACGGAAGCGAAAGTTTTGATTTAAAATCTGACTTAGATCTACGTTTAAATGCTTTAATGTCCCATGTGTTGAAGGAGCTAAAGTATGAGACAGTTGTGTTTCTAGTGTAAATTCAGATTCCCTGAATCCTACCTTCATGCTTAGAGTGAAGCATGAAGGTAGCAAGCAAAACAAAACAAAACAAAAAAAATATGAAGAAGCAAGAATCGGTTTTCACGCACATGCCGGTCGAAGCTCCCCCCCATTGTTTTCTGTCACTCGTCCACACCTGTTGCTGCCGCTGAGCTGTGGCAGCCACGCTGCAGTTAAAAGCCCCCTCCCCACCACCCACCCCTTTCCACCTTTAAGCTCTTGTTTGGAGCAGAGTCTGTTTGAGGCTGGCCGGCCGGCCGGCCTCTGCCTCCTCGGGCCATCCCGCGAGGATTCTCTTGTTCTTAAATACCACATGTTCCCTCATGTTGAGCACATTAATAATTTCCTGCCACTGTATCATTCTGGAATGATGAATAGGCCACAAGTGAGTGAAAAATGTGCAAAAAGCGCAAAGTGAACAAGGTTTTCCTGTTTGAAAAAAAAAACAAAAACCGTTCTCTCTGTGCTTGGTGAGAAAAATCAACCACTTTGAGGTAATTCTGGCAGGAGGCCACAGACCGCAATGTATTTTCCTCTTCCTGCAGTGATAACGTATGGAAGTTGCAAATGACGGGTTACACTGTAGCTAGAAGACCAAGGACGAAAACAAAAAGTACGTCTTTTCTGTCTTGCTTCTTGGTGCCTTCTTGTGGCAAAATGCAAGTTCAAAGACTTGATGAAAGATTACCTCATGGGAATGTTGGTAACGAGGAATGAGTTTGTTTTGTCAACAAATCACCAACATAAGCTGAAAACTACAGGTTGAGCTGTTGTTTTTGGTAATTATTCCTCCCTGGATGTCAGGAGATTCCCCTCGGAGCGAATCTCCTAAAGCCCACAGACACCAGAAAGACTGCAGCAGTAGGTGGGAGGTGGGTTGTTGAACAGGAAAATAACATGATTTGAGTTTTTCTTTTTCTTTCTTCTTCCTTTATGAACAGTGCTGTCAGCACCCAGGGCAAGCCACTCTCCAAGATCCGGTCAAGTCCAAATTTGATCCCCGTGGGGACAGCGTGATTCGAGCCTGGCCCTGCTCTGCACTGTTACAGAACAAACACGGCTATTTATAAAGTGCAGCGGCATGGCACAATTTGCCATTTGTGAGGGCTGTTAACTGGTTTTTGGAGGAGTCTGCTGTCTCCTGTTGCAGCTGTCGCAACAGATGAGTCCTTTTTACAGAGAGCCATGGCTGCTGTACGCAATGCCGCGTTAGTGGAGCAGGGCAGGGAGGGGAAAACTGGAGCTTCACACTTTTCGGATTTTAAAGATCAAGTCCAAAACATCTGGAGCAGAGGCTTTTCATGATGTTGTCCAACCGACAATATCAAAATATTCGTATTAGGCTGGAATTTTTTTTTGGATTAATATAATCCTAATTACGGGCAATAAGGCTTTCTGCCCAGAGGGACGCACCTCAGAGGGGAAGATAAGAGGCAAAAAAAAAAAAAAAATTATCTATTGGAGATATGATGGTATGGAGAGCTAAAAGTACCACAATCCAATACATTAATACTTGCTCACATAAATGGCTCTTTATGCGATTATTTACATAGAGCTCTAATAAATAGCACCAATAAATAGAAAATGCTTATTTTAGCAATTATTTGAACGTAATAATGTTTTAAAAATATTTGAAACATTTAAATATTTCTGCATTTATTTGTTTGATATTGATACTTCATTTTTTGTTTTTTATTGTTGTATATTTATTAAATAATATTTTTCCAGTTCCTAGGTTTTGTTTGGTTTGGTTTTTAGAAGCAGCTCCACTGACAAGTGGGTCGCTTTTACTGGCATCCAGTCCTGCCATAATCACCACTGACTCACTTTACGGTAAAGCAGTTAATGAGTCAAACAGCCTCGTCTCAGAGCCCTAATTTCATGATTCTTTAGAGACTCTGAGAAAGTTCAAAATCCTCCTACGGTTTAAGAACATGCTAAACTGACTTTTATACTCAACTTCCTTTGTTGAGTTTTAAGCATCCAGAAAAAAATGGTCGTGTTACTTGCTGTGAATGGGAATTGCTCTGCACGTTGAAGGGTGCAATAGTAGAAGTCATGGACTGTGGCTGGTTTTGACATAAGTGTTGGGGCTTTCTGCCCAGGGCTGCATGTTCAATGGGGCATAATAAAAATGCCAACTCTGCTTTCAGTAACATTTTTTTGCTATTCAGAGAGAAGGATGCCTCCTATAGTTCATAGGTGTATGAAGACTTTATTGCTGGACACTAGCTATTGATATTGATGTTGGTATCTGAATTACAGCCGATGATTTGGTGTTAAATTAAAAAGTTGTAGGGTCATTTCTTATGATTTCATTAGGATAGCCTAACATTGTGGCAAATGTGAAACACGCATATTGAAAGTGGTCAAGAATGAAGTGGATTATAGTAGATTGTTGGGGGCAAATGAAAGGGCTTGCCCGGGGCCACCATTCATGAAAGAACCGCCACTGGTTCCGCTTTCTTACCTGCGCGGGAGTCCTTGTCCTCTTTGCTCTCTGTTCCCGGTACCTCAGCCTGCTTGTCGTTCTCGCAGCTGCCCTGATCCAGCCGCGCGTCCGTGCTGGCGCAGCAATATCGCAGCTCGCACTTCCCGCAGCAGATGATCGCGTCCTCCGCGTCGATCTTCTCCGGGCACTGGAACCCGTCTTTCCACGCGCCCTGCGAGTCTCGCCACCCGTGACAGTATTCCCCGCTGGCCTTCACGTCTATAACGACCAAAAGCAGAGTCATCACCACGGAGACGGACATCGGGAAACCACCTCCACGCATTCTCAGCCACACGCCGGTGCGTTTGGATGCCTTTCAGTCTCCTTCGTCAAAGCCGGTGTAGCAGATGACGACGATGATGATGATGATGATGATTTGGGTCAGAGTGGAAAAAAGACCAGAGAGGATGAAGGAAGACAGTTGAGGAGCAATCACAGGTGGTCATTTGTTGAGAAAATCCCGTGCGTAAAAACACATCCAACGTCTCCAAAAGTAGGTTCCAAACTGCAGCCGGTGGTGCCTTAAGCATTAAATCTGGCCTAAAACGAGAGTTAAATTAATATCCCAGCGGTGGTAAATCCGACATGTATAAAAAAAAATGAATGGATTTTCCTTATTGGCACCGCAGTCCGGCTGTTCGTGTCTTCTCCCAGCTCCTGAGGCGACTTTCCTTATGAATGCAGGGGAACCAACACATGAACCCCGATCCGTGGGCGCACAGCTGCTGTCCCAGCCAGTCCCGTGCCTAAAGATGCATTTTCCAACTTTTCATGCCTCTTCTGCATTGTTTAAAGTCAAAAGTCGGTCGGCTAAATCCGTACGTGGTGTGTGTGTGTGTGTGTGTGAGTATGTGTGTGTATGTGCTGCTGCTGCCTTACTGAACTGCGCTGGGCAGAGTCTGCCTTAGTTTTCGTAGGAGTGAGAGGGGCGTAAAAGAAGACAGATGCAAATGAAACACCTTTCGGATTCTTTGAATGAACCACGTCAAGTTAGAAACTGGTTCGCACAACTTCCTGTTTTGGACCTTCAAGTGCAGACGCAGGCAGATTAATTACAGAACTGTAACGGAAAGTTTAGTGGAAGAAAAAATGTAGGAAAGATGTGAGTGAAAAAGTTGAGGCGAAGCATTCAACACAACAACTCCATGCACTGTTACTCCTTTATGCAGTATTTCATGCAAAATGAGCCCCAACTAAACACTCAGTGCAGATGTTGTAACATAGAAGCTTTTCTGTAGACCAATTTGTTAATCATTTTTAAAAATTATTATTTAATATTCTATGCCTCCTGAGAAACTGACTTTGGGTTTTCATTAGCTGTAAATCATGCATAGAATAACTAGTCCAGTATTTCCTAAGATGCATTTGTAAACTGAGCCGTGAGACGAATCTATAATTTAGCTGAGAAGTCTGCTGGGTTAGATGCCTTGCAGTGTTTGGAAATATTTGCTCTACAAAAGCAGGCCAATGAGATATTCTTCCTGTTGCTTAATTGAAATTGTTGAATTAATGTCATGGCTGGAGGAACAAGTGAAATTACAACTCCTGTTAATTAAAACAGGAGTTGCCATTTAGCTTTCTGTGTTATGAGCCACACAGAGAGCTAAATGTGCCTCATAACAAGTAACAAATGTAACATATTTCTTATCTGCTGCATACTCATTGCACAGTTATTGGAATTTATTAAGGAGTAACAGACTAAAAAGGGTCTGAACACAAATGCACACATCACATACGCATGACATAAATGTTATTTTCTGCACCATTATGTAGTACTTCGCAGTGGCAGATTACATCAAAACTCAGAAGAATAAAAAAATGTTGTGGTTGATCAGAGAAAATTCAAAGAATTAAAACGTTTCAAGCCTTGGAATACAGAGTAGGAACGTCAGGTTATTTAATGCCACAACTCAGTTTTCAATTTAAATTAGAAAGGACTGTCTGGCAAGGAAATCCTAAATGGAAAAAAAAAATTATATATTGATCCTGAGGCAAAGACCCTTTTTTGGCAATTTGGCATTTGCCTGCAGCTCTTTCTTTTTCTTTTTCTCAGCATGATATTAGCAGAAACATTGCCATCTAGTGGTGATGGCCTGCATTCACACTTTTTCCTCATAATCCTTAATAATATAGGGACAGTGAAGACTAGACTGAGGTTAGCTGTGCACATTTGAAACTTTTGTCCGTATCTAAGAGCTCTTTTAAGACTAGTGAAACGTGCCTGCTAGTCAACAATGTAGCTGTTTATTCTGCAACATATATCACACTTTAAATGTTATAACCCACTCATTCCTCTGAGGTGTGGAATGAGTTCAGGTATTGTTTTTGATGCCTATGTGCGTTTCTTCTTTTGTAGTGTTGCTAACAGATTATTTCTATATTTTCACTTACTATACAGCGCTTTGTTTGTGACCATTTTAGTCAGTAAAAAACGTTTAGTACAAGAATAAATCATTCATGCAGTCCATCAGTCAGGCCGGTTGGTGGCGGTAGTGAGCCTTTAAGTTTGTTCTGCGATCAGAGGAGGAAGCAAGGGTATCCGTGACAACAGCACAGGAAGTGTCGCGCGACAGTTTAAAAATTGTATCAAATTTTCGTTAGCTTTTCTGTTATGCTTATATCCGCGTAAAATCTCATTTTCCTGCTCATTGTTACTTTACATCGATAATTAAAGTTTTTTTCTAGGTTTAATTTGCTCTAAAACCCAAAGCGGAGGTTTGAAGCAGTGGAGGGTCGCGGTAGGTTTATTTTTTTTGTAACGCTTCTCAGCTAATTTCCTGTCTGAGCAATGCTTCTGAGAACGGGGCGTCCGCAGCAGCAGCAACCCAAAGGGAAACGACTCATTCGCCCTAAGAAGGCAGCAGCTCCCAAGAAAGACTGGGTGGTAAGTAGCACGGATTATTTAATTAATCAGGGATTAAAGATATCAACTTCTGTTTGCTTTGAGCTCTCTCTGAAAACGAGAGGATAGTCATTTCGATGCAGTCTATTCACAGAAAACATTGTAAAATTTCAAGCGTACAGTTTTAGGAAGGCAAATTCCACACCCATTATTTATTAAAGTGAAGCGAAAATGGAGACGCTCATAAATAAATATCTTAGAGCCACCGTGACTCGAACAAACATGTTGCATTCATTTTTGTGTCACTTTATCAGTCTCTCATTGAGTTGCGGAGGGACTTTACACGTGAGGTAAATCCAAAACTCAGAGGTAACTGGTGGGATTTTTATACCAGACCTTTTTTTTTTTTTTTTAAATACACTTGAGCTTAGATTTAGATGTCAGAATGTGATCCTTTTTATGACTGGATATGTAGAACCTCACAACTTTTGTTGCACTAATATCATCAAGACCTACAATCATGTTTTTATTTTTCATATCTTGCTGGACAACTTTATTTTAAAATCTAATTGACCTTTTTGTTTCAGAGCACTGTCAATGATCTCTCTGTGCACAAGCTGACTTCTGCTGAGCTGGTAAGATCTTTTTATTTATAACAACTTTTTTATGAGGGAAAAGGTCTTAGTGTGAATTATGTACATAAGAATCTGGCTGCAGATATGTTGGTTAGCTGCATAAAGGACTTCTTCCTTGGCTATGGTGCATAAAAAAAGCGTTCACACCTTGGATGTGTTGCTCTTTTATTGGTTGTAGAAATCAGTCAACAAAATTTGGCTTTTTTTTTCTTTTCTTTTTTTTTTTTGTTTAAAAAATCCTTTAATGCCAATGTGAAAATCGATTTCTTTGAAACTAACGACAATTAAATACTTATTTTATTTAAAATATTTGTAAGTGCATAAATATTCACCCTCATCAAGTCAGTATTTAGTATATTCACCTCTGGCTGCAGCTGCAACATGGAGCCTGTATAGATAGATCTCAATCAGGCTTGCATGTCTGGATGTGACTTTTTATTTTTCTCCGCCTAAGTGTCATCGACATGAGATCCACAAGTCTCACAATAAAGCTGCAGCTCACTGGGAGCTCAGAGAGAAAGCCCTGAAACGTCGTCTCAGACACGCCGGCGGCTCCCCAGGCCTGGACCACACCAGCCTCAGCATCATCAGAGACGTGTGTGAAATGAATAACCTGGGTTTCCTTTTTAGTTTCCCACACAGTTTCAAGCACAGCTCACTGGGGGAATGGTGATGTGTTGCTGCAGGTTTTCTCTGAACAGCCGCTGCTGCACGATGCGCTGGCCCAGTCTGACAGAGCCTTGGCTGTGGTCAAGGACCTGTTTGGAGACGCTCCACGACGGCAGACTGGTGAATGTTTCTACATGAACTCTCTGAGATTATATTCATTTGTTTCTAGAATATTTGTCTCTTTAGATGTCTCGTTCAGCTGTATAGTTATTGCTACATGTGTACATCTGCAGGGCACCCCAGCGTGACTGTGGCTCCAAACTGTGACTCTGACTCAGAACTGCCTGTTCTCCAGAGACCTGATCCTCCAACCCAACTGTCCCTCCTCAGCCAATCCATAATGGATCAAGAGGTATGAAATGATGACACTTTATTACCTTTTAGATTTCCCTAAGAGGTTATGATGGCATTTTTATAGGCAAAATTGTTATTTTTTTTTTCAGGCACTTAATGAAGTAGAAGTTTCAAGGGAAGATGTCAGAGATGAGGATTTGTCAAGCAGTTCAGGGAGTCGTTTCATCAGAAGGTATTAATCCATTCACCAACAGCCTATTATTATTAAATTACTGCAGTCAGAGGTTCACATCTTCATCTGCATTGTTAAACTTGGGTTTAATTAATCTGAAATGTTCCCATTTAAATGACTATTAAGCAGTTTAGATGAATTTATATGTGATGATTGATGTAGTTTTAAATAAAAGTTTGATGTTCTTTCCTGTGATTTAAGACTGGTGGTTATTGCATTACCCATTCACAAGTGAAAAAAAAAAAAAAAAACAGCTTAAAATGTGATAATGTTAATGTCAATCATTGCACAATTATTGTGTTTACAGGACAAATATAAGGAAAACAAAAACTCTGACGAGAGCGACACAGAAACGGAAAGGTCATCGTCTCGGGTCTCATGCAGGAGGTAAAGAAAACATCCCTGTGACCCCCATCAGATCAGGCAGAGCACCTGACCCAACTGGTAAGCTTCATCCAGATGTTCTGTTTAATTGACTGAAGTTTGAGAGAAAGACTCATCCAGCCTTTTTCCTTTCCAGCTCTCAACGCCACGGCAGCTGTTAAGCGTTTTCTGACCAAACAGCGTCCATCAGATCAAAACGAGGAAGAGGCTTCCGTCCTGGTTTCTCAGGTTCTGAATGCTGAACTTCCTTCACGCCAGTCAGGTAATATCTTCTAGAAGCTAATTTTGTTTAATTTATTTATTTATTTATTTTATCTTGAATGAATTATTCAATAATTGAATTCTAGTGTTTCCAAAACGGTCCCACATTTCAAATTTTTCTCAGGAAGAATAAGAAAACACACTGAGAGGACCAGGAAGGGCGCCTGTCGGGCCTTGGAGCTGGACGGCTCCTCATTTGCGTCTCTTAGTGGAGACCAGTCCAGCCTGGGCCTGCTGCAGGACATGTTGGGCCAAGTCAAGGCGGACTTGGACACAATGAGTTCTGATACAGCACCAGAATCAACAGGGAGTCTGGAACCCAGTGGAAGACAAGGTCTTACCGGATTCTCTGTTGCCTTGGTCTCCACGATTGGACGCTTGGTCCAGCTCCTCAGAAAGGTATTTTTATTGTAGACTAATTAAGCAATTTGAATGTTGAATTATTTGTCTTTTTTCATTAAAGCCAGTTTCTATCGGTCATGGTGTTTATTTTCCCACACCTGGTATAGATCAAAGTGATTGAGGTACTAAAGCTCAGAAAAATTGTTGGCAATAATGCCACGATGGAAAAACAGAGAAAGTGGTACAAAAAAAACTCAAAGCTGATATTGTCATGGCAACAACATTTTGTAATGGAGTGATGCAAAGTGGTTTCAGGGTTTAGTTCTGCTTCAAGGTGAATCTCTGCCCCAGTGTCAAGTCTGTTGCAGCTTCTAACAGGTTTTCTTTCTTTCTTGTTTTATTTTTTATTTTTTACCAGACTTCCATAAAATGCAGATTTGGGGAAACGGTGACTAATTATTGTCAGATTTCACGTCTTCAATCTTTCATTATTTCCTTCTCTGCCTCCTTTCTGTCAGAGAGAAGCTGAAGCTCAGAAAGAAGCCGAGGAACGGCGGCGACTGCAGGAGGAGCTGAAGGAGCAGCGAGGGCTTATGGACGCTCTGACAGCCGAAACCATGACCCTGAGAGAAGAGGGCGCCGCCCTGCAGGTGAGGCTGAGTGTGGTGTCCTGTCTGGAGTGATTAATCATGGCATTCAGATGAGATGTCAGTCCTCAGTATTTAGTCACCCTTTCTGTCTGTCGTTGAACTGACCAGACGGGGCTTCAGCAGCGGACAGCAGATCTGGAGCAGAAGCTGGATTCTGTGGTCCTTTTGATGGGTGGACTGGGATTACTGGGAGAACAGACAAAACCAAGCAGAGACTCCGGTGGAAGAGTGTCCCAGTCCTGTGGTATAAATCAGATGAATTTGGTTGCGCAGATTTTCTGTATTTTGATCGTAAGGCGATGATAATGAATTATTGGTGTGCAGTTTGTCGGTCTGCTGGTGGAGATGAGAAGACACAACAAACTAGAGTTTCTCCTGCTGTCCTTCTTTCCCCGCCTCAACAATGTGACAACTGGCAACAAAGTCCTGGTGAGTTTCCGGAAGCATTAATTAATCTGTCTTCATTTTAATAATAATAAAAAAAAAAAGATAAATTTTATTCCTTGCCTTCTTCTCCAGGAGGTCATGCGTTACCTCTGCAGCGACGCCTTTCCCCGTCAGACACCCAGCGTTCCCGTGAAAACGTCCAGTCTCGCGTCTCCACCTCCGGTCTCACGAGACGTCGGTCTGTCTCCTCGTCGTCACTGCCCTCTAATGAGCCCGCCCTCCTTCCCTCCCCTGCAGCCATGCTGGCTGAGATTACTGAGCTGAAAAGGCAGAACGACCTGATCAAGGCTCAGCTCAGCCAGGCAAAGAGCCTCGGGTCGGGGGACGCGGGATTGGCCGACGGCCGCAACGAGCGGAGCAAGTCGGGTCCAGCCAGCGGCGCTGGAGAGAGGAAGATGACCGTCCAGCACCTTCAGTCTCCAGAGGGAACGTCTTCAGCTTCTCAGGTGAGAAGTTTGATTGATCGCTGATTGGTCGCTAAAAGGAAATTAGATAAACCTTTAAAAGTAATTGTTCTATTTTAAATAGTCTTTCATATCAAAACTGCTGTGCTAATTTTCACAACATAATCAGCAGCAATAAAAGTTGGGTATTGTGACAAAATTAGTTAAAATTCAAATTCCATCAAGTTAATGAAAATGTAAAAAAAACAATCTGCAGACCTCATTGTTTAGAATAAATAAGCTTTAAAAAACTGATCTCAAGATTGCCTTAATTCTGTATAGTACTGGTATATATGACTGACTAATAGCTTTTCCTACTGGAAAAGTAATATTTGCTTCATGATGACAATATAGTAAGAAAGCGTAGAAAAATACTTGCTTTCCTGCTTTATTTATACTTTTATTGGCTTGATAGTTCAATCCACTAGTCAGCCGTCCATTCATCAGTTCATCCGATTTTGCATCACTCCTTTCTTATCTGCTGTAGTGTGTGCAGGTTTTGAGTCTAAAGCCTGTATTTATCTTCAAATATTGCCTATTTGAAGAAACATGAGAGAGAACTCTGGGCATTTCAATATATGAAAGGGAAAGAATTTGAACGTGAAAACACACCAGAGCCATGTTGATCTCTGTTCAGGCAGTGTCCTCCAGCACTCCGAGCGTGGAACAGCGCCTCCTGGAGCTCAACAGGCAGAGCGCGGCAGCCAGGAGTCGACTGCTGGAGCTGATCGAGCAGCAGAAGCAAAGCGCTTCGCTCAGAATCTCCCCATCCGCCTCCCCCATCCCGTCCTCAGCCGTCAGCCCGAACGCGGCAGGTACGATGAGTGAGAGAAGCGTGCTGCTCTGCGACTCTACTTTTTCAACGAATTAAAAGAAGAGTTTGATTTTCAGCTGGAGGACAGAGCTCAGAGGAGACGGTGCTGCCGCCTGAAAGGGAGTTTGGGTCTCATCGACAGTGAGTGGCTGAGCCGATTTAGAGGAAATCTACGCCCTGTACGCACGCAGCATGATTTACTGCCATCTTTGTTGCAGATATGCTGGTTCTGATGCATCCAACAGTTTGAGTTTTGAGAGCAAGACTGGAGAAATAAAGGTGCAGACTGATAAACGTCATGTTATATCCACGTTCTCAATCTACGACGCTGTTAGATCAACTTAATCTTTTTCTCTTTCCTCAGCACAACGAGAAACGGCAAGAACGAGAAGGATGGTTTTCTCTGGTCGCTCACACCAGGTGACACGAGGGAAGAGACTAAGTGAACCTGACAAAAATGAATGTTTTTATTCTATTTTTCAACCAAATAGTTTTAGTGCATTTTTCATTCCTGCAGTTTATATGTTGACTGTATGAAAAGTTTTATTTTCTGTGAGGAGTTCACAACTTTTTATTTACATTTTTTTCACCAGAGTTAATTGAGCTGAGCAGCCTGGTTGTTACATAGCAGTAAAACTAAAGTAAACATGTATGAGTGACATGAAGCCAGACTGCTTTGTATGGTTAAGTTTAGCTTACTAACCATTTAGACAATATTTCCACTCAACAGTTTGTTTTTACTGTCTTACTGCTTTTTCATTTTATTTGTGTTCAATATTTACAATTATCTTGCAAAAATGATTTATTTAAAACTAACTGATCAAAGTCATGAGGATCAAATAGCTGTTTATCTAGCACGTCTTGCAAAGGTGCTTTATCCGTTACCACTGAACTTTTGTCATTAGTTTCCAACCACAGTCTTGTATTAGGATTTCATATGATCTCAAGATCTCAAACAAAAAAAAAAAACGTATTCTTTTCCCATAAAGTCTTTAAAATTGTGGAAATTTGATTAGATCATTTTCCAACTTTTTAAGTATGGAAAACTGAGAAGTAAGTCTGGCTTGAGTTTCCACACTCTGTTCTTTATTTCATGTTTCAAACGATACAATGAATCATTTCTGGAGAACAACTGTTATTTATTTATTTTTTGGTTTATATTTAGGTGACTCTTCCTTGACCTTATTATTTGTCACTAAGTTTTTATGTGATTTGTTCAGTCCACCCAGTTTCCGAAATTTTACTGAGTGAAGCTTTTTTTTTTCCATTCGTTTTTTTTTTTTTTTTTTTTTTTTTTTTTTTTTTTTTTTTTTTTTTTTTTTTTTTTTTTTTTTT